>NC_072043.1:2510844-2812719 GCF_027791375.1 Indicator indicator | reverse complement strand
GAGGAAGATCGCGGGGAGCAGCCGCGGGACCTGCGCGGGGCCGGCGGGGGCAGCAGGGGTGCGGCGCGGCCGTTCGTGCGGCAGCTCCTGCGAGCAGGGGAAAGTCTCTCCCAGCTCTCCAGATCAGTCCTAAGCCACACCTTGGGCAGCACGGCGGGCGAGGGTTGCATCCCTGAAAGCCGAATAGGCACCGCTTGCCCCCGGTGAGGACCGATGGCTCCACTCGCGGGGAGCTGCTGGAGGTAGAAGCAGCTGAGCAGCCCTTGGGCTGTGGGCAGTACCTCGACCCCTCTCCTGGGGTGGAGATGGGGGACAAAGTTGCCTGCAAAAGGTGTGCTGAGGTACAGGACCTCCTGCAGCAGGTGGCTGAGGCACAAGACAGTCGAAAAGGTTGTGTGGTATAAGAGAGGCAGAAATGAAGATAGACAACTGGATTCAAGTGCAGTCTTCACTGGACACACAGCCTGGCACCAAACAGCCCTAAACTCCTCCAGCAGCACAGCCAGAAACAGGGAAAGCCAGCAGGGGTGGGCAATGGCAAATTGCAAGGACTAGGACTATCAGGAAGAAGAAACCTCCATCAGAGTCTGAGGTGACCCTGCAGAACTGAATCATGGCTCTGCAGACAGAGGAGGACAAGGAGCCTGCATCTGGTAGGTCCACAGACCCCAGCAGGACAGCCAGGTCAGCTCCCTTTGTGTAACTACTTCAGCCACAGAGAAAAGGCAACAGGTGATAGCAGTGGGAAACTGCTGAGAGGTACAGAGGCACTCATTTGCCATCCCAACCTACAAGCTAGAGAGGTGTGCTGCTTACCAAGGGCTTACTGGAGTCCATGAGGATCCACCTGGGGTTAGAAGAGGTGACAGAGTTTATGGGTGAGGACTAAAAGGAGAGCAAAGGAAAGTGACATCATAGTGGGGGTCTGCACAGGCCTCCTAATCAAGAAGGCTGAGTGGATGAGGACTTGTATAAATAGGAGAAGTTTTGCATTCACAAGCCCTGGTCCTCGTGGAAGATTTCAACCACTCCAAAGTCAGTGAGAATCAATACCCACAAACCAGGAACATCAGCACACCATTACAAAGGGCAAGACACTGACCATCTGCACATGCTTAGTCCCAGCTGAATACAGAATAAAGCTTAAACCATCTTCAAAGAAAAAGAAGTTTCTTGGATGAAGGAGTTCTGTCTGTAGGGCCCGGGAATGTCTGATTCCTTCCCAGTCCTTCATCACCTCTGTCACCCCCTGCACCTCCTTTCCCCTGATTTTCCCTCTTTTCTCTTCCTCCATTGACACCAAAGCCCATCTCTGAACCCACACAGGCACTCAGCCCCACATGGGCTCCAGCACTGCCTACTCTCTGTGTACACCCAGCAAGGCCACCCAGCTCCTCTTCCAGCTGAAGGCCTTTCCTGGCTCCAACACATGCAAAACCAGCTGCTTCTCCCAGAGAAAGAGGAACCTAAACCAACACAGTCTTGGTGGAAAGCAGAGATCTTACCTTACAGTCAGATGATTTCCCATTGGAACTCAGGCAATCAGCCAGCATCTAGCTGAGGATCTCCCCCAAGTCCTGGGTGAGTTTTAAGTTCACTCACTGCTTTCCCATCAAGCAAAGAGACCAGCATGAGCACGCACACATGCAGTGGAGATGGGATTTCCTGACACACTTTAGCTTTCAGAACAGATAGTGTGGAGGCAGCACTGCACATACCTGCCTTGCTCTTCCTTTGATGAGCTCTCTGAAGACCAGCTCCCTCGAATCATTTGCCATTCACCCACAGGTTGCTGCACGCTCCTTGGCATTTGGGTGTTTAGGCCTTTGCCAGCCCACATGACATTTTGGCTTCTTTTCCTTGCACATTTTGCAGAAAGAAATCTCCAGCAAGAAACTTAGAGCCAGCAGCAACGCCGTCTCTGTGCCCCTCTCAGAGCTGCAGGCAGCTGCTTTGAAGTCTCCGTTTAGAGCCAATCTTTCACAGCTGACTTCTCAGGCAGTTGTTGATGCCTTTATCAGCCTTGCTCCCTACCCTTCCCCCTCCTCCAGGCAGGACTCTGGGAGGCACATTGGCCTGCCTTCATCCACAACCATTCATTTCAGGGTTCACATTTGTCAGGCACTGTGTCCCTATCATCAAGAGCAGAGGCATCATCATCCCAGGAGACAGCCCACAAAGGGTTAAGAGAAATGGCCATTTAAAGCAAAAAAACCAACCAACCAACCCAAAAGAGCATTCTTTGCTGTGTAGACACTCTAAAGCTCTCTTTCTGCTCAGCACAACCTCTCAGCTTTCTCTTCCCCACATCCCAGGTAAAAGTCTCTTCATCTCAGGGCATTCATTCGTGCCAGCCATGGGGCAAAGCAGCACCTGCAGACCAGAGAGAGCCACACAGCAACTTTCCCAACTTCTGCCTTTGCTAATCAAGCCCAACCCTGAAATGGAAACCGACAGGGAAAGGTTCAGCTCCTTACCATCCCTCCCCAGATGGTTCCCTTCAAATATACAGCCTAATATGCATAAATACTACAGCAGACTTACATCAAGACAGTTTAAAAATGCCTTGGCACTGTGGGAGCCTCACTGCAGATTGCTGTCAGGGAGCACACTTCTACCCCTCTGTGAAATGAAGACATGGCAGAGAAGCACGGAGCACAGTTAGCAGCCACCTCCTACCTGTGAGCTCCTTCGTCCTAACACCCAGGGACCGGCCACAGGAGCAGCAGCTGGCTGCTGCTGGAAGGTCTACAGAAGCACAGCCACTCCATGGGGACACTCGCTCGCCCTCCGGTGCTCTAGATCCTCAGTTCCCGGTCCAGAGCGGCTGGGAATGCTCTGCTCCTGGCTAACCGCATCGGGCACATCCAGCCAGGATATGGCTGCTGAACGTCTGCTCCGAGACAGGGCTGTCTGCCTCGGAGAGACAAAGGGACTGGTTCCTGCTGGGGGCAAGCAGAGGATCCTCCCACTGCCGCGGCGTGGGGCACGGGTGCGTACCAGCGAGGCTGCCCAGGATGCAGCGGCAGTGCCAGTGCCAGCCGCCCCTCAGCGTCTCCTGCTAGCAGAAGGCCCCCAGGGAGGCAGGGCCCCCAGATCCTCCAGCACCTCGCTGCCACAGAGGTACATGTGAGAGGCAAGCAAACCTCATCCATCCTTAGGTGAACTTTCCTGAGGGTCACAGCCTGGAGGTCTCAAGCCTACCCGGCTGGGCGAGAAAGAAGCCTGACAGATGATGAGAGCTGACCAGCACTTGCAGCATCTCTCACCTATGCAGAGCCCCCAGGCAGGGCTGCAGGCTGTGCCGGAGCTGATGTGTAAATAACACAGAATAAAGTTGGGCCTAGGAAGGGGGTTTCTGCGTGGAGTTTTCCCCCACTGCCCAGAATCCAGGCTGCGTGTTCAGCACAGGAGTCCCTGCCAGCACCAAAGCTGCACATCTGCACCCACAGGGAGCACCTCATTTATCCTAAGAGAAATTATTCACCAGCACAACTCCACCGAAATGCATTCCAGAACAAGGAACCTTTCCTTTCCAGTCCAAAGCCCGAGAAAAATATCTGTTAAACATCATTTTCCTCACTGCCTGCAACTGTGGCACGCATCCTGGGAACACAGCAGCATGCAAGTGCAGCCGGGGAGCATCCAGCCCAGCCAGCCTCGCTCCTCTCCTCCCATAGATGCCCACCGCACACTTCCACATGCTGCGGACATCCCGGGAATCGCCCCCAGGTTATCCACAGCCGCTGTAGCCATACGGTCCCCCCCCCTCCCCGCACTCTTTGAACTTCAGCTCTCCTGAAAGCCGGAGTGTGACGTTTTGCAACTCTTCAACACTGAGAAGGCTGCGTCCGCCACCAACCCCCGCAAAGGGCTGGCAGCAAAGTCCTTTAGCAAAGGCTGCCCTGGGAGCGGGCGAACGGGGGCTACTGCTGCGGGCAACCATCGCCAGCCTGGCACATCGCGGCTCCCGCTCTCACCTCGCTGCCGGCGGCCGAGGCTGCTCGGAGCTCTGCGGTGGGCCAGCGGCTCTCCCTGGGGACCGAAGCGGCCGGCGGGGCTGGGGCGAGCATCCCGCGGGGGACACCGGCCGGTGCTTCCGCCCCCACCCCGCGAGTGGCACTGCCGCTTTTGGGGAGGGGTGGGGGGCGGGATACGACGCCGGGCAGCGGGACCCCTCTGCCCCTTCCCCACGCTCCCTCCGGCAGGACGCGGGGATGCTCAGCCCTCTCCCTGCGGTGGTCCCCGGGCGGCTCTTACCTGGGCTGGGCGGCGCGGCTCTGCCCGCGGCTGCTCCGGCCCCGCTCCGGCAGCGGCAGCGGCAGGTCCCCGGCGGCGAGCGGGGGAACTGCAAGGGGCGGGGGGCGACTGGCGGGGCACGGCGCCGCGGGGCCGCGCCGCGGGTAGGGGCTGCCGGGCGCGGGAGCCCTCCCGTGGGCGTGCGGGGCAGCGCCGGGCAGGGATGCGGCGGCGGAGATAGGGAGCGCGGAGAGTCGCGAAGGAGGCAGCCGGGAGGGCAGGGGACCAGGGACGGAGTCGAGGATGGAAGGAAAACAGGGGAGGGTGGAGGGATGCCGGAGAGGCAGGGGGCTGGGGAGGTAGGGGCTCGAAAATGGAGAGGGGAAGAAGAGCAGAAGCCGGGATGGCGGGAGGGCGGGGAGCTAGGATACTCGGAGGGAACAGGATCGAGAAGGGAGAGAGGGAGCAGTGGGGCACTGGAACTGTTGTTTCTAGAATGGAGCAGTTTCGCTAAGCCCAGACTGAGCATTCCTGGGAGGGACGTTTGGAAAAGCTGTGCTTTCTCCCTACACATCCCGAATCCTTAACTGCTTTGAGGCTCTGTGCTATTAGCTCTTCCTACATGTCCTCCCCTGCTATGCTGTCTGAGGAGGATGCAGGGTGAGAGACTTTTGCCCCCAGCTCCTAAAATCCTTCTTGGGCCCTGAACAGTAGTGCATGCTGGGCAAGAGACCTCATCTAGCACTGGGAAACTGGCAGGAGTGGCACGAACTGGACCAATCCTGCAGTGCAAGGCTGAGGGATGCAGCACCAGACGGTCAGTTTCCTAAGCTGTGGAGTCCCTGTAGCCTTGTAACCCTCCAGCCTTCTCTGCTCCACTGCAGTTTTATTTTCCTGTTTGTTTTCAACAGTGAGAAAAAGAAAGCTTTTAAACCATCAATTAATTGGACTCTTGCATTAGGAGCAATGAACTATTATTTGACAGAAATTCATCTTCTCCTCCTGCTGAGAAGAAATAAGCTGGAGGAAAAGAACCAGCTTCACAGGGGGAAAAAAAGCAAAACAAAACCAACCAAAAATCTACAAAAAAAACAACAACCTGCCTCTGCTTCAGAGACAAATTATTCATAAAAGACATAGGTAACAGGCACAGGGGCTTTGAGCTCATCCCTTTCACACATCATTTCCCCCAGGCCCACAGCTACCAGTCAATTGCTTTGAGTGATCCCTGGGCCTTTGCACCAGTGACCCTGCCCAACAAGCCCTTCCAAGCATTCATTATTCTCAGAACTGAAGAGCATTTCCTCACCTCGGGGCTTTGTTTGCTTTTCATTTATGATTGTGGCCCTCAAGGTCCAGATTCCCTGTCTGGGCTGCAGCTCAGCCCTGCAGGGAGCTTCCTGCTGCTGTCTGAGTGCAGGCAGAGCAGCTGGCTGTGGTGCCTGGGGCTGGGAAGACGTAGCCTGGCTGGCAGAGCTGGGATTGCTTCCAGACAGAGCACAGCACCTCTGCAGACTCAAGAAGTGGGAGATGCAGAGCCCACACCTGAGTCAGGTGAGGCTTCCCCAGCACAGCCCTCACAGGCATGATGCCACCACATGCTGCCTCACAGAATTACAGCACGGGAGGTGTTGGAAGGAGCCTCTGAAGATCATCAACCACCTGCCAGAGCAGAATCACCCGAAGCAGATCACACAGGAACACATCCACATGAGCCTTGAATGCCTCCACAGACAGAGACTCCATCACCTCTCTGGGCAGCCTGTTCCAGTGCTCTGCCACCCTCAAAGTAAAGAAGTTCCTCCTCATGTTTAGATGGAACTTCCTATGTTCAGCTTTGTGCCCACTGCCTCTTGTCTGCACTGCTTCCTTTTAGACACCTTTGGCATAGTGCAAGTATCTCTGCATGCCCTTCATGCAATTATTGGAGCCTCAGCCTTGCTGTTGCACTCTGAGAGGGTAACATAAAGCCTAGAAAGCTGGTACAAAGCCTTGACCTCAACAGCTCCATGAGCCATCCTCTGGCACAGCACAAATCAGTGCAGCATCACAGAAGTTAGGGCACCCTTGTCAGCCACCAGCAGCTGAGACCTAACTCAGAGAAGGCAATATGGAGGGGACAGCTGTCCAGAGTTGTCACCAGGTACTTGGCAAGCAGAAGGCAGATGTGCTGCCTGTCCCTGCTGTCCAGTTGGGCAGTGAAAAGCCTTCCTTCCACCTCAGCTGTGATGGGCAAACAAACCTCCAGCCGAACGTAACCCTCCCTCACCACATCATCAGGACTGTTCCCAACCTATGACTCCTGCAAGACAGAGTGAAGAACAGCACAGCTGAGCTCAGTTCTGATCCTTTCCCCTGCTTGGTTTCTTCCTCCCCTGCTCTTGAAGAGCTCAGGCTCTCCTGATGCAGTCCTCCCCACCAAGTCTCAGCAATGCTAGCTGGATTCCAATTATTTCCAGCTTAATTTGCTCTCTCCGGTTTCTGAGACAGTTGTGTTTTATTTAAAACCTTTTGGGATTTTTTTTTTTTATGCTGAAGATAATTTAGCAAGGGAACAAATGGGATAGAAACTGTTTGCAAATAAATCTGGCTTGGTTTGGAAATAAAGGATCCTAACCATAAGAGAGAGGTTTTTGAAACTGCCTTCTGATAGGAAGTGTTATGTGAGTAAAGGAGGGGGAGGGAAACCATCCAACTAGTTTTAAAATAGAGTTTGGTCATTTCATGAATGAGCTTATCTGGCACAGTTGCCTGCAACAAGCAAAGGAGTTTGGTGACCTAGAAAAATCCTGTTTGTGGAAGGAACTGTTGTCATTGTAAGACTACAAATACAAAGATTATGGAGAGTTTGGGACCCTGCTTACACTCAGGGGCACAGAAAGGCAGGGAACAGCCACTGACACCTGAAAGGCAGCCTCTTTCCCAGGGAATCAGAAACAAAGGACCCTCCAGGGTGTTCAGGGCAGAGCACTGGTCCCTTGGTCTCATCTGCAACACACAACCCTGAGAACTCCTTCTCTGAGTTAGGAATCTGCTAAGATTCATAGCTTCATGGAATGGTTTGGGTTGAAAGGGACTTTAAGGTCAGCAAGGCAGAGAGGGGAAATCAAAAGGTCTCAGGAAACAAGTTAGTTGTCCAAAACAGGAGCTCAGTATAACAGTTGTGCCATAGAATCAGAATGGCTTGGATTGGAAGGGAACTTAAAGATCATTCACTCCAACCCCCTTGCCATGCTCAGGGACACTTCTCAACTAGACTCAGCTGCTCAAGGTTGCTCATCCAACCTGGCCTTGAACACCTCCAGGGGGGAGGCAGCCACAACCTCCTTGGGCAACCCAGTCCAATCTCACCACTCTGATACAGAAGAACTTCTTCCTCAGCTCCAGTCTAACCCTGCTCTTCCTCAGCTTGAAACCATTCACTCTTGTCCTGTCTTTAGACACCCTCGTGAACAACCTCTCTGCAGCCTTCCTGGAGGATCTCTTCAGATATTGGAAGGCAGCTCTAAGATGCCCCCAGAGTCTTCTCTTCTCTAGGCCACTGCAGGTCCAGCTCAGTCCAGCCCCAAACCTGCTTTCCCCAGCAGCAGCTTGAGGGCTGTGCCCACGCTGAGTGGCAGAAAGCCTGCAGGGCTGTGTGTGGCTCAGCCTGCTCCTGTTCTCCCTGCCGAGAGGCTGCTGGTTCCACCCAACCATCTACCACCTCCAGATCCAAACATCTGGGGGGAAGTAGCCACCATCAGTACCCACGCTGCTTATTCATGGCATATTATATATCTAAGCAATTAAATTAGCTCTTCCCTCTCAGCTGCACCATGAGGGGCTCTGATCTCTGAAGAGACATGGAGCTGAGCTCTGGCTCATTTAAACAACTGCTCCATTTATCTTCATAGGTGGCTGTATTTCAGCAGAAGAGTAAATAACAGTGCCACTGTAGAACAGTGGCAGGCAACTGCATGAAGCACTGAGAGAGATTTCTGGGGATAAAAGACATTGCAAAAGGCAAAAATTTCCCATCTGACTGAAATAGCTATAAAAAAAATAAAATCTATATGTGCCAGGGTTGGGTTCCTCCCCCCCCCCCCCCTTCAATGTTCATAACAACTTTCTATTGGTAATAGAACACATCCAAATTAGATAATTTCCAGGATAAGAACAGCTTTGAAGGAACCAGCTAGCAGGGTAAGTAACTGGTGGTAGTTACATAAAAAAGCCCATCTAATTACATGTATATATATTTAGATGGCTCCAAGAAGTTAGTAGGATGAGTTGGATAAATAAGGAACATTTTGTGGAGCAGTTTGTTTGCTGTCTCTTTCAGGCAAAAGGAAAATGCATGTGGATTTCAGGGAGCTGAAGTCAGAAGCAGCAGCTGCAGTCCTGATGCAAGACTGGGGGGATACTGGAAGCTGCAGCTGGAGAGGCTGCTCCACACCCATCTCATGTAACTCAGCTCCAAGCCTGATGCATGTGAAGGTGTAAAGCTTTTCACAGGGTGAGGGTGTGTCATAGAACCAAAGAATGGTTTGGGTTGGAAGGGACCTTCAAGATCATCCAGTTCCAAGCACCTGCCATGGTCAGGGACACCTCCCACCAGCCCAGGGTGCTCAAGACTTCATCCAGCCTGGCCTGGAACACCTCCAGAGAGAAGGCATCCACAAACTCCCTGTTCCAGTGTCTCCCCACCCTCACTGGAAAGAATTTCTTCCCAATCTCCAGTCAAAATCTCCCTCCTCAAGCTTCAATCCATTCCTTCTCACAACAAGCCCTTGTACAAAGTCCCTTCCCAGCTCTCCTGTAGCCCCCTTCAAGTACTGGAAGGCTTCTCTAAGGTCTCCCCAGCTTTTGATGCAGCCCAGGACAGAGTTGGTTTCTGGGCTGCCAGTGCACATTGTCACCAGATCCTTCAGGACACTGACATGCAGCAGGTCCAGAGGCAGCTGCAGATCCAGGAGATGTGAAATATGAAATCTGGAGGCCACCACTGACATTTTGCTGCTTTGTTGTTCTGCAGCCAGGCATGTCCATTTCCCAGGCGCTCTGGGTGATGATGGCTTGCCTTCCAGGCCTGCTTCCCAGAGATGGGGGAGTCCTGCTAGCACCCTGGCATCACCAACCTTTCAGCAGCTCCTGCCACAAGCACAAAGATCATTTTTTCTGAAATGCATTCATTTGCCCCCATTCACTGAAAACCCCTGGCTAGCACCATTGGACTTCAACCAAGAGCTGGGTGCTCAGTCTCAGGTCCTGTCTAGGCCATGTCTCACCTGTTAACAGCCTCTGCTCTCACACTTCTGCTCATTCCCAGTTTTGAAATCAACCCATTACTTTTAACTACCATTTAATCTCCCTAATATGTAGACTTATCCCTGTGCAGTTAGTGCCTAATGCTTCCAAAAGAGATTGATTCCATCCCCCCTCAGGTGGTGCACACACAGTGAAACACTCCTGGGAGATCAGAGCATTTAAATAAGGTTCAGAGAAGCTAGAGAGGGGAAACAGGGTTGGAACAATGCCACAGTTTCTAGTAGGGTCACACTGGGTTTGAGAGGCAAATCTCAGAATTAAACTCAAGCACTTCTAGCCACAGCCCTGTGCTTTCAGAAGGAGATCTGTTCTCTTCAGATACCAATAAATATTGGACTGTTTGCAAAATGTTTGTCTTCACTTGCATCTCACTTTTCCTTGTTTGTTGGTCTTCTCTTTGTTGTAATTACTGCCATCAAAGGATGTTTTCTCCTTCATGTATTCCATTCCCACACCAAAGAAGTCATTTAAAAAGCAAGGCAATAGAAAACCCTCACAAAAAAAAAAACAAACCAAAAAAACCCAAACCCCACCCCAACAAAACCAACCACAAAACTTCTCTCTCTTTGAAATGTGGTCAAAGCAAAAGATTAAGAGACCTTCAGGTGAGAAATAACTAAGCAAAGGGAGTAATGAAGAAAGAAACTGACTTGAGAGGTCTCTCATCAGCAGGTTAGTCCAGGGACTAAGTACACAGCTTGGAGAGGAAGAGATGCTGGCTGAGCTGGGCTCTGACAGCAACTGACAAATTTTCTGAGCCTGGGAGCAGCATTGCACCTTCCCCATCTTGGCAACAGGTTCAGGGAACTCCAGCCCTGGAGTCTCTGCTCTGTCTATGTCTCACTCTGAGGCAAATTAGTCTGCCCCTAAATCTCCACCAGTTTATAAAGCCTCTGGTGCTCAGGGAAAGTGTTCAGGGATATAGAAGCTCCTTTTATTGCTCCACTTTCCAAAGGAACCATCAATGCCCCAGGCTCACTTGGCTCTCAGGGTTGGCCAGACCTGTCTTAAGTCAGTAAATGTTGAGCTGAGCTGAGCCCTGGGCATCCCATTCAGATTTTTCTCATGGGCACAAAGCAGGATATTTTCCAGCACTAATACTTCTGTGGAGAGTTAATGCAAAGGTTCAGGACTAGGATGGTCTGCATCAGTACAGTCACCTGAAATTAGACTTGGACCAGCTGAGAATACAACCCTCAAGTCTCCTAAGCCTAAGCATAGAGCAGAGTCCCTGAGGATCAGCTGAAACCAGGCAGCCAGCCCAGCACAGCCCTCTGATGCAGGAACAGAGGTGCTGAAGGAGGATCAGGTTATCAAGAGGAAAGAGAAGCCAAGAATGGAGTCTTTCCCTGCTCCTTTCCTAACACTGAATCACAGAATTGTCAGGGTTGGAAGTGATCTCAAGGATCATCTGGATCCAACCCCCCTGCCATGGACAGGGACACCTCCCACCAGCCCAGGTTGCTCAAGGCTTCATCCAACCTGACCTCAAACACCTCCAGGGAGGAAGCATCCACAACCTCCCTGAGCAACCTGTTCCAGTGTCTCCCCACCCTCATACTGGCTAAGCTACTAAGAGCCCTCCTCTGGCTGTGACTGATGGGGGACATCCACAGTCACTGCCCCTCCAGTAGCAGCAGTAGCAGAATGGAAGAAATACTTTTGGGAGCTGTTTTGGGGTTTGTTTATTTGTTGTTTAGTTTTTGTGGGTTTGGTTTTGTTCTGTTGGGGTTTTTTTGTTGCTAAAGTGGCCTGATGCTGTCCAGCCTCCCACCAGCATTTCCTTTTTGCCAACTCCAGCCCAGACACAGAGCCCATCTTCCAGGGAGAGAGACAGATGAGCAATAGCTCAGTAGTGACAGGGGACAGTTTTATTATAGCAGAATAAAGAAATTTCAGAGGGGAAAAAAGATGAGTTCAATATAAGATACAATTGAGGCTATTTGACTTGTGCTGCATGCATCCACCAAAATGATGATGATGAATGGGGTCAGGGGGACTTCATCTGAAAAGGCTGTGAACTTGTTTCTTCCAGGACAGAAGTTACAGAAGGAAAGAGAAGCTAATTGTCAGTATTTGGAGGTGAAAAGCGAGGTAAAGGGCATGCAGAGCAGAACACAGAACAAGCAGTTCTATAATCAAGTTCCTGTGTCAAATGAGTGAACCAGCAGCAGAACTGCTGGAGAAAAGGGAGGGCATCTCTTCTGCTCACTGCTGTCTAATGAGAGTTTTAAAAGGAGATGGGAGAAGGAGCAGAAACCTCCATCAGGATTTAAAAACACAATGCAGACCCACAGAGAGGGGTTTAATCTCCTCTTCACCACAAAGGTCAAAGGGAAACAGATGGAGTTACACCAAATGCATAGATTGAGAGAATGGGTTGGGTTGGAAGGGACCTTCAAGATCATCCAGTTCCAGCCCCCCTGCCATGGACACCTCCCACCAGGTTGCTCAAGGCCTCATCCAGCCTGGCCTTGAACACCTCCAGGGAGGGGGCACCCAAGACCTCTCTGTGCAACCTGTTCCAGTGTCTCCCCACCCTCACTGGAAGGAATTTCTTCCCAATCTGCTGTCTGAATCTCCCCTCCTCAAGCTTCAATCCATTCCCTCTCATCCTGTCACTACAAGCCCTTGCAAAAAGTCCCTCCCTAGCTTTCTTGTCTCCTTGGAGCCTTCTTTTCTCCAGGCCAACTTTGTAAAGCTAAAGGGAAGTGGTTCTTTCAAGCTGGAGACAACAAGAAGTGAAGACAAAGCTTTCTCCTTTCCATGCTAATTCAGTACTGAGATGTTGCTTTTGCACCAGCAGTTGGATCTGGATTGAAGTTTCAAGAGACAGGAGGACAGAGAAGATGTGCTCATTAATATCCTGCTATAACAATAATCTCAGAGAATATGAATTATTTCAAACCCCCAGAGAGCTGATAGAAATGGAGATTTCCTCTCTCATCCATGGAGCTTCACTTAATACAGCTTATTCAGAAGCACTGAGTAAATATCAACAAGAAGGTTAAAATATTGATCAGGGAAAATACTTCACATTGAATAAGCTGCAGACATCTGGAAACAAACAAACAAACTGGTGCAAGAAAGCAGCAGAGATATTTTGGGCATCTTATTTTGCCAAAAGCCCAGCTGATGATTCACAGCTGTAATCTCCCATCTGGAGAGGAATCAGGGGAGGGACAGATGCTCCCTGACTGAAGAAGGAAACCCTGTGGTTTGGGTTTGGGGTTGTGATATGGAGAAATGCAGGAGGGACTTGCACAGTCAGAGATTCAGAGAATGGGTTGGGTTGGAAGGGATCTTCAAGATCATCCAGTTCCAACCCCCCTGCCATGGGCAGGGACACCTCCCACCAGCCCAGGTTGCTCAAAGCCTCATCCAGCCTGGCCTTGAACACCTCCAGGGATGGGCCATCCACAACCTCCCTGGGCAACCTGTTCCAGTGTCTCCCCACCCTCACTGTCAAGCAAGGAACACGCTTCTCCCAGAATTATTTGCCAAGCAGTGATCCAATCAGTTCCTGGGGATGGAAATCCCCTTGGCAACACTTCCAGCTCTGCAGAATGGCTCTGCAGGCTCTCCCATAGCAGCAGCCATCATTTCCTACTTGGTTGCATTGGTTTAGGCAGCAATACTCCAACCTTTCCAGTGGAGAGCTGGAAGTTGGCTGCCTTCTAAAACTACCTTGAGCCTCCTTTCTTTTTTTTTTTTTTTTTTTTTTTTAATCACAGGTGTCTAAAAAGTTCTGAAGGTTTGTTAAGCCAACATCTTAACACAGCCATATGCTGGGGATCAATCCCATAGTGCTGCCCATCCAAGTGTTGGATCATGCTGAAAGCAAACTCATCCAAGCTCTCATTTTTGTGTGAGCTGTGCCCTGCCTGGGTCCATTTCTCTGGTGAATCATTTCCCCTCATCATAATCAGACCAACTGGCAAAGAATACATGCCAGGGACTGGACAGCTTCCGTTTGATGCCAATGCTCACAAATATTTCAAGAGGAGGAAAACAACAGCAGCAATAGTCTGGAATCCATTGGCTCACTGATGAAAACAAAGAGTAATTTATAGACACTCCTCAGCAAATAACCAAAGCCACCCTTGCCAAAAGAGGTTTCCTGGAACAAAATGGAACAAAGAGTTAATTTTTGCAGTTTTGGGGGGTGGGGTGGTGGGGTGGTGGTGGCATCCTGATTGCTCAGAAAGACCCTGGCATCACTAAGTGTGTGAGCAACAGTGGCCAGGACCTCTAGGTGAATACCCCTAGACCTAGGAGAAACTTCACACAAAAGAGTGGGAGCTGAGGAGATGCTCTGCACGTGTAGCACTGCTTGCAGCTCAGGATTCCAAAGCCTGCTGCAGCCTCATGCTGACCCTGAAATTGGTCTTGGGAAGTGGGTGGCACAGTGAAGTCCTCATGTCAGACATTACCATGCTAGGTACATTCACAGGCAAGGGCTTGTAGTGATACGATGAGGGGAAATGGATAGAAGGAGGAGGAGAGATTGAGACTGGAGATGAGGAAAAAATTCTTTCCAGTGAGGGTGGGGAGACACTGGAACAAGTTGCTAGGGAGGCTGTGGATGTCCCCTCCCTGGAGGTGTTCAAAGCCAGGCTGGATGAGGCCTTGAGCAGCCTGGGCTGGTGGGAGGTGTCCCTGCTCATGGCAGGGGAGTTGGACTGGGTGGTGTTTAATGTCCCTTCCAACCCAACCCATTCTCTGAATCTCTGAATGAGTGTTACCAAACACAACAACATTCCTGGGAGCTATGCTGCATGACCAAAATCTTTTCAACAACATAACCCAGGAATGACAAAAACCCATCTACACTTTTGAATCCTCTCTTGTGTCTTCCATCCCTATCTATGGCAGGCAGCAAGGGAGAGATGAATTCCCTGAATGAATCCTAACTGATGCAGTGCAGTTCTCTCCCAGCCCTAAGTGGGATTCAAGGGCACAGGCTGCAGGAGGAAACAGAAGGCTCAAGTTTTTCTGCACTGTTTATTTTGAGTCATTTATTTACAGCAGCACAGTAAAGGGAATATATAAAATAACATTTGAACAGGCAAAACACAAGCAGCATCATTAGGAAAGCATAATGGAGCTCAGATTACCAATTATAATAAAGTAATCTCTCAAGGAGCTTCAGACACTGCAGAGGTGTTGGAGGAGGGGGGAAGACTTTAAATATTCAGAAATGTTGCTGATTTGGTTTGTTTTCTGTTTTGGGGCTTGGGATTTTTGATTCCTTTAATTTTATCAGCTTGTCTATCAGAGATGTGACTGATTCACTTGCCAGGGAAGTCAAAAGATAGGAATATCACTAAATGACAGGGATTTGGGTAAAGCACCCTCTGAAGATAACACAACAAAACAGAGGCCTTGGCACAAAACTCTCAGCACAGATGTTCCCCATTAAAAAAATTTTGCAAGTTCCCTCAACAGCAAATTTCAATTCCATTTCTCTTTCAAATTTCTGTGTGATCCTAGTGGGGAGAAAGACACCCAGCAAAAGAATGGGAATGAAAAGGCTCAAGAGCTCCCCTGCACTGCTGCTCAGGGCTTCTGTTATGTGACTCAACCCATAGAGACTCAACCCCATGTCTTGTGAGGAGTAGGCAAGGGCTGCCAAGTTCCAGGGTGAAGTTTCACCTTCTAGAAACTCAAACTGGGTAGAGCAGTTTTGAGGGAAAAAAAAATAAACAACTAATGCCTTGCTCTGCTGCACACATCACTTCAGCATCTGTGTGAACACTCCAGAGAGAGCAGCCTCAGAAAGAACTTGTTGGAAGAAACCAAAATTAGTGGGAGGCATTAACTTCAAAACCAAAAGACATCCACGAGGAAGAAGATTCACTTTAAAGAACTCAAGCAAACTAATCATTAAGCCCAAAGGGCTCTGGCTCTCACTTACGAGAAAGCTGCAGCCTCTTAGTCAAACAGCAAATGCTTGCAGTTATGCTCCAGAGATAAAATTAGTCCAGCAAGACTTAAATGACAACAGTTTGCAAGATACTCAGCTGTAGCTTCATGTTGAAACCTACATAGTGACAATTGATAGTCTCAGAATGGGTTGGGTTGGAAGGGACCTTAAAGATCATCCAGTTCCAACCCCCCGTGCCATGGGCAGGGACACCTCCTACCAGCCCAGGTTGCTCAAGGCCTCATCCAGCCTGGTCTTGAACACCTCCAGGGAGAGGACATCCACAACCTCCATGGGCAACCTGTTCCAGTGTCTCCTCACCCTCACTGTCAATTTCTCCCTAATCTCCAGTCTGAATCTGCCCTTCTCAAGCTTCAATCCATTCCCTCTCATCCTATCACAAGAAACTCTTGTAAAATGTCCCTTGCTGGCTTTCTTGTAGGTCCCTTTCAAGTACTGGAAAGAGATTCTGTTTTAAAAGTAAGCTTATGGTTAATAAAATTATCATCACCCTTAATTTCATCGTGTAATGGTTCTGGATGGATTTGAAACTGCAGTGCCAGAAACTGAAAAGCAAACCCTGCAGCAGGTAAGGTGCTGGAGCATGGAAACACAAAACTGACTTGAAATAGAAAGCAAAGCTCACTGCTCAGCTTCCGTTGTCAAACATGATCAGCTCAGCCACAGCAAATGGTGACAGCTATGGTGGACTTTATGTGTTCATTAAACTGCTGGTAGTGACAGAGAGTTAAATAGCAGCAAACAAAAAGCATTCCAGAGAATGCACTGGTGGGGGTTGGACCCATGTAGGAAATTCAGCCTCAAGAGCAAAATTCCACTTCCAGATCACATCTAGCAATTGCAGAATCTTACCCATCGTGGCCACAGGTGCACTGCAAGCTGTGCAAAACACAACCAAGGTCTTACTTACCATGGGGGATGTCCTGCAGTATCATTCTCAGCTTAGATTAAGTGACAGATTTGTTTGGTTTCTTGCAGTCTGCTAATTCCTTCTTCCTGGTCCATGCTAAACAGAAGACATTTTCCCCTGCACAGCAAAGATTGCATCTGGCAAGGAACCAACCACCACCATCTTCTAAAAGGCAGCTCTCCAACAAGCACTTTTCTGCTGTTTGTTTATTTTGTGAGCTTTCTTCTGCCCTGGTTTTGAGCAGTATTTGTTATATTAAATCACATCCTGGGCTGCATCAAAACCAGTGTGGCCAGGGGATGGAGAAAGGTAATTCTGCTCCTCTTCTCTGCTGAGACCTCACCTGCAGTGCTGTCCCCATCTCTGAAACCCCCAACACAAGAGAGAAAAGGACCTGATGGAGTGGGTCCAGAGGAGGCCACAAAGATGATCAGAGGGCTGGAGAACCTCCCCTATGGGGACAGGCTGAACGAACTGGGACTGTTCAGCCTGCAGAAGGCTCAAGGGAGACCTTAGGGCTGCATTTCAGTACCTGAAGGGCACCTACAGGACAGCTGGGGAGAGATTTGGAGTGATAGGATGAGGGGCAATGGTTTGAAATAGGAGCAGGTCAGATTTAGGTTGGACATCAGGAAGAATTTCTGCACAGTGAGAGTGGTGAAACACTGGAACAGGCTGCCTAGGGATGTGGTTGAGGCCCCATCCGTTGAGACACTCAGGATGTGGCCCTTGGGCAGCCTGATCTAGTTGGAAGTTGAGGATGGGATATGCATGGTTACAGTGAACTCTTCAACTAGAACCAAAATTGCTCAAGTGGCCCAAATATTTCCTCTGAAAGTAACAGGAGACAGCAAAGCAGGAGAGGCAACAGAGAGTGCTTGAAACTACAGCAGCCTTTTACCTTGAGCAGGCAACCAAAGCAGCATTTTTGCTCACACTGCCAGTCAGCTGGACACAGGAGGGCATCTCCTCTGCCACTGGCAGGAGGTTCCCTCTCTGAAAGGAACTGATCAACAAGAGCTGTGTCAGCTGGCAGAATTGGGGCTCCTGCATTTGCAACTGAGTGGTCAGGGATGGGCACAGGCTGCCCAGGGAGGTGGAGAAGTCACCATCCCTGGAGGCATTCAAGAAAGGTGTGGCCATGGCACCTGGGGACATGGTTTGGTGGCCATGGTGGTTGGTGCTGGGTTGGTGGTTGGATTCGATGAGCTCAAGAGGACTTTTCCAACCAAAACAACTCCACCAACAGCACCAAAAGATTCTGAAAGGTCATTCTGCAGCCTTGCTGATCAAGATGGGTTTGCACTGCCAAATTCCCCAGGCAGGTAAAGCAAAACACCACCACCCCCCAAACAATCCACCAGCCAAAACTGATTTCCTTTAAGCTTATTTAATGATATTTGAAACGCTTAAATCTTCTATTTCCCAGCTCCTTGAAAACAGATTTTTTTAAATTTTTTTTTTTATTTATTTTTTTTTAAGTGACCAATATTTAATTCCAGAAACATACAACCTTATCAGCTAAGTCATAAAAGAGCTATTTTACAAACATACATCTGGATAATTAGAACAATAAAGTCTTTTCCTTTTTTTAGACATTCAAACATGATCAGTAAAAATACAGGATTATTAATAAAGATTTTTTGTGTAGGTTTTCTTTTTTTAAAGTATAACTTCCAGATTTATTTTTATCCTTTTTTTTTTTTTTTGCCTCTTTAAAGTAAAATCTCTGTTAAGAGTACATGATTGTATGTTGTACAAAGAAAAAAAAAATATTCTAGCATGAAGAGAGCTCCACAAGACTTGTTTCAAAAGAAAACAGCAGGGTTTTGGCTGCAGTATCCCTTTTGCAGTACATCTGCTTGTCAGTTGGCACCTTTGGGAGGTAGGGGCAGGGAAGGGAAGGAAGGGATTTCTTTGGGCAACAGGGAGAAAACACCACCAGCACTGAGATTCAAACCAAGGGTCACCTGCTGAAGCATCAGACCCCACCCTCTAGGAACAGGGACAGCAGAATATGGAAGCTGAATGAAAACCCTGGAAATAGGCCATGGTGCTGTCTGAGAGCTGAGCAAATCCAGCCAGGCTTCTTGGCTCTTGAGGTGTGCACTCCTCAGCCTTCTTTCTGATGTCAAATAAATCTCCTCTCCCTCCAGACAAGGGATGTGTGAGAAACTGCAGTGAGCAGGCACCAGCTTCCCCACACCACAAGAGCTTTTTGCTCTTCTATCCTTTTCCAGGAGAAGGAAATTCCCCTTTCCAGCAAGCATCCATCTGACTTGTTTTGCTTGTCCCTTAGCAGCAGAAGGGAAATCACTTCTCAGGAGCACAGGAAAGCATGGTTGCTATACTAGCTTGGTTGCTATACTACATCTTTGTTCCCAAGGTAAGAAATTCTTGCTCATCTTTCATTGGGGGGGGAGGGAGGGGAAGAGGGGCAATAAATAGAAAAAAGGAATCTAAACAGTGGGGAGGAAGGGCTGGGTGCAAAGAAACCAGAGAATATTGTCCTGCTCTGCTAGCCAGGCTGAAGAAGGGAATGCACCACCAATCAATCACCTATCAGGGGCAAACTAAAATGGTTCCTTGCACTGGAAACTAAATTTAAACCAGGGTCATTTTATGGCTTAAAGAGGGGGTGGGGGGAAGTGAGAATCCTGAATAGTGCATTTTGGTTCCAGCTCCATCCACACAGTGAGACATGGTCTGAGGTCTGCTATGGAATAGATGTGCTAGAGGGGAAGAAGGGATCCTCACCATGCCAGGTTGCTGCTCTCAGAAGATAATGGGTCCCTGACCACACTCTAGAGGAGTAATGCCCTGTTGGCAGGGATGATCAGTGCAGCAGAAGGTGGCCAGCTGAAACAGAACCCAACCAGGACAGAGCTCAGTGTGCCATCTGCATTGCTTCAGATGGGCTGCTCTTCTCTAACAGCCCCTGCCACCTCCTGGCCTGCAAACTGTTTTGCCCAGCACAAAGACTTCTCTGCCATCAACATTCAGCCTGGCACAAAGTGGGGGTGCTTCCCCTTACACATCTTGGGAGGTGACAGGGGCAGAACTGCTCCTGTCCTTCCAATGGATTATGGCCAAGGTAGCATTAGAGGACCCTGGGGGAATATTCCACTCCAGCAGCTCCAGAGGCAGAAACTTAAGGATGAAACCACCACAAATTCTCTGCATTCCCAGCTTCTGCACTGCTGCTACACCTAATAAAGATGGAACAACAGAGTGATGGATGATGCCACAAAAAGCTTATGCAAAGGTGACAAGGCCAGAGGCAGCATGGGCAGGTTGCTCCCTCATGGCCCATCCAAACAGCTACATGCTGCTCACCACGAACCATCAAATTCATGCAACTTGGAGAAAACCTGAGAACCAAGGATTTTGTCTTCAGTCACAAAGAAAAAGCATTAAGCAACCAGGCCTTCACAGGTCCCATCTTTGCTGGTCTTCCAGCGTGCTCCTGAAAATCTCTCCCTGATAGACTTCGGTGGGAATTTTTAATCAGCCACAGAAGCCTGCTGGAAAACATTTAGACAGCTACAGTCAGAATAACTGCTCCTGTTTCTGGAGTGTGTAGAGCCAGGCAAGCATCATGCCAGGGCTCTGAGGGGGAGAAAAGGCCTTAAACATGAAGTCTGGCTGTAGCCCAGTACTCTTCCTGGCAGGATTAGCTAAAGGATGCCCCACCAGCATGAGGCAGCAGAAGCCTGGATGTTTCTAACCAAAGGAACTGTATGGCTGAGGTGAGGAGGGAAGATCCCACCCACCAAGAATGGAACCACTCAGATAATACTGACAGAAAACTCAGAGAGGTGCAACAGGACAGCCCTTGGTGGGTGCCAAGGAAGAGGAAGCTGCTGCCAGCCTGGAGGAGAACCTTCAAGCTTGTGTTGGCAGTGTAATGCTCTGCTGGTGAAAAACAGCAGCTTGTGCAACTGGCTCTTAAAGCAAGAGAAATCCCTCCCTGCTCTAGAAGGGTTCATGGCTCCAACCTTCACATCACCCCTGCTGAACCTCTGTCAACCTTCACAGAGCCTACCCCTTGCATATTTCTAACAGGGAGAACCAGAACTCTTTTTTTTTCCCCCTGAATCAGGACAGATCTGATTCCTTGTCAGCACCTAAAGGTTTGTGTGAAAGGAGCAGGGAGAAGTATCTCTATGCTGACCAAAGCCAGACTGCCAGCACTTCATGCTGCAAGCAGTGCTGCAAACATTGCAGTTCTGACCTGTCCATGGGGTTTACAGGCTTGGCATGCTGTTTAGTTGCAGAGTTTAAAGCCTGGGAAGAGGCTACAAAGGAGAATCTGTCTTGCACACCTCCCATGAGCAGTCCCATTCATGGGGACAGCTTCACCCATCCTATGTCAAGCAGCAACCATCCGCCCTAGGACCAATTTCAGAGCAGAGGCACAGCCAGCTTAGGTTGTCCAGTGTTAGTTCTGCTGGTAGCCTGATATTGACCATCTTGCTCCCAGACTGGAAGGAATTCCAACAGCAAAACTCATTAGACCAGGCCTAAGGAAGCACTTAGCTGTTTCAGCCTTCTTTGTTTTGCACACCTCTGTTTCAGTGAGAACAACACTGGCTGGCACAAATCAGATTTCCTTAGAAAGAAACAAACCCCAGAACAGTCACCTGAAACAAAAGATCAACCCAGCCCCACCTCTCCCCAAAAAGCCACCCTCAAACCCTCCCCCAAGCCCTCAGCAAGACATACTTCCAGGTACTGTAACTTACTGGCCCATTAATCAGCAGTACCTGTGGCTAACTCAAATGGCAGCCCTTATTCATTCAGTAGTGAATCAGGGGCACTTCTGCCCCACATCTTTGAAACACTTCTGGGTTTGCATTTTTCTCTTTTTTTTCTCTTTTTTGATCCAGAGGAGAGTAACAAAAGTGCTGCAGGTCCAAGTATTTTTATCGCTTTACAAAGGAGACAATGATCAAAGCCAACAAAAGTCAAGAAACAAACAAACAAAAAAAATAATGCAACCTATCTTTCTCCTCTCCCAGTCTAATCTTGCACATCAACAAAGGAGACTCCAAATGGGAGAGGAGAAGGAAAATTTGCCCATCTCAAGTGCCTGGCAGTTTAGTGCATGGAGAAAAGTCTTGTTACAGATGTGGTGAGAGGAGCAGTTCCCATGCAATTGTTGAGTACAGATGGTTCCAGCCACAAGCCATCCTAACACCTTCAGAAGTAGCTCTTCATGTGGCAGTTTGAATGCCAGCAGGGAGTGCAGAGTCCAGTCCAGTGAAGTAAAGAGACAGCTGCACAGGGAGGACACTCTCTCCCCTCAGGCCTGACCTTTGGGGTTCAGGAGCAGTGGCAGGCAAGGGTGTCCTGTATGCAAAGGGCTAGAACTGTCACTACCCAATTAAAATAGAACAACATCAAAAAAAAAGCAGATTAAAAAATTAAAATGTGCTTTTGATACACGGAATGAAGTCAAATAAATACATTGATTTTTTTTTTTAATGTCTAAATAACTTTTTTTTTTTTTATATCCTACACCCAAAGCTCTGTACATTTGGTTTGGTTTTTTTATGTTTTTGTTTTGTTGTTGTTTTTTTTTCCTCCTGTTCTGAAAAAAAAAAAAAAGAAATTCTGGTAGCAAGGAGAGAAGCAGAATAAAGTATGGTTCATGTCTGGATGATCCAAACCCTCTTAGCTCAGAGTCCACGAGGAGGACAACAGGTGCTGTGTCCTTCATCCAATCTTCAGCCACTCCTGAAAACCTGACCAGCTTTAGTCTGAAGGAGAAGGGAGAAAAAAAAAATGAAGAGGTTGGTGAGAAAGAGGAGGAGTGCAATGAAGGATGAATGTCCAACATCTCTGAGCAGAGGCAGTGTGCTATGTGAGAGACAGCACATCCACTTAACCCTAGGACCTCTGCTAGTAATTCCAGCAATTATCTAGGATCTCTAGGATGCCTAAGGCAAATTTAAAAGGGACCCATGGCAACCACTTTACTCAGCATCAGAGACACCTCAGAGAAAGACAAGACAGATTATAATCGTTTCACACATTCCAAAACCCTCCCTTTGGGACTTTACATCAATCCAGGCTTCTTTCAAAGAGAAGTTGTACATCTTGAGCTGGAGGTCTTTGGCAGGAAGGGGTGAGACAGCTTGCAAACAACATTTGTAGAAGAAGGCACAAGCTCCTCTGCACATGTGAGCCTCAATGGATTCAGCTGACCTTTGCTGGAATCAGCATGGGCTCAGCCCTTAGAGAGCTGCTAGGGTAGGTGAAACGTTTTGGATGTGTGAGAAACATTAAAAATTGACTTTGTGCTCTTTGTTTAATGTTTGAAGCTAGTGTGGTGCCAGCTACCAATTACCCACAGTCTGGCTGCATACCTGAGTGCTCTCCTGTGGAGGCTGATCCAGCCAGCCCTTGGCGTCGGAGAATGGTGTAGTCTTCCTCAACCTCCTGAAAAACAAAACCAACCCCAAAATTCAAGTGGCTTTCTCTACTGCATCACAGAATGGTTTGGTTTGGAAGGGATCTTAAAGATCATCCAGTTCCAATCCACGTGCCACCAGCCCAGGCTGCTCAAGGCTTCATCCGATCTGGCCTTGAACACCTCCAGGGAGGGGCCATCCACGACCTCCCTGGGCAACCTGTTCCAGTGTCTCTCCACCCTCACTGTCAAGAATTTTGTCCTAATCTCAAAGTCTAAATTTCCCCTCTTCCAGGTTCAATCCATTCCCTCTCATCCTATCACTACCAAGCCCTTGTCAAAAGTCCCTCCCCAGCTCTCCTGTAGCCTCCTCCAGTTAGTGGAAGGCAGCTCTAAGATCTCTCTGGAGCCTTCTCTTCTCCAGGCTGAACAGCCACAGCAGCCTCAGCCTGTCCCCATAGGGGAGGTTCTCCAGCTCTCTGATCATCATTATGGAGTCCTCTGGACCCCCTCCAGCAGTTCCATTTGCTTCTTGTGCTGGGGACACCAGAACTGGACACAGTGCCCCAGGTAGGGTCTCAGCAGAGTGGAGGAGAGCAGAGGGGCAGACTTTCCTCATTTACTAAAGAGGGCTTTGAAGAGAAGTTTGACTACAGCTGAGTGGCCTGGAAACACCTCTGCTACACAGTGCCCCACACTGGCTCTCAGTTCCTTTATCAGCATCTCTGTCAGACCTTCCATTGGCATGCAATATTCCACTTTCTTTCCAGACTTCAGTTAAATTCAAGGCTGGCTGCTGACTCAGGATTTTGGTGAGCCTCATATGGCAAGACACTAGAAACCTTCCACAGCAGTGGCTGTTACGTACAGGGAATCCTCACCACATACAAAAGGTCATTTTGAACACAGGCTGAACACCTTGCTACTGGATCTACTGCAACTCAGCACCTTCATTGACACGAGCAGCAGCTGAGGTTTTCATGTCAGCAATTCATATTCCTTAGGCCAGTGGCCCCTTCAGAAGTCCACTGCTGCAGACTTGCATCAGTTTTGTCCTATCCCTGAGGAACCTCTCCAAATTCCAATCAAAGCAGGCTTATGTCCCTGCTAGCTCTAGCAGAACTGCTTGCCTCTCCCAACCCACAACTCCATGCAAGCAAAACAGCACCAGACTTTGACTTCAAAAGCTTCCAGAGATGAGAGGCAAAGGCACAAAGAGGCGCAGCTGCCTTTCTTCCTGCTCAAAATGATTTTCAAGCTCTTCTCTAAGAGACAAACCTAAGGAAGATGCAAACCTTGCTGCATGCCAACAGACACAAGCCATACCTTTAACTTTTCAAGGTCATCCTCTATCTTCTGGATGTACTGCATCATCTGCAGGCGTGACTCCAGAGAGAAGTGAGGGCTTGCTACAAAGGAACAGGACTCTTCCACCCCGCCCCAGCGTGAGGCCATCATCTCCTCAGCAAAAGGGGAGCTTCCTCCATCAGACTGGGTGTCCCGTGGGGAAAGTGGCTGCTGCTGTGCAGAGTCCAAAGAGCTGTGGCCACCTGCAGTGCACTGGAGAACTAGAGAGGACACCTCCTCGTCTGTCGAGCTCTCCTGCACCGTTCCATATCCATCAAGGATCAAATAATTTCCTAGGAAGGGAAGAGCTTTTTACTACCAGGTCCAGCTCAGTAATCACCAAGAAGCACTGAGCTGTAGGCAGCTTGAACAGGCTTTAAGAAAGATGAGTGATGAGAGGTCCATCACCTGAGACACTTGAAAATGGGTAAGGAAAAGCATTTGTGAACACCACCCAGAGCAGTGATTGTAGCAGACCAGACCCATTTGGTTCTGAATTAGGCTTCAGAGATCATGGCTGGTTTTGGACTGCAGCTTGAGAAGGACACTATTAGATGAGCTCATCACCTACCTTCCTCTTTGCCCCAAATCCATGTTTCCATGACCATGTCTGAAAACTCTGCACTTATTAATGCCACCTAACAACTCAGGCTGCTCCATTTCCAACATCCACTTACTAGCTGTAGTACTGAGGATGCTTTTAGATTGGTTAGCTTGAAAACTTAGCTTTAAACATA
The DNA here is from genome assembly GCF_027791375.1 of Indicator indicator. NCBI lineage: Eukaryota > Metazoa > Chordata > Aves > Piciformes > Indicatoridae > Indicator > Indicator indicator. The sequence continues at coordinate 2,787,817 of NC_072043.1, read as the reverse complement.
TCAGCAGCAAGCTACAACAATCAGAGACAGAAATTCTTTCAGAACCTGCACCTAGCAATAGGGTTGCATTAAATAATTTTCTTCACAGTGCTAGAGCAGAGCTAGCAACTAAACCCAAGCCAATCTAATTTTGATATCCCTGCACAGTTAAGAAAGTAAACAGCATAAGAGGTGACAAATAAATTAAGATGCTTCAAGTTGTTGGCTCAGTTTTAATAATTTAAAATGTCTCTGTAATTCATGGAAAGAAAAAAAAAAAGTCTTTTCAATATGCAGTTGGGAGGCAGCATTCAGACAGGCACAAATTGGCTTCTTCACAATGAACAGAATTTTTCATTTTTTCAATGCAAGGATATTTATGGCTAAGCAATTTAAAGGCAAATAGTCAAATGGAGGCTACCTAGTAGGGGCTACTTCTACCACAACAGGCACGTGTGAGACAAACCTCAACTCTTGTGCTAAATGCATTGCAGTGGCACCATGCTGGCTAAGCAAATTCACAGGATCTTCCAAACACAAAGTGTGCAAAGTCCCCTCAAAGTGCTCACAGCTGCTGTCTTGGAGCTGGTTTTCTGATGAGTTGATAGCTCTGCAACTTTCTTGAAGGCTCGAGAAGATATACTTTGAGATACTGCTCAGGTAACTGCCAAAGTTACAATATGTAGCAATAATAACAGGAACAACAGAAATCTGAAGCTTTTAGGAGCTTCAGACTAAGGTAAGGTTGCAGGAGACAAATACAGTGCAAAGCTATACTTGAAGTTTATTTTCTGATGCTTAGAATGAGAGAATTGTTTTGGTTGGAAAAGACCTCTAAGATCATCCAGTCCAACCATCATTCAACACCACCATGGTCATTACACCATGTCTCCAGGTGTCATACCCACAGGCTTCTTGAACACCTCCAGGGATGCTGACTCCACCACCAACCTGGGCAGCCTGTTCCAATGCCTGACAACTCTTGCAGGGAAGAGTTCTTTTCCTAATCTCCAACCTAAACTTCCCCTAATCGAGCACAATTTCAGGCTCCATTAGGCAAAGCCATCACCGTAATCTACAAAACAGCACAAGTCATAGGGGGCTCTGTGTGTCACACTAAGGAAGTGCTTTGCCTTCAGGGAAAATGTCCCAACAGTCAGTTGAGAGATAAAGCAGCCCAGTGGCAAAGGCAATCATGAGTTTGCATTGTGCCTGATGCCTCTGTAATTACAGACTGTCACAGTAATCCCACGGTACTTCAGCTTCTCCTTTCACAGAATAGAGAATTCATTAGGTCCGTGTTTGCACAGCCCTTTTCAAGGCTAAAACGACCACCAAGGTCTGAGAGTTGACTTCAAATGTCCTATAAGCAAGAGAGGAAGTCTCTAATAATGCATCTACAGGGATTATGGTTCAAGAAGCCAATGAAACATGCTCACCTGAGATCCGGATTTGCACATCCTCTTCCTCCTTCCTTTCCATCAGTTCACTTTCAGAGGGGTTTTCATCACTGTGAGCTTCTCGAGCGTCAAAGAAATGCTCCCCACTCTCATCAGCACCCACCCCTTCCAGCTCTGTGGTCGCCATCTCCAGGTTCAGACTCATGTGGTCTATTGCCAAGGTACTGCCTGGTGTGGGCTCCCTCCCCACCAGCTGCATGGCATCCCCTGGAGCTGGCGAGTCGGCGGAAGTCCGGAGGCCATAGGCAGCTGTGGCCCCGTTAGTGCCGGTTCTTGGCAGCGTTCTGTCTGCTCCAGGCTGATGAAGTTTGTTGTTGTCAGAGTGCTGCAGTCCAGGCTCGTTCCCACTCTCTGTTTGGGCTTCTTGAGAAACGGTCCTGAACCTGGGAAAGCGCTGCCAGTCTTCATGGGTGCCCTTCTCAGCGAAGCCAAACTGCTGCACCAACAGCTGCTTCAGCAGGCCCACTGCAAGAGGAGGCAACAGCACTTCACTCACCAGGACCTCCCTAGCAGCAGCTCAGGCAGACACAAAGGCCACCTTTGCTAAAGGGAGTGTCTCACAGCAGCCTCTTTGCTCTTGGTAGGAAACCACAGGATCACAGGAGGTTAGGGGTTGGAAGGGACCTCCAGAGATCATCGAGTCCAACCCTCCTGCCAGAGCAGGAATCCAGGGCAGGTTGTGCAGGAATGCATCCAGATGGGGCTTGCAAGTCTCCAGAGAAGGAGACTCCACAACCCCTCTCTGGAGCCTGTTCCAGTGCTCCATGACCCTCACAGTCAAGAAGTTCCTCCTCATGTTGAGGTGGAACCTCCTGTGTTGTAGTTTATATCCATTATCCCTTGTCCTATCACAGGGATAAACCCAGGGATAAACAGAAACACCCTGGCCTGAAGCCTTACTCCATATTTTACCTTACAAGCAAAAGCAAAGATGTCAGCATGAGTTCCACCTTGTTTAGGGAAGCCAGGCTGGATGAGGCCTTGAGCCACACCTGGGCTGGTGGAAGTGCCACTGCCAGTGCCAGGGGGGTTGGAACTAGATGATCTTCAAGGTTCCTTCCAACCCAAACCATTCTATGAATCTGTGAGTAATTCTACCCAACCACCTCCCAAGTCCTCAGAACATCCTAGACCTTGCCAAGTTCACAGATCAAATCTCATTGCAGGGTTTTACCAAAAACCAGGCAAAGCCATTATTCTGCAGCTCAATCTAATTCAGTGCCATGAAAAGAAGTCCACAGGTTAACTGCATTGTCTTTTTGAAAGCCACTGCCTAGCAATGGCACCGTGCAGCACTGTGCTGAGCTCTGCAATACAGTTTTGTCATCAAACCACCTCATGGACAGGAAAGAATAATTCATCACCACCATCATTTACAGTGAGGATGGTGACACTGCAACAGGTTGCCCAGGGAGGCTGTGGATGTTCTGTCTCTAGAGGTGTTCAAGGCCAGGTTGGATGAGGCCTTGAGCAACCTGGCCTAGTGGAAGGTATCCCTGCACACAGGGGGGGTTTGAGCTGGATGATCTTTGGGGTCCCCTCCAACCCAGACCATTCCATGAATCATTTTATACATGCAAAACCCATAGAAAAACACTGAGATGCCTAAAGCTAAAGAAAGGGCCAGAATAAAGAATCATAAAATCATTTTGGTTGGAAAAGGCTTTTAAGATCATTGAGACCAACCATCAATGGATGAAGTCAGAACTCAGAATTCTCTGCTGTCAGATCCATTTCATTTTGCTCTCATCTACAGTATAGAAATGGGCTTTAGATTTTATTCTAACTCATTGATTTAGGTGATCGACCTAACAAATTCCACCTCCACATCCCACCAGACACTGCCCACAGATACTCACAGTTCCTTAATGCATCCAATGCCCACTGCCCTTCTGCTACCGAAGGCAAACTGCTGGCTGTGTGCTCAAAGCATGCAGAAGGATCTTTAAGTGTCAGGTCTGCCTGCTGCACTTTATCAAACTGTCTTTCTGACACTAGAAGACTTTCTACCTTGGACTTCTCAGACATGATGGGTGAAGAAGACTGAGCATTCAGTATTAAGGGAGATTCGAGGCCCAAATCTTTATCTAGTAAACAAAAACCAGACACTCAGGTTAAACAACCATGTCAGAGGTGATTATAAACTGCAGAAAGTTCTGCCTCACACTGAAATGTATGAAAACACTAAAAATTACAGTTCTTGGGGCTTGATGAAAGGGCAATTCTTCCCAGGGAAAATAAAAAAATAGTATTTCCCAGCAATTTCTAAAGCAAAACAGTGAGAGGTATATTTCCAAGAGGTTCAGTATCACCTCTCTATATGAATTACAAGGAAGTTATTCTTTTCCAGAAAAAAAAGTCAAAGCTATGAAAGGATCCCCAGGCCCCAAGGAATGTGGCTTGGCACATTGGCACTCCATGAAGCAAATCTACTGTCATCAGTTCCCTGGACTGCTGTTTCACCTGGACTTTGTAGACTGCTGGTAGGAATGTCGTGCTGCTCCTTGAGCTTCTGTTGCTCCTCTTCTTCACGTTCTTCTCTGCAGGGAAGAAAAGAATGAACATGTTCTTGCAGTCACATCTATCTGACCTGCTGCATGAGAATCCCTGCTTTGGCTGGCAGTCTTTGAGCAGGAGGAAGTGTACTGGAAAAGGGAAGAGCAGCCCTTCCTCCTCCAGCTACTTACTCGCCAGGTCCTGACTGCGGTAATGGAATCACTCTTCTGCTGCTCCCCATTTTTACAGTCCCTGCCATCTGAGCTATAAGGTCCTGCCACCTGCAATAGAAACATCAAATAAAACCAGGCAAGACATGAAGTGGAATGAATCCTTCTCTGCTTAACACCTCTTCAATGCAGTTAATAGTATTACTGCTTTTCTTATCAACAGAAATACCTTCTCCTTTATTTAATGTTAATGCTGTGACATTCAATTCCTCACTAACACCTTGCAAGCACAAGTGAAGCATCACAGCATAATGCTCACCTCCCCAGCATACTCTTAAGCAGAAAGAAATGAATGGCAGGGCTTTAGCAGGAGCTGTCAGGTGAGGCAGTTATTTTATATATAAATTTCACATGTTGCTGAAGAGTTTTGTGCATGACACAGTAGAAGAGTTGCTATGAATCATACAAATAAGTCTATGCCCTGCTTGTACTTCAGAAGAAAAGCATTTCTACCCAGGAGGCAACAAAGCCTTCAGCTAGGGAACCAAATTCATGCATTGGGGTGCTTTCCAGCATCAATGACTGGCAAAGCTTAGCTGGTTCTGCATGAAGATGCAGGATTTAAGTTATTTATCTGGTAGTCAGCTGCATAAGATCAGGATTGGAGGGGTAAATAAAAGCATTGTTGAGGTCAAAACAGAGTCTGGGGTGACCCGGACAGCAAAGAAGATTGGAAGCATTGAGTGTGCCTATGGGGTGTTTGTTTTCATACCTCTGTGTGTGCACATATGCTCAGTAACATTTGTGCTTTCCATAAGCAGAGGGAGACTAACCTTGGCTACTTCCTACACAGGCCAATGGAGCTTTCTTTTCAGCTAAGCTTAGAGAAGAAACTCGTGGACACCTGCACAGTTAACTACAGGCAAGCAGATGTGAAAGCTCTCCCAAGTACAAGCAAAGCAAGAGCAGATGAAGCTGAAGCAAACACTTACACATTCTTTTCTGACACAGTCTGTGCCACCAGTTCATAAATATGAGCTCCGTTTTCCGACATGGAGATGACAAAGAAAGCTTTGTTATCTGGAACAACACCAGGAGAGAGGAGTTTCACTGCATGCCCTGTCCCACAGAGCTTTCTGAAAATTCCTAAAGCTAGGCATAACCCCCACCAGAAGCAATGAGAGAAGAGTTGATGAGACAACCTTCCAGTGCTCTAATATACAAAGATCCATATCTCCCTATATCCAGGAATTTCTCTGATAGTCCTGAAAGAAAAGGATCATTACTGCCCAAACACTGAGGGGTTGGAGCATGTCCAGAGAAGGGCAAGGAAGCTGTTGAAGGGACTGGAGAACAGGGCTGGAGAGGAACAGCTGAGGAAACTGGGGGTATTTAGTCTGGACAAAAAGGAGGCTGAGGGGAGACCTCATTGCTGTCTACAACGCTCTAAGAGGAGGTTGGAGTGAGGTGGGGCTTGGTCTCTTCTCCCTAGTATCAGGTGATAGGAGAGGAAATGGCCTGAAGTTGTGCCAGGGGAGGGTTAGGTTGGAGATTAGGAACAATTTCCTTGCTGCAAGAGTGGTCAGGGATTGGAACAGGCTGCCCAGGGAGGTGGTGGAGTCCCCATCCCTGGAGGTGTTCAAGAAACCTGTGGCCATGGTGGTGTTGGGTTGAAGGTTGGACTTGATCTTAGTGTTTTTTTTCCAACCCAAACAATTTTTCTTCTCTTCTCTCTCCTAATAATTTCTGAGTACCTTTCATCTAATACAATCAGAGCACTTTAATTTAGAAATCTATTTAAAACTCAAGCTGTGCTTATTACTGATGCAAAGAAGTTAAACAGCTCATACATACAAAGCAAGATGTTGGACAACCAAGAATTAAGCCCACACATTTTTTCCATCTTCTACTCTGGAACTCTAGACAAAAACCCATCTACCTTCAACTGATCCAATCTGCATTTTGGGGTTCCTCTGTTGCTTTTTCAATTGGTTGCACTGACCTGTTGCCACCTGACGAACCAGAACTGTGTTGAGCTTGATGATAGGGCTGAAGGTGTGTTTGCTGTCAGCTGTTGATGCCAAGATTTTACTGTGACACTTCAGAACCAGTTTATCATCTTGTTTCTGCAACAGCACCAGAATGTCCTCCAGAAGCAGAGTGTAGAGATCTGCACAGAGTGCAAAAAGAAGCCAGAATGAGTTAAAAGATTCATAGTTTTGTATCACACTCCTGAAGAAAGAAAAAAAAGCTGCATTTTTGATTACTCATGCAGAGGCAGTAATCAGGGCTCTGCCATTCTAGGCAATGCTTGCAAATCCTCCCCATCAAAACTACAGCAGAAAGCTACAGATGGAATTGGATCATCTCATGACTGACTGCTGTGTCCCTGCATGGCCTTAATGACACTCCAGCACCAATTCAGAAATGACAAGAATAATTTCATCAGCTCTTAGAAACACACAGGCATTATTCTAGGTGGCAGGAAGAATTGTAATTGGGAACTGCAGAAATGCTCTCTCTCTGCTCAGCAAACACACACAAAACTAAGGCAGTTGATGGAATGAGACTCACCAATAGTTTTGTCACGATTAACCTTCCAAGTTAGAGGTCCTTCATGAAGCATTTTTCTCTTTGTTAGGTCCAAGTTCTGGCATCAGGGAAAAGAAAAAAAAACCAAACAAAAAACAAGCAGCATTTGAAATTTCTGTGGATGCAAGTAAGAGGAAGGTATGGGAATGTCAGGGGAGGGCTAGGATGGGTACTGCAGTTTGGAGGTGAGAGGATGAACCCAGTCTGCAAAAAGAAACCTGAAGCAGGATTAGGTTGTGCATATAAACCAAATCTCATGAGAGATGTTTGTGGGACACCTTAGAACTATGTTTCAATACCTGAAGGGTGCCTACAGGAAGGCTGGGGAGGGACTGTTTAGAAGGGCTTGCAGTGATAGGATGAGGAGCAATGGTTTGAAATGGGAGCAGGAGAGGTTTAGGTTGGACATCAGGAGGAAGTTCTGCACAATGAGAGTGGTGAAATACTGGAATGTGGTTGAGGCCCCATCCCTGAAGAATTCCTGGATCAGCCTTGATGTGGCACTGGGCAGCCACATCTAGTTGGAAGTGTCCCTACTGACTGCAGGGAGGTAGGACAAGATGACCTTTGAGGGTCCCTTCCAACCCATTGCAACCTGTGAATCTGTGTTTATTATTACTCTTCCTCTGTCACTGCTCTTTGGTAGATGCTGGAGGTCACAGGGTAGAGAATTTCCCTACCAAGGCATTAGGATGTTTTCTTGGAGTTTTTCCAATATCCCATAGAAAGTTTGCAGTTCTAAGATTACAAGTGGTTAATGCTTCATTAGTTGATTTGCAAGTCAAGTGTGCCCACCAAATGCTATGCTGATATACAAATCATTCCACTGATCTGATGGACTTTAGAATGTCAATGGATTCTTCAGTCATTTCAGTGCCTGTGACATTTAGATCTGCAGGCAAGCAGCAGCCACAGTTTTCACAAGTCATTCCTTCCAAGTCCCAGAGTCTACAATCAAGACAGCAGGATTTCATAACTCCCAGCAAGTTCTTCCTTTCCTAACTACATGCCTGCAAGTTTATTTGTGGGAGGATACATGACACACTTTTATAGAAAAGCCTTCATACAAAATTCTTTGGATACCCACTGGTGTTGGGGAAGACAGGGGAGTGATAAATAAGTAACAGAGAATCTATACAAAACACAGGCACAGGCAGTGATCAAAATTAAAGACCAAATCACGAGGAAAAGATGCAGGAACAAAAGGGGGAAGTGTCCCTGTGCAGAAGCTATTTCATGGAATCCTAGAATGGCTTAGGTTGGAAGGGACCTTAGAGATCATCTTCTCCAACCTCCCTGCCATGGGCAGGGATGCCTCTCAACTAGACTTGATTGCTCAAGGCTTCATCCAACCTGGCCTTGACCACCTCCTGGGAACCTACTGGAACACCTATTTGCAAAAAGAAAGAAAAGTTTGGAGCTTTAGGTTGGACATTTGGAGGACGTTCTTCAGTGAGGGTGGTAAAACCCTGGAACAGGTTGCCCAGGGATGTGATTGAGGCCCCCTGGAGACATTCAAGATCAGACTTGATGTAACCCTGGGCAGCCTGATCTAGTTGGAGGTGTCCCTGCTGTCTGGCAAGGAGGTTGGACAAAATGCCCTTTGAGGGTCCCTTCCACCCTGATGCAATCTGTGAATGTGTAAATCTTCAGAGGTCCCTTTCAACCACCACCACTCTAAGCTTCTGTGATCATCCAGAAACTGAGGCACGAACTAAGCAAGGCTGCAGTCACTGCTTACACAGAGATTGCTTTAATGGTGCCACTCACCCTGAACTCATCCATCATGGGATCCTCAGATTGCTTCAAGTAGGAGAGGTCAAGACGACGCTGATAGTCCTCTAAATGCTGCAGAAAACAGAAGGCAGATGGTCACTGATGAGCAGAACTCACTAGTGCCAGAGTGCAGGCAGTCATGAATCCTGCCACACATTCCCAAATGCCTGGGATTCCTCCTCTCACAGGAACACTTTTGCCACAAAAGATCTTTGAAACACTACACAGTCACTAGCAGAGGCACTCCAGATGTCTTAAACAGCTTGCTGGCCTTCAGCTCTCTTCTCCCTCACCCTTGCTGTTCACTCTGTTCATCTCCTACCTGCTTGTTCTCAGACTCTTTGACAGCCTGGTTCACATGGTTAAGGATCTGACGACAATGATCTGCTGCTTTCTTCACTTTCTCTTTCTCTTCAGGAAGTTCTGCGAGAGGAAAACAAAGAAAATGCAGTAATGCTTTCCAATAAAGGTTCAAAAAGTCAGGGATCTAGTGCAGCTTGCTGCCTGAAAATTTGAGAAAGAGATTTGCAATTCACAGAGCAGCCTGTCAGCAAAAGCACTGTGGTTCAAAAATGAAATGACAAACCCCAATTTGTGACAGGAGATAATGCAGACTGCCCTGCAGGCCCTGAGGCCTTAGAGCAGCCTTCCAGTACCTGAAGGGGGCTGCAGGAAAGCTTGGGAGGGACTTTTTATAAGGGCTTGGAATGGTAGGACAAAGGGGAATGGATTGAAGTCTGAAGAGGGGAGATTTAGGCTGAACATCTAGAGGTTTGTGAGACACTGGAACAGGCTGCTCAGGGAGGTTGTGGTTGCCCCCTCCCCTGGAGGTGTTTAAGGACAGGTTGGATGAGGCCTTGAGCAACCTGGGCTAGTTGAGAGGCTTCCCTGCCCATAGCAGGGAGTTTGGAGAAGATAAACTCTGAGGTCCTTTTCAACCTAAGCCATTCTATGCTTACATTTTTTTTCCCATTATTTTTTAACCTGCCCTCCTGTGCAGAAGGCAGAGTGAGGGCACAATGAAAACAGAGGGACCCATAAAATCGAGCTGCTCTTCAACACATGCTTTGAAACCCCATTTGTGTAGAAAACCTGTTGAGATGAATGCACAGACCCTGGTGGCAAGGCTTTACCTGTGTACTTAGCAATGTTATCCAGCAGCAGAGGGTACTTAGTCAACCTCTGCATCTCTTTGGGAATGATATCCTTCAGCTGCAACCGGCGGCACAGGGGATTACTCTCAGCATCCTGAATTTAAACACCACAATAACTGCATTTGTCATTTTTATTAAGACCTTAATTACCTGAAGGTGTTAACATCTATTCATCACATAAACATCTATTACTTCAATCTCAGTAATTAAATACAAGACAAGAAATGCCAAGATCTATCATTCAGACAACATATTCCCTCTCCATGTGCACTCATATAGCAAATGCTCATCACAAAATCAGCAGCTTCCTTCTCTCATTACTTCACAGAGGCCTGGTACCATCTTCAATCAATCTCAGTCACCACCACACAGGGAAGATATCAGTTGAGGCTTTTGCACTACAGCAAAAGCCCAGTACATTTTTCACCATAATCTCATCTCTTGTATTACTGAGTTCTTCCCAGCCTGTGCTAATGCAGATGATCATCTCTCCTCCAAATGCCACAAGCCCCTTTCCTGGCAGGCAGAACAGGTGTCTATCATCTGTCTTCTGGCCAGCAGTTTTCCCCACTGAAGTACTCATCCTTGGGAACCACCCACCTCAAGTGAGGTACCACCTCCTGCCTGGACAGCACATGCTTGTCCTGCACTCTACCAGCACATTCTGTGTTCCCCAGAATTAAAGGCTCCTCCCTCCAGAAACGATTAGCAAGAGATAAATACAGGATGGGAAACGATCCCAATCTAAAGACAACGTTAGATGTGACGTCATTAATTATAACAACTTTATCTACAACCCTTCATTATGCTATGCTGGCCACCAGCCACATCCTCAGGCAACTCAAGAGTCTTGCATAAAATTCACCTGCACAAAAGTCTGGAAGCGAGAATCCTTCTTCTGGCGTGACTTGATGACCTCTAGAGCAAAGGGCTGGTTACTGCAGAAAGTGGCAGTTGCATGTTTCAGCTTCTCCTCTGCTGGTCCACTAAACTGTGTCAGAAAGCCAAGAAAGTCCAGTTTAGATAGACTTCAGTTCAGCAGGTGCCACTTTCAACAGACACAGAGCCATGCAGCAGACTGCGGCCTCGCTGGGCAAGAAAGAATTAGTGGCAAAATAAGAGAAGCAATTTCCCCCCTGTTTTTAAGGCCTTGTCTTCCCAGCTTACTGAGGAATCCCTTTTCATCAAACTCTACAGTTCTCCTGCCTCCAGCCCTAGCACATCCAACTCTTTCCATAAACACACTGTTGATTCAGAGAGAGAACACAGTGCCATGTCTGCCCTGTCAGCTATAAGGAGAGCAGAAAAAATGCTCTCAGCTGAATGCCAAAGGATTCTTTACCAGACTGCTGGTCAGCAAAGGTACCTTGTTTGTCTCCCAGGGACACTCATGCTTAAACACCACAATAGCTTACTTCCTAAACAAGAACCATAGCACAGCCATGAGCAGAAGTGAGAAATGTACTGCAGATGAGAAAATGTACATCTGCTACTGCAACTCTTCCCATTCCTGCTCCCCTCATCTGGCACTGCAACTCCTCCCATTCCTGCTACCCTCATCTGGTACTGCAAATGTTCCCATTCCTGCTACTTGCAACTCTTCCCATTCCTGCTACCCAGCCTGTGATGCAGTAACTCCTTCGAACACTCACTCTGGAGATCAGGATTCTGTCTTTTGTTGTTTTAGTCACTTAGCCAAAGCATTACCCAAGGGCATAAAACTATTAGCTTAAGATCTAGCTTGCTCTAGCAGATAGTTTCTTCTTTTTTTCCTCCACAATACACATAAGAACTGAAAGGGTTGGAGGTGTTTCTTTACCAGTCACAGCTGATTTTAATTTTCTTCCTTTTTTTCTGTACTAGACAAACAGTGGTATATATATATATATAAAAAAAAGACCCTGTAAGAGACTTCTGCATGAAGGGTTGAAAAGAATAAGCAGATCAATCTTCAGTCCTAAACTAAGCAGGTTTGAAAGCAAACAAACTGGGTGATTCCTGAGAGAGAACTGATTTTATTTTTTTAAGGAGCTTATCACTCCTGCTCCTGTCATCTGGAGCTCAGAAAGGAAGCCTGTAACAGTGCTGTAAATCTGAAAAGGTTCAGTTATGTAAATTCTAAGATTGGAAACCAGTATTTTAACTTTTAACTGCACCACGGGCAACATAAGATTTATATTTCAGTGTTACTGAAATAAATTGTGCTATTATATTTTTCCAAAATCCTGTTCTCATTCTCACCTTTATGTCTCTCTACTGACACACCATAAGGAAATTATTTTTTACCTTCTTTAAATCACTCTTAGCCAAATGAAAATCCTAAAAGTTCTTCCTGCTTTCCCTCAACCTTCATTCTCTAAGACTGTGTGTTGGCTCCACAAAAGTGACAACTCTAAGACCTTCTGTTCCTATTAGCTGAGAACTTCCTTCACTAACCTCTGGCTCTGTCACTCTATGAAGCATTATTTCCAAGTACAAGAAAGCAAAAAGGATTTTACCCAGGAGAGCAAATCTTCCCCAATCTCATCAATAACAGAGGTCTCGTTCCTTTTCCGGACAGCTTTCATCTGATCATTTAATGCAACTTTAAAAAAGAAAAAAAAAAAAGGTAGATTTTATTAATACTGCTCAAATTCTTCACTATTTTTTTCATTTAGCAGAATATCTAAGACAATGTTAGAGACTCCTTTGCATTTCTGGCTCCTTGTCTTCAAATGGCCCTTAAGAACGTTTCCAGCCTTATCTTTTCTGAGGCTCAATTATCACTGCCCTTTCCAACACAGCAATAATATAGAACACATTTCAAGCCAACTGCACAAAAATATGGAAGTGATAATTCAGTGGCAGAGCTGAAATTCTGATTCTGAAGAGTCCTTTCTCTAAACAGTTAGGGAGGGTCACCCTTTATAAACCACCTCCAGACTGGGTTTCACATTCTCTTCAACAACAGCTGTAACATTTTAGAACCTTAACCCATAAAGACCATTGCTCCTCTTATCAAAGCATGGATCAGCACAGGAGAGGCTGTGTATAGAGATAAGAAAAAGCAAGTAACTGAAACACAGCAATTATTTATCCAAACATCTTTGTAAATCAGCAACGGAAAAACTGTGTGCAAGAGGCAGAACATTTCCCAAAGTGTGGTAAGAGGTTTGCCTCTTGTTTCAGGAGCACCTGCTTGAATTTTTCACATGCTGATGTCTAGAATTAGAGCCAAGACTACAAAACCAAAAGGCACCTCAGCTGCTCCTACCATGAAGCCCAAGGATATCCTCCAGATTGGAGAAGATTTTTCTTTTGTCACTGGAGTTGAGGATGCCCTCCCGGGTGACTCGCTGATAGAAGACATTGTGCAGAACCTTCAGTGTGCGGACGTGAGCTCTCTCGGTGTAAAACAGCTCTGCAGAGAGAGGGGAAAGCAGGACTGTAACCACCTCCTCCAAGAGGTGTGGCAAGGTGGATCCAAAACATGAAACTAACAGAAATCAGAAGCATGAACTTACAAAAGCCTCCCCCCCTCAACACATCCTTTGCTGGCTCATGTTCCAGCTCTGCTCCGCTCTAATTCCATGTATGAAAGCACAGAGCAGCCAATTGATTTGCAACTCCTAACTGACCCCAAACACACAGGGAGCTCTCAGCAGCTCATGCAGCCAGACACTGTTCTGCAGGACTGCAAAACATGAAATGGAGATGAAGCTTGGGAGATGAAGCTTGCTAGGAGCCCTCCATTTGCATTTCCAACGATCTAGACAGGGCCTCTTGCATTCTTTTATAGAACATGACATTGCAAACTGGCCTTTCAGTGTCCAAACACTAAACCTTGTTTATTCCTGCTCTAAGGACTGGTTCAGTCTCACCTCAGCATACTTTTCAGTAACAAACATTAACTCTGTAAACCATAAGCAAGAGATAACCCCTACAGCTTGAGCAGATCAGTGAAGACAGATCTAGTTTTAAACACCAAGAACTTCAGAGGACAGGTTTCAACTTTGTACTTGGAAAGCTAAGATAAAAAGCTCCACCTCACCATTAATGACTTCCTGGCGCTTGATTTCGTAGGGCTTGAGCCCCATCAACACTTCTCTGCTGACAAGTTGCTGCCAGTTGGGAGGGTCCATGTCCATGTCAAAATCACAGAGCTCATCTTCACTTTGCACATCTGCGAAACCAACACTGTCCGTCCTAACATGGAAAAATAGGTCAGATACTTCCCCCCTTTCTTAGGCATGGGTGTAAAGATGAAAGAAGAGAAAAATCAAAGTCTATACATCAGGTGTAAAGCATTATCAATGTGCTCTCCATAGCAGCTGGAGGCTGTTAACATCTCTTAACCTCTAGGCATCTTTTCTCATTTTGCCTTTTACAGATGAATTAAGAGCAAATCTCTTCCACATCTTCCTTTTAATGACTCAGATAAAATAATCCTCTTGAAGTAAAACAAAACTTGGTGAAAGGGCAGGTTACAATTTCTTTCCTCCATCTACCTGCAGATACAGAGCTACCAGAACTACACAACTGTCCTGGCTCAGAACAACAAGCAGTGCAGCATTCGTTCTACTTCAGATCTGCCAAAGTCTCACCAAAGATCAGTGAAGTTCAAACACATAGAAGTCTACTCACTTGCGAAAAGGCTTTGGTGTTCCCATGTCAACCACCCTGCAAAGAAGGAAAGAAATTATTAGGGAAGAATTGCAAGAATTTCATCACACATTCAGCATAACTTCAGAGGTAAGGCCTAACCTCCTAACTAGAAGATGTGGTCAATCTGCCAGCCTAACCCTTCCTGATGCATGGTTTTCAAGTACTGCCACGGCAGCACAGACATCAGCATTTCCTACTTCTACCCACACTGTTCAACACCAAGGATGGCACTCAGGTTTTATGGACTAAGCTTCAACAGCCACTGTCACATCCACTTTCTGCCAAGGGCACCATAGTTACCTCTCTGATTCTCCCTCCTCCTCCTGCAAGTTCTCCAAAGGAGATGGGAATTCAAAGGTATTATTAGGTGTGCGGGGTGTGCCATCCATAGAGTCATTTGCAGGTGGAGCTTCTCCAGGCTGCTTCAAACCTAAACAGAGAACAAGTCCAAAAAGTCAAGAACCATCCCAAATTAGACTACATGAGAGAACTCCATAGCCTTTTTACAACTTCTTGATTCACAGCCTCATTTCAGCTTAAGGCTAGAGGAAACAAATTCCTAGCTTGGTAAGAAAACTCTCAGTGACAAAGCTTCCAGCTGACATGGACTTGGTGCTTACAAAAGCAGGCAGCTGAGCTCATTTTTTTTTCCCTGTTACATGATCAAATGCCACAGCGCTAGAATCCACCTAACAACAACTTCTGGCCACGATAAGATTTCCTGATTTGAACCAGAAAAGATGACTAAGGTGAGGAAGATGATGTCTAATGACATCAACACATTTCCCAATTTGGCAGGTTTGTTGCATCAGAACTGTGCTTTGCACATCCCCTTCAGAATCTTTCACCATTCCTCTTTGCTAGCATCATCCTACCTGCTTCACTGTCCTTGCTTCCCTCTGGAGAAGAGAAGGGACCCACTGCCAAAGGAGACATTGGGTTGGCTGGCGGGTATGGTGCATCTGTTCCATCACTGGAGGAGCCACTCTGGCGCATCTTGCCAGGATCTGGTGGCTCAGGGCTAAGAGAAGCTGCCGTGGTTAAGTGCTTTGGATGGCGTGGCTTCTGCATTTCCATGGCTCTGCCAACTGAACAAACACACAGCTGTTACCTTGCTGAAAGAGCTTCTGCCTCTTCTCAGTGATGAAGAGAAGAAGCAATTCAGGACAAAATAAAGTTTGAAAACATGTTTTCATGACTGAGTGTTCCCAAGAAAAACTTCATCTGGCTAGGGACCAGCGATTTCCTTGTCTGACATACTTGCACTGCTATCGTGTCGACTTGGTCTCCTTGGTGGGCCCAGAATATTAGGAAAGCCTCTTCTCTTTCCTTTTTCCTCTCCTTCTTTCTCCTTCTTGATACTTTGCTGCAGTTAACACACAAGTAAGAAAAGCAAAGCAACAGATCACTCCTTCCTTCAAATTCAGTTTTAGACTTTTTAAAATTGCAGGAGTTTGGTATGTGAGAATTTTGTTTCTAACAAGTTATTGAGAGGTCAACATTCTGGAGCACCAGGGGCAAAGACAAGCTATGGATAGTCTAGGAGTGGTGTGTGATGGAGACACATCGCATTTGGAGGTTCATAGATTCACAGAATGGTTTGGGTTGAAAGGGACCTTACAGATCATCCAGTTCCAAACCCTCTGTCACGGGCAGGGACACCTTCCACCAGCACAGGTTGCTCAAGGCCTGAACACCTCCAGGGAGGGGACATCCACAACCTCCTTGGGCAACCTGTTCCAGTGTCTCATGTGTTCTAAGCAAAAAAACCCACACCCTGTTTTCAGCTTAGCAGGAGTTGGACACCACTCTCCTCCCTAGAGTTAGAGACCTATTTACAGTGACCAGTAGCACTTCCTTTCTCTAAGGTACAACATCTTGTGCCTCCAAACCTCCCACAAGCATACAGACTCATCTGGGAGAGAGAAATACAACTTCTTGTACTACTTCCAAAAGGTTATGAGTGCTTAACCAAACCTTCTTTCACTGTCTGTGCAGAACTGCTCCTAACAGCCTCAAGATTTCAAAGGAAGTTGGAATGCTCATAAAAATAAGTAGCTGCTGTGACCAGATACACCCCCAGAGCGTGGGAGACAATTGAACACACCCACAGAGATGGAGTTTTGGTGGAAAAATTCATTATATAACTAGGAAAGCGTGGGTGGCAGGAAGAGCAGCTCTCCTGCATCATGAAACATGAGGGTTTGGGCAAGTTTCTCAAGAAGAAAACTGAAGTACAGTACAGCCTTAATGAGACCCTCAAGTGATTCACAGTAGTAATACATAAAACATGGAGTAAGAAGTGTTTCAATGAAGCTAGTATTGGGAAAACCAAGCTGTTAGAATTCAGGGACATAAACAGAGAAAGAAGGAAGGCAACTCAGTTCCAATTCATGTTTGGAATCCTACATAGAGCCCAATTTCAACTTTAGGTTTTCTGTTCAACTCAGGAATCCCAGATCCTCTTGCTGCAGCAAGAAAGACTGTAAAATCACCCCAAATTCTAATGTGTCAGGCCAAAGTGGATTCTGAATTCTGACAAAGTATCCATGCTGGGCAGCTTTGAAGAAACAGACTCTGGCCACAAGATTATTACCTTGATCTTTGGCAAGAAACCAATACGGCCACGCTTCTGCTCCAGGTTCCGAGGCTCCTTCACTTTGACTCCCAGGTGTTTCATGTAAGTAAGAATCACATATTGCATTGTGGAACTAACCAAGGGAAGAGAGACACAAAAAACCCCCATCAAAACAGAAGAAGGAGAAATGCACTGGGGGAAATACAAAATTCTTTCGTCAAGAAAATTAAGAAAGTAAAATGCAAAGGTTTTATTGAGAAGTTATTGTTTTGGATTAAAAGAATTTGGGATCTTTTTACTTTTTTAACAAACTATCACAGGCAATGGGAAAGACTGAACAAAAGATATACAAAGAGTATATGAAAGAGATAGAAAGACTATATAAAAGATATACAAAGAACATATAAAAGATGATATATAAAGACTACATAAAAGATATAAAGGGTGTATAAAAGATATGTAAAGAGTATATAAAAGGTGCCAGCCTAGGAGGGAATTTATTTATGATTTTTGTTTTTTACAACTACCTATAAGGTCCTAAAATCACAGGAAAGGACCTGAGACCAGCTACTACCAACCTCTGTGCCAGGGGCAGGGACACCTCTCAACTAGACTCAGCTGCTCAAGGCCTTATCCAACCTGGCCTTGAACACCTCCAGGGAGTGTTGCCCACCTCCCTGGGCAATCTGTTTCAGAGTCTTATCATCCTTGTACTGAAGAACTTCTTCCTAAGATCCAGCCTAACCCTGCCCTCCCTCAGCTTCAAACCATTCTCCCTTGTCCTGTTCTCTAGACACCCTCATGAAAAGTCCCTCTCCAACCTCCCTGTAGGATCCCTTCAAGCATGGGAAGGCAGCTCTAAAGTCCCCCAAGAATCTTCTCTTCTCCAGGCTGAACACCCCCAGCTCCCTCAGCCTGTCCTCATAGCAGAGGTGCTTCAGCCCTTGGCTCATCTTTGTGGCCTCCTCTGGCCTCACTCCAACAGCTGTGTCCTTGTTACGATGGCGACAGCAGAACTGGATGCAGTTTAAGGTGGGGGTCTCAGCAGAGCAGAGTAAAGAGGAAGAATCCCCTTTACTCTACTCTCATGAGACTCCATCTTGAATAGTATTAAATACTCACTTCAAGTCACATCATAATTCTGAGTTATGGTAAAAAATAAGCAAGAGTAAAAGGTACAGTTGCTGTAAAGAGTCGAAAGCTGCCCAGATGGTTGTATAAATGCAAACTGAACAGGGCAAGGCACAGAGAGAAAATAAGCATTAGACCAGGTTAAAAAGGCTACAGAACATAACCAAAAGTAAGATGAACTCAAAGTGACAGCAACTTTTTTAGATCTGAAACAAATGCAACAAACTTCAGCATAAGCAAGGGTTGAGAGCAAGAGGTTGATGCTCTGAATTAAAATGAATGATGCCAAGGGACTCAGGAAATGAGAGTTAGAGCCAGCAGAGGGCTGTCAGGTTCTGCTCAGCACAGAGCCAGCAGTAGGCTTCTACACAAACTAAGCAAGCCCACACAAATTCCATTACCTCCTCTCTTCTTCCAAAGGCTGAGATGTCATCCTAAAAAGAAGAAAGAATACAAAACCAAAACTCAAACCCCAATTAACACACAGTCACATCCACCCTGAGCATTAGCAGTCCTTTAAGTTAGAAAGTCCCAGGAGAGAAATAAGAAAGGAAACAAATTGAAGATTTAGCCTGGAAAACTGGATTCAGCTCACACTAAAAGAAGAAATAGATTTTGAGCCTGTAGGTTTCTACAAGCCATAAAAAGGACTCTGCTCTAACAATGTGGAAGCACCACCTCTGCTCTTTGAACAGCAGTCTCCTTGAAAAGCTGTTATGGGCTTTACCTATCAGCTTACTTCTGGCTAGCATTACTCAAACATACATGGACAGCAAACAGGGGAAGCAATGCAAACACAGTGATGGCAAATTGCTTCTAGTTCCTAATTTCTTGTTCTGCTGTTGGCAGGTTCAAGGTGGGATCTTTTCCCAGCCCTCTCCTCCCCCCTCAGTTATACTCACAAGACTTCCTCAATTTTAGCAATAATCTGTTCTGCACATGCTCTTTCCTTCTCCACTGCATTCCTGTCACGGACTCGTTCTGCATCCAGCCTGCTCAGCTCTCCTTCTGCCAGGGTCAACCCCATGCTCCGTTTCTGCCTGGAAAAGGGGAAGAGGGAAGCATTATTTGATACTGAACACTGACAGCTCTGGGGAAAAGGACCTAGGGGTCCTGGTGGACAACAGGATGACCACGAGCCAGCGATGTGCCCTTGTGGCCACGCAGGCAAATGGCATCCTGGGGTGGATTAGAAGGGGAGTGGTTAGTAGGTCAAGAGAGGTTCTCCTTCTTCTCTACTCTGCCCCGCATCTGGAATATTGTGTCCAGTTCTGGGCCCCTCAATTCAAGAAGGGAAATGCTTGAAAGAGTCCAGCATAGAGCAACAAAGACACTGAAGGCAGTGGAACATCTCCCTGCTGAGGAAAGTCTGAGGGAGCTGAAGCTCTTCAGTTTGGAGCAGAGGAGCCTGAGGGATGCTCTCATTGCTGTTGATAAAGATGTGCAGGGCAGTGCTGGGAGGATAGAGCCAGGCTCTGCTCAGTGATGTCTAATGACAGGACAAGGGGCACTGGGGGCAAGCAGGAGCAGAGGAGGTTCCATAGGAACAGAAGGAAAAACTTTTTTACTGTGATGGTGACAGAGCTCTGGAGCAGGCTGCCCAGAGAGGTTGTGGAGTCTCCTTCCAAACCTGCCTGGATGCGTTCCTGTGTAACCTGTCCTAGGTGATCCTGCTCTGGCAGGGAATTGGACTTGATCTTTGAGGTCCCTTCCAAGCCCTAACATTCTATGATTCTGTGTGAAAAAGAAACCTCCATTATTTCTTTGAAAACAGAGCAGTCACAACATTTCC
Organism: Indicator indicator; assembly: GCF_027791375.1. Taxonomy (NCBI): domain Eukaryota; kingdom Metazoa; phylum Chordata; class Aves; order Piciformes; family Indicatoridae; genus Indicator; species Indicator indicator. Next base: position 2,768,045 of record NC_072043.1, on the reverse strand, counting down.
CTGTAACATTTGCAATCCCTGCAAAGCACAGCTAAGACAGGCTTGGGAGGGACAAAGCTGTGTGGTATTTATCAAGAGAGGCAGCCACTGTGAGGGTCAAGGAAAAGAAGTTACTGTTTTAGCAGCATTCCAGGTTGGATGTTGGAAGAACATCCTTGAACTGAGACAGTCTGGGGTCTGAAAAAGTCCATTACTGAACACTTGTCTTGGTATATAATATCTCATGTTGGCACAGAACTCTTGTGACTTCACATGAATGGGCATATTAATGATGAAATTCTACTATATGCCCATGACAGCTCTCTAAAGTGGATTATTCCATGCCCGAAGGGGAAAGGGAAGGAAAAAAGAAAGGGAAAAAAAGAAAGACCTAAGCTGATTATAAACACAACTAGTAAGAAGGATTTATAGGACATCACCTAAGAAACCATATTCTGAAACTGCCTCAAACAGCTTCAAGGAATGAAGAACTGAAACTCTAAAAATAATCTTGCAATTGATTACTTGGAACACTGTCAAAAAACATTCAAGGAGGCCCTCTCCAGGGGCATCTTCCTGTTCAGTCCAAGATTAATTACTTTGCCCCTCAAGTTTGGACTTCCCCTGTATTGGACATTGACTGAGGACAGGCCCTGCTGTTACCTGAAGTCTTCCAGATTCCTCTGAACTTCTGGACAAACTTTATCTTGCATGGTCTGAATAAACTGACGATGAAGCTCTTCAGGAAGGAGTTCTGGTCGTCTTCTGTCTGTAATTCACAAGACAAAAGTTAATAGATTATTCAAGGCCAGGTTGGATGAGGCCTTGAGCAGCCAAATCTAGTTGAGAGGTGTCCCTGTCCCATGGCAGGGAGCTTGGAGTAGATGAGCTCTGAGCTCCCTTCCACCCTAAGTCATTCTATGATACACATGCATCAGAGCATGCATTATGTCCTCCTCAAGAAATCTACTAAGATTTATTTGTCTCTCCCTGTAACACATGACAGTGTGTGCTTGAATTAACTCCAAGCACATTTCAAACTTGCTTGGACTGCTTCAGAGAGCAGAAACTGCAGAAGTAGATACCCAAGGCAAGAGCACCCTACCTAGTTCTAAGGAGATTTCTTCTGGAACTGGAACTTTTAGATTCTGCAAAAGAAAAGAAAAGAAATGCTAAAGAAATACACATCAGACAGCCCTGCAATAAAACAAAGAGTACAAGAAAATCCCCTCCATAGCCATAGTCACACAACCTGAACACACCTGAGGTGACTCTCACCCTGAATATTTATTACCCAAGGTTTATTTAAACTAAACCTGTGGTACCAGCCTCTCCTACACCACCTAAGAGTCCAATACATAACAGTGAGGAAGTTTCTCAGGTATTCAAACATCAAGTTTCCCAGTACATCAATATAGCAGCAATTATTAACTAAAAGGCAATGTGTAACAGTTTGGGCTTGCTTATGGATCACAACATTATTTCTCCTATCACATAAAGCACTCCCCATGATTTATTGAGTTACCCAGGCACCCCAGACTATACACCATTCATTCTGCCATAGTCACTGGGAACTTTTTGCTTTGGAGGAGTTAAATAATTGCTTTGTGGGTTTTTTTTTTTTTTCCACTTTAGGAGAGTGGAGAAAGTCAACTTGCTGGACATGCTTGGAAATCTGAGGAGTGGCTGGAACCTACTGCAGCTCGGTCCAAGAAGAACTGATAAAACTCAAGGAAGACACGCCGAGTCTCTTTGGAGTTGGTTTGCTTGTACAAGTCTGTGTAAAGGTAGCAGAGCTGTGGGAGAAAGGACAACAAATTAAAGGATACCAAGAGAACTCTTCTAACATCCCAACTCCAAGTTTTCTTTCAAATATTTCAAGGAATTCAGCATTGTTGAGTTGAAATTCTTCTTAGCTACCTTCAGCCACCTAGACTGCCCTGCTAGGCTGCCCAGGTGAAGGGAAAGCAGGGGAGGTTGGGGAGAGGGGAGGAAGAGAGAGATCAGAACTTCTCCACAGACAACTAATCCCCTCAAGGTGGAATTAAATGCTTTCAAGAGCTAAGAACTTGTTTGTCAACAGTGAAGTGTAAGCACAAAGAGACAGTTCTCTGTGTGCTTCTCTTCACCTGTCTGAAACACCCTCATGCCTGCACAGGATGTGCATTTCTCTCCTTGCCAATCCAGCCATGGCACTGCCAGTTACACAAGAACAAGGAGATCTTGACACACTCCAGTTAAGACTACCAATTTGGGCCAGGGAAACAACCCCAAAACGTCTTACCAATGCTGCAGGGTCAAACTGGGACACCACATGATGCAAAAGAACAGCCAGGTGAGCTGGGCGAGATTTGAGGAGCTCAATGTTTTGGAAACAGCTGCACTGTCCATTAATCTGCAGAGATGCAAAGAAACTGTTTGAATTATTCAACAAAGTTACTGTGAGAAACAAAACAAAACAAAAAACAACAACAAAAAAAACACAAACCAAAAACCCAACCAAACCACCAAGAGGCTTTGTTCCAACAGCTTAGCTCCTCATTTCTTTAATTAGAATAAAAACTTATCGATTCCAGAACCTCTGCAATGCCATTCTAACATCCCAGGAAGAGCTTACAAAGATAACACTCCTTTAAAATATTCTCCTGAACACAAAGTAATGTAACACAATTAACAGCAAAGGACAGCTAAAATAACACAGGATTAATAAATCAAAAGCCATGGTAGCTATACTGCTGTGGCAATAATACAGAACCTGGCCTAGAGGTGTTCAAGGCCAGGCTGGATGAGGCCTTGAGCAACCTGGGCTAGTGGGAAGCTGTCCCTGCACATGACAGGAGGATTGGAACTGGATGATCTTTAAGATTCCTTCCAATCCAAACCATTCTATGAATCTATGAACTTAATAGAAAATAAATAAGCTAAGGAAAATGAAATCAGTCAAAAAGAATGTCTAGAAAGCTTGAAATTAAGAGAAGAAAGAGTATCAGAAAGAACAAAAGATGACATATTGCCACAAATTCCCAAAATTATTTCATCTGGCAAAATCAGCACCGCTAGGGATCACATTCTCCAGTTCCTCATTCACCACACAAGAACTGCTTAATAAAAACAAGTGATAAAGCACATGCAGTTCAGGCACAGAGGAACAGAATTCTGATTGAGGGAAGAAAAAGGTGTGGCTGAGGCTAAAACAGTCCCACCTGCTCCTGTTCAGTGTCAAAGTCATCATCCTCTGCTCCAATGATCTGAGGCCCCACTCGGGATAAAGGACTTCCAACACCGGACTGGCAATCCTGGGGTGAGTTGGAAGTGAGGGAAGAGAAAGGGCAGGAAGGGAAGGAAGAAATGCACAGTGCTGTTATTCTCTTGGCACAGTAAACCTTCACCAAGCTAGAGATGTTACTTTATGCTTTTTTCTCCTCCTCAAACCTCAGTGGAAACCCATGTGTCTTTACTCAGCCTTGTCCAAGTTTGCAGTTGTGAACTGCAGCTGTGCCCAAGCTGCATTCCTTACAAATGCTTCTCCCAAGTTGCAAGCATTCAGAAACATTAAATCAGATCACTCAAACTCAACCACATCACCCACAGGTAGAAGCATACTAAGCATGTGGCATGTTTTCATCATTAAGATGACAAATGCCATCTTACTACAAAAGGAGAACTATGACTTTGAGAAGTCAAGCAGATGAGGTGGAAAATACTTTAGAAGTCATCCTAAGGATGAAAACAATACACTCAGACTGGTCTGTACTTTCTGCTGTGTTTCACTTTTACCTAATCTTGAAGCCATCCCTCATGACAAAATATCCTAAAGGCTCTTTCCTTTACTGCTGGCCTCAAGGAATAAAATGTGTACAACTGCTCTACCTATTTTATGTCCAGCTGTTTTATTGCTGATTATGTATTTCTTGCCTCTAAATGAGCCTGCTCTTAAGCTCCATAAACATTTACTCAGCTAATTAACTTTCCTTGCACAACTATAATTGCATTTTATTTTCTAAAGCAAAGTTTGTGCATGCTCCATCTATGAAGTGGGGGAAATCAGCAAGATTTTAATGAGTGCACTACAGGAGATGCTGTTGTAAGACTTTATGTTTTGTACTCACAGTATCTTGAACCTCAGTCTTCTCTGGGCTCTCATCTGGATAAATCTGTTCCTTCAAGCCACTGCGAGGACTCTGGGGAAGAAGGAAGTTTTGGTGAGTGCCAGCAAAGGCAGGAAAATGAGAACTGCACAAGAAATTTGCCAGCCACAATAGCCAAAACTTCTTTCTCACAGAGAGAACTGCTAAATAGCTGAGGGATGAACAACCAAACTAAAACACATCATATGCACACTTTCCAACACAAAAAACCCCACCCCAACCAACCACATGCAGAAGCAGTTTTGGTAAAACAAAAACCCTAGTGAGACAGAATAGCAGAAGCCAGTAACTTCCCTCCACCTGCTGGGCAACCTCTTCCTCATTTGGCCCAGTAGACACAGCTTGATGTGCAAAACCAAAGTGCTGCTGGTTCATCTTCAGTGCATCCACAACAACACTCAGGGTCTTCCCAGCCAGCTGCTAACTCAGCCTCTTGATTTCCAGCCTACAGGAAGGCTGCAGAGGGACTTTTCATAAGGGTGTCTAGCAATAGGACAAGGGGGAATAGTTTGAAGCTGAGGGAGAGTAGGTTAGATTGGATCTTAGGAAGGAGGAGGGTGGTGGGACTGCAATAGGTTGCTCTGAGTGATTGTGGATGCCCCCTCCCTGGAGGTGTTCAAGGCCAGGTTTGATGAGGCCTTGAGCAACCAAGTCCAGATGAAAGGTATCCCTGCCCATGGCAGGGAAGCTGGAGCAGATGATCTCTGAGGCCCCTTCCAAAACAAGCCATTCTATGACTCTATCAGGAAGAGAGCTGTGAATTTTGTTCTGCATTTTATACACAAACACGAGTGCTATCTAGTCAGATTTAGAGCTGGAGGAGGAAGGCTTCAAAATAGCCAAGTATGCTCACATTCTGGAGGTGTATCTGACCCACCTCCCTTTCACTTCCACCTCCTAGCAAAAATTTAGCTCCTACATGCTTAACTTCAAACAAAAAGTTAGGCCAAAACCAGAGCAGAGAGTCTCCGTTCCCCTGCGCTAATCAGATAATGACTTCACTAATGATTAGGTGCCTAGAGACTCCAATAGGGAAATCATATGAGCCCACAGATTGCTAACTAATGAGTGAACAGACTAAGAGCTTTACTGTTGGCAATAATTGAAGCTGAGTTGGTAGAAGTGAGGCTCTTCCCCACTTACATGGATGGCAGTTTGCCCACTGGCTGGATCTGAGTCACAGCTGCCACCACCAGAACATTACCACACTCTTAAAAGATGCTCTAATTGGCATCTCCACGTTCTGAAGAAGATGCTGGCATCAATCTTTCTTTGTTTGGTTAAAGGAATTGTGCCAGGAAAAATCTAAATCTGGATAAAAAAAAACCCCAAACCCCTCATTATTTCTTTCCCAGTCCCTAATGGAAGCACAATAAAATGTGCTTCTGCAGGAACTATTTTGGATGCGTACAGAGAAGCCTGTTCTAGCAATACACAGCGCTACTGAGACTCAATGGATGACACACAGGGCACCAGAAACAAAGAATCTACAGAAGAAAATCAAATCCAAAAGGTATCTAAGCAAAGTCCTGGAGCTCACATCAGCAATGTCACTGTTTGGTCGGGAGGGGCTGTCCCCACTGTAATCCAGTTTGCTCACACAGTCCCCGCTCTCTGCCTCCACTTCGCTAATCTGCAGCGATTCCGTAACAGACCTGGAGGACAAGACTCCATCCTAAAAAGAAAAAGGGGGTTAGGAGATATTGGGAGACATCCTTGAACATTAGGTGTTTCCAAATCCAGGTAGTTCAGATTACATGTAAAACATTTTTTATGTAAGGGTTTGTAGTGTTAGGATGAGAGGGAATGGATTGAAGTTGGAGGAGGGGAGATTTAGACTGGAGATTAGGAAGAAATTCTTGACAGTGTGGGTAGGGAGACACTGGAACAGGTTGCCCAGGGAGGTTGTGGATGCTCCCTCCTTGGAGGTGTTCAAAGCCAGGTTGGAAGAAGCCTTGAGCAACTTCATCTAGTGGAAGGTGTCCCTGGCCATGGCAGGGGGCTCGGATCTAAAAGACCTTTAAGGTTCCTTCCAATGCAAACCATTCTATGAAACTAAGAACTGAAAGTCCACTGTCAGGTCTACTCCACACACTGCCCTGTATTTATTGCCTGACAAGCTCTGCAAGCCTAATTGCCAGACTCAACTCTAGAGGGTGCAATTCGCCTGTAGAAGCAGAGAAGAGCAGGGCAGGGAACTCCTCGTTGCCCAGAACATCATCATCTCCCAGGAATTTTCACCCGGAACTCAGCACAGAGCAGCCTGACACATTCTGTTACCTGAGCAGAGCCTGTGGCTTTGGACAGCTGCTCCTGCAGCTGGGGAATGTGTTTCTTTGTTTCCTGTATCTCCTTGAGCAGCCTTGTGGTATGTGACCGGCTGTACTCTTCTTGCAGAGACTGAAAAACAATTCAGGAGCTTTCAACTCAGTATCTCCTCAATATCAAAGCTGAAAACTACAACCTACTACTAATCTGCATTCCATTTCCACGTTTTCAACAATAAACAGCACATTAGCACACCTTGCAAGTAGATGCCAGCCTAAAGAGAAGACTCTGGGGAAAACTTAGAGCTGCCTTGCAATAGCTGAAGGGATCCTACAGGAAGGCTGCAGAGGGACTTTTCATAGGGTGTCTAGAGACAGGACAAGGGGGAATGGTTTGAGGCTGAGGGACAGCAGGGTTAGACTGGAGCTGAGGAAGAAGTTCTTCAATATGTAAGGGTGGTGAGACTCTGGAATGGGCTTCCCAGGGATGTTGTGGATGCCTCTTCCCTGTGGATGCCAGGCTGGATGAGACCTTGAGCAGCTGAGCCTAGTTGAGAGGCATCCCTGCCCATGGCAGGGGGGTTGGAATAGATGATCTCCAAGGTCTCTTCCAACCTAAGTCATTCTCTGACTTTGTGTGACTAGATCTCTGGTGTTAGGCTAGTATATAGAAAAGCTAAGCTGCAACAACAAGCTCTGCAAAAGCATGGTGAAGGTGCTGCTAAGCAGGGATTCAACAATCAGTCTTTGTATGTGCATCACTGCTTTCCTCCACCTCTCTTAAGCTCATGCAACTCCAGTACCTGCAGCCGCTCCTGCTCTTTCTGTAGCATCTTTCTCAAAATCTCCACCTTCTGGTTATGGACAATATTATTTTCCTCCTAGAAAACATGGAGAGATTAAGGGTTGGGTTATTTGGGTGGAGCTGGAATTAAAGATAATGGAATGGATATGCTCAACTTTTCAGCTACTTCCTAATCTGTGCTCTGAAGCCCTGTAAGAAACAACTGAAGTTTCCAAATCCTGTCCTATGCATTCTTTCCTAATTTGGGAACACAGCTATCAACATTAAACAAATCAATACATAAAAATAGTCAGACCACAAGTGTTTGCTTAATTGCTTTCTCAACTCTTCTTTGCTATCTCTACTTTTTAACAGAAGTTTCAGCATGCCTGACTCGGACCAAACCAACACACAGCCTCACATCATGCAAAATGCTGTCCAAGACAACCTGTGGTTGACCCCCTCAACTGTATTTCTGTTACCTCAGATGGGGCTGGATATTTTTACTGGCAAAATGGTTTTCCCCCCACTGGGTAGCAGGATAAATATTCCAATTCAAATTTGTTGAGCTGTGCAAAACAATTCAAGAAAAAAAAGAGATCCAAGCCCACATTTTTTCCACTGCTAGATTGGTTCTTTTTCCAAAGAGCTTTAAATCTTACCCCCACAAGCACTGGGCTAGTGATCCTTTCTGCACTTCCTGCTGTGCCAGGAGAATGGGGAGATGTCATGATGGGAGACATATGCCCAAACGCTGCCAGATCCACTTCAGAATCAACTAATGGAATCTGAGGCGACCCTGGTGGGCGCCCCTGAACGGTGAGAGCTACATAGGAGCCCGCTGCAGGGAGAAGGAGAAGAAGAAGTCACACTTCAGACACACTGACAGATTTCTATGGTTGTCCTTTCATCCCAGAGACAAAGCTCAGGCCATTCTTGAGCCATTCATTCTTCAGAGAACACTGTCAGGTCTGTTTTAGAGAACTCTCTTGAAATTTCAGGTAATCCAAAAACTTGGCCTTGAATACAGCCAGGCTGGATGAGGCCTTGAGCAACCAAGCCTAGTTGAGAGGTATCCATCCCATGGTAGGGAGGTGGAGTAGATGATCTCTGAGGTCCCTTCCAAGCTGAGCCATTCTAGGATTCTATACTCATCCTTTGCTATGATCCTAGAATCAGCCTTGCAGGCAATGCAGTTTCTAGTCTATCAGGTTACAACTATCAGGTTGTTTTTACAGTACACACATGCTCATGCCACAAAATAAACTGAGCTAGGGTGGATGGAACCACCACTACCACCTTCTTGGTACAGAAAATATCAACCAAGAATGCCAGCATTTTGCAAGCATCATACAGTAACCTGCGTTAAGAATGTCTGAATAGCTATGGTGGAATCAAAAGATGGGAAGACACACAGGCACGGTTTGATGGTGACTTCAAACATGAAGCTAAGGAGAAACTCCAGAAGCATGTGTCAGCTCAAGGTTGGGATGTCAGTGAAGTTTCACTTCACTGTTTCATACACACCCTTTATCTCTCAGCATGGGCCCTGGTTAAACCTCATTGTTGTCACTTGATTGCTGAATTGGTCACTGGTCCTTTAAAATGATGTCTTTCATGCTTTAAAGGAGCACAGTGACAAAAATAGTAACCTGCCCTTACTTACACTTGATCAGCTTTACCACCTCCAAATGGTTTGAGTGTGTTACAAGAGTGCCATTCACCTGGGGACAGGGAGGAAGCAAAAGTTAACAGTGTTTACTCCTGATTTCCAACCCAAGGTACCCAAACACTAAAGAATAACCACATGAGGAATATTATCCTTCCCCCTCCATCTCCATCACCATGTCTTTCAGATAAACATTTGCTCCTTCTAAGTTTATCTAGGTGAGAAGAGCTCTGCAAAGAATAAAACTATACAAACAGACCAAAGGAAACCAAGCAAATGGACACAAAAAAGCAATCCACCTCTGATTGAGCGGAAAAAAAATGAGGGTAGCTATTTAAATTCATTTCTTTAAATGCCTACTTGAAATATATTCTCTTTCTCTGTCAGCAGCTGCAAAAACACAACAGCATTTTGTAGCAATAGTTCAGACAAGTTGTGGCTTTAGTTACTGATTTGATTTCTTAGCTGTTTGAAAGAGAGAACACAGCTCTGAGGGCAGTTAGGGGACAAAAATATAGCCCCAAAGACTACTGATTTACAGCTAATTATCAAGAAATTTCTGCTCCTTCTCTCCCATCCCACCTCTGTATTTATTCTATGTGTAATACCTGAACTTTATAGGATGCTGAACTTGCCCATAAAGTGATCTCCACAACAAAAACTAACATTCAGCAGTCGGTTTTCAGTGGTTGCTGTTCTGGGATCCCCTGAACATGGAAACTTAGCCCCTTCCCCTATCCCATAGGCAAATACAAACATCACAGCAGACAGCTCAAGGACACTCTTTCAGGGAAAGGCAGCATTCAATACAAAGGATCTATTTCTCTGATGATTTGAATGCCCTTACCTTGATAATTCTATCACCCGTTTGCACTCCAGCCCGCATGGCTGCTCCATCTAGAGAAGCAAGAAATGATTTAGTTCCAATTTCAACAGAACTATTCAAAGCAAAAAAATGGTTTAAAGCACTTCTGCAGTTCCACACAAAGCTACTTCCTGCACTCGCTCAAGCTTCCTCTGTTTCTACCAGATAAAAATCTCTAAGTATCTAGACTAGAGCAGCTCTGTTCTCATATTGCAGTGGCTACATCAACCCACAATCCCACCAGGTCCCAAACAAGACTTCCTCTCAGACACAAGAGGTCAGTTTCCAAATCCACCAGATGACTGCATCCCAGCAGCGCAGCACACTGTGCTTGCACATCTATCCTAGAGCTCTAGCCACACTATGTGTGAGGAAGGCAGGAGCAGTTTTCTCCTCCAGCTCACACATGGTTCTTGGACTCCCATGAAAGCTGTGCAGGCTGCTCCCTGGCACCACACTTAGCAAAGGCTGCTCTCTGCTCACCTTCCTTGACGGACTGCACGAAGACCGGATTGTCTCCGCTGACTGTCAGCCCAAATCCGTTCTCATCCCGTTGGATAACAACACACCGCTGAACGAGACCTGGATGAGAAAGGTGGGGAGAGAGCAGAAGAAAGAGAAGGAGAGAAATACAAAGAGACACAAGCTAGGCATCAGTCCAAAACCTTATCCTCCTAGATAATCACAGAGCACTGAAAGAAACCGGTACAGTACAACAGAGGGAAGAATACAGGAGAGACAGGAACAGGGCATCAGTCCAGAAACAGACAGGAATGGCAAGACAGGTCAAGCTCATTGCTTCAGTTACACAAAACAGAGATCTCCAAGAGCAGAGATGCAGACAGCTCTGGCACATCAGACACAACCTGAGGTACAAGCAGCTTTTAAAGAACAGCAGCTATGTACATAAACCAATGAGCATCACTTCCCTTTGTCTGTAGTCATAGCTCTTCAGGGTATGGCAGAGGGCTGTCATGTTCCAGTACATCACCCAAAGCCACCAAACGACTTTTACAATCTACTCTAAAAAACAAGTCACTAATCTCTCAGACTAACATCTGCAGGTTGGACTAGATCAGATTTATTGATCAGGAGAAGTTCTCCCAATTCCCAGCAAAAATCTCATCTGAGGGCACCTGCTGTTCCAGATGAAAATACCACACAGAATCAGACCAGCAGCAGTAAAGAAGAACGAGTCACACTTGGAACAGGACTTCTGAAATCATGACCATGATTGCCACTGAGCTCCTGAATGACAGGGCCAAAGTCCCAGGAGATGGGAGTTAGAATCTGCTCCTCCTTTAACCTGCTGTGTGACAAAGGCAACTTGTTTTGTTTCCTGGTGTCAGGATTACTCAGCATGTGACCATAAACCTGCTGCACAAACAGTGGGGACAGCATTTGGCAAGCTGAAATGCTCTGCAGTTTCCTTTAGTTTGGAGGGAGCAAAAGCAATTGTGAAGATGCTGTCCCAGCAATAGTGCCTCTTCTGGAATCATTTTTAAGGAATTCATTGTAACAAAGTCTAGAGTCATATCCATGTCTTAAATTCCTGTTGCCCCATTAGAGCTCCTTTCACTTCTCTTGAGCAACTCCAAATGGAAGTGAGGAGCCTCAGTGAAAACACTCTCTGCCCACTCATCCCTGTTCTCCTTAAGGTTGGCAGAGATGAAAATGGGTGTGGGAATAGTGTAAAAGGTACCACTCCAGAACCTCTTGCAGCAGTCAGGTTACAGTATCTCAGCCTAGTAATTCCCCTTCTGCCAGCAAAGCAGAAACAAATTATGCTACACATCACAATCTACAGCTGATGGAAGGGATGCAAGGTGAAAGCAGGCAAGAGGACCAAAACCCACCACCTTGCAGACCCTGTTTACATGGTTAAGCAGAAGAAGATGCCTCTCCCTTCTGTACCTCCCACTTTTCTATATGACCAAGCTTCTTTAAGCCTCACTTCACAAGAATGATGCCCCAGGGTGGGGTGTGGGAAAAAGAACATATGCTAGTTCATAAAAACAACTCAGTGTAAAGCCTGCTGCCAGATGCACAGCTTTTATGAGTAAGACACTAACTAATCTCTTGACTCACAAGAACTGTCCCTGTTTAAAGGCACAGTGTGTCCTTGTTGCTCTTCCACTGAAGCTCATTCTTTCCCAGAACCAATAAACCCTGGATCTACTGAGAAGCTTCTTCCTTGAATGAAACAGATGCCAAAGCAGTGGCAATGCAGGAGGACCTTCCAGAGTATAATTCAAGTTCTAACAATAATCAAGTTCAACTCTACTGGAACAGGCTGCCCTGGGACATGGCTGAAACCCCATCCCTGGAGACATCCAAGATCAGCCTTGATGTGGCCCTGGGCAGCCTGATCTAGTTGGAGGTGTCCCTGCTGCCTGCAGGGGGTTGGACAAGAAGCCCTTTGAGGGTCCCTTCCAACCCAATGTAATCTGGGAATCTATATTTTACATCACAAGTCTCAGTTTCACTCAAGATCTTTAAATTTTAGAATGGAGAGGCAATCAAAATTAGGACAAACTTGAACCCAAATTAGTCCATTATTGCTTTTCCTCCAAGTTTGTTCTCTTCAGACAAGAAGCAGGTGCTTCATCCTTGTCCTAACACCATGTAAAAGGTTGGAACAAGGTCCACATGTGCCAGCTGAGAGGTACTGTGCTTGACAAGAGACACACAACAGCTTTATAGTCATTTGAATGAAGTTATCTGAAAGTTTTCCAAAGACAACACCAAGACCTGCAGAACTAGATCAGCACTCTCTGGCTGAACCAGGTAGACTACAAAGAGCAACCTTGAAGTGCTCCATTTTACTCTCCTGTGAGTTAAAAAAAAAAAAATCAGCAGAGAGCTCCTCCTGAGTCTGTCATTTGTTCACTTTTGTTCTTTAAGTAAAATACATTCAATGTGAAATCTGCTTAGTGGTGGAATTTTAAGATCAGAACATCAGTGTTTTCATAACCCATGCCTTGTACCTGGAACACTTCTTTAAACACTCTGGAATGGACTGAAAGGGAAGCTACAAGCCACTGGGAGCTGAAGGACATAATGTAGAGTTTGCAATAGCTGTCACCATCACCCCTGGTCATCACTGGAAGGGACTTTTGACAAGGGCTTGTAGTGATAGGACAAGGGGGAATGGACTGAAGCTTGAGGAGGGGAGATTTAGACTGCAGATTAGGAAGAAATTCTTTAGAGACACTGGAACAGGTTGCCCAGGGAGGCTGTGGATGCCTTCTCCCTCCCACAGCAGGGAGGTTGGAGTAGCTGATCTCTGAGGTCCCTTCCAACCTAAGCCACTCTGTGATGATTCTTCAGTCAAGAGATGATTTACCTTCTTCTCTTCTACAGATTTAAATAACTGCAATTCATTCAATCAACTAGGAAACTTCACTTCCCTAGCAGTGCACAACAACTAGAGCAAGGGTTCAATCTAAAAACCTGCCTCACTGGAGAGAATGGAGACATGAATTACACATCCCATAACACAAAGTAGCTTTTCCTCTGATCAAACTGTGTGGGACATGGCATGGGAGGAGCCTCATGAACTATAACCTCCCTGGAGGCATGAGGCCACAATGGGAAAATGTAACTCAATATTGTGATTTGAAATGAATCATTCAATAAACAAAACCAAGCTCCTTGGGGTTTTGAGAATGTCCCAAACGTTTCACATCACTTGGGAAGTTTTCTTTCTACAAATTATTTTCAGAGACCCTGCTCTGCAAAATAAACTATCAAGAAGATTAAAAAATAAAAATATGTGTGTGTGTGTATATATACACATATATATAAAAGACTTCTTACAGGATGAAATTCTGAATTTCATTTAGAATCTTCTTACATCTTCATACCAAATACCCTACTAGAAACATTGTCCAAGTGATCTCCAAGGACCCTTCCAACCTAAGCCACTCTATGCTGATTCTTCAACTAACCAGGTAACAGAAATCCTGTAAAGCCACTGCAAAAACTCTCTGGTTTTAAATTCATGTGAGGTATTGACTTGACAAAACCATTCAGAACAATGGCACTGAGCAGTGTTCATAAAACAAGGGTTGGGAACCTCACTAGAAAAACAGCAGCATGGATTTGGACCATGATCAATAGGACTATCTGCTGCCATGGCAACCACACATTCAAGCCCTGTGGTCAAGTGCCCCTTGCACTACTGACTGTTACAAGGGCACTGATGAGAGGCTTGCAAGAGTCCTTTCACGATCTGCAAAACTGGCAGTCACAACACAAAGACACAAGGCCTGAGGAGAGCTGCAAGAAACTGAACAGGAAGAGTCAGCTTGATTTAAAAGCGTCTCACCAGGGGTAAAATAATGAGAGTTCAAAAGAAAAATATTTTAAAAATCACCCCAAAGTTGCATGGGATATGTGAAAGAGCTCCCTATGGGGACAGGCTGTGAGAGGCTGTTCAGACTGGAGAAGGGGAGGCTCCAGGGAGACCTTACAGCAACCCTCTAGTACCTGAAGGAGAGCTGGGGAGGGACTTTTTACAAGAGTATGTAGTGATAGGATGAGAGGGAATGGATTGAAGCTTGAGGAGGGCAGATTGAGACTGGAGATTAGGAAGAAATTCTTTACAGTGAGATTGGTGAGACACTGGAACGGGCTGCCCAGGGAGGCTTTGGATGTTCCTTCTCTGGAGGTGTTCAAGGCCAGGTTGGATGAGGCCTTGAGCAACCTGGGCTGGTGGGAGGTGTCCCTTGCCCACGGTGGGTGGTTGGACGTAGGTGATCTTTAAGGTCCATTCCTACCCAAACCATTCTATGAACTATGAATTGTGAAGGCTATGGCACTAAATAGTCAGTTGCAGCTATCTAAAACTCCACTCACTCTCTCTCCTGATCACATAAAGCTTGTTGAATACATAGATATGAGATGGATAGATTTATGGAAGCAAATATCAACAGCATGTTTCATGTCCCTGCAGGTCAGCTTCTGTAGATCAGAACAATTTCCCTACCTAATCACTCTGCTCCCCCTTCCCAAGCCACTCACATAGTTCAAGAAACTCTGCTCTCTTGCTCCTTAACTAAGAATTTCAAGAGGTAAGAACAAACCCATACACAAAAGCCCCACCTCCTTTTCCTGCTGCCATTCAAGAGTTTTTTATTCTTCCCTTTCTAAGGGCTAGCCAAAGAAGCCAGCTAGCATCCAGTCACCAGCAAGCAAACTATCAGCACAGTATTTCTACTTCTAGCTTTTTACATAGTTTGGTCCCATCCAAAGCAAACAGCAGACTTCTCTACACATACCACAGAACCTGGGGAAAGCAGAGGGTAGACACAAAGGCAGGGCAAGGTCCAACACAGCAAAGGCCACAGGAAAGGAAGGATGAGTGGAAATTGCTCCCATAGATACTGGGCATGGATCGAGCATCTGCAGGAAACTTTGGGGGAAGCAAAGGCTTACATTAGGAAGTCATGTTTCTTTCTGCCACCCATGAAAAACTAGGACACTGCACAGACGCAGGGAGAAGTATAAACACAGATACATTCCATCAGGCAGACCAAATGTTTCCTGTAATTAACCTACAGCAGTTTGACAGCACCTCCAGAACATTACGGGTAAGCAGCACTAAGCAAAAAATGCAGGTTCAGGGCTCTAATAAAACCTGAGCTGTCACTAAGTAGCATGGGGAGGAACACACCAGGCAGCAGCAGGGCTTGTCCTGCTGGAAAGCAGCTCCATGGAGAAAGACCTCAGAGTCCTAGTGGACAGTTAAGCTCTCCATGGAACAGCAAGGAACTGTTGTGGCCAAGAGGGCCAACAGTATCCTAGGGTCAAGAGAAGTGTGGCCAGCAGGTCTAGGGAGGCTCTCCTCCCCTCTATTCTGAGACCACACCTGGAACACTCTGTCCAGTTTTGGGCTCCCCAGTTCAAGAAGACAGGAATCTGCTGGAGGGACTCTATTGAAAGGTGTCCCTGCCCATGGCAGAGGGGTTGGAAGCAGATGATCTTTGGGGTCCTTTGCAACCCAAACCATCCTATGAATCTATGAACTAAAGGGCTGATTCCACCATGCCTGTGTAGATTTAGAAGGAACTCACCAGCAATGGTGATTTTTGGGTTTGCAGGATATTTTTGCCTTATTTTTTAATGCTCCTTAGAAGGAAAGCTATGATGCTATCACTTCGTATTCCATAGGAGGTTTAAGAAGTTGTCTCCCACCTGGCAGTTTTATTCTAGTGGAAAGATGAAGCTGATAATGGAGGAGTTACTGCATCTGCTTCAAATCCCTCTGCCACAGCAGGTTATGCAGCAAGTAATTTTCTCAACAGAGAAAAAAAATCAGAAAGTATCACAGACTGTTTTACACTTCAAGAGAAAGAACAGGAAAGGGAAAAAAGGCAGCTCATGAATGGAAAAACATGAAATGTAGCAGTAATGGCCATGTAGCACTAAGCCTTCAAAAGCCAGAAGGATTCAAAAGAAGCTCCACCAACTTGGGAAACCTTCATGCCTTCCAGTTTCTAAGATATGAGTGCAAATATCTTTAGAGATCAGAAATTCCACAAGTCACTAACATAAAGGTAATATGGAGAGTATCCCAGTCTGGGGACTGACATATCTGACCCAGTGCTGTGTGAGGGCTGCTCCTCCCCCAGACTGTTGTACACCTGCTTGTTCAAGCCTCCAAGCCCACAGTAGAGCAATAATACACAACAATAAAGGACTGCCAGGGGAGATTCCCCTCTTGAGAATGGTGAATGAAGCTCATTTTCTTGTATTTTCTTAAATTACAGGCACATTTCTCCACTTCTGTGAAATATGAAAAGGAACTGACAAGACATCCTCTACAACCAATGCAAAAAGATCAATTGCTAGCTCACCCAGGTTAACCTCTGCAGTTACAGCAAAACACAAGATTTTTCCAGAACTAAAAAACCTCTGCTGGAGCCCAGCAGGAGCTGCATCCTCCTACAATGCCAACAACACTCAGTGGCACAAAATCTCCAAGAGGAGCAGTTCCCAGTCAGTTTTCCCCAACTATCAACAGCTAACAGGGAAAATCCAGCTGACAGCCTGTGCTTTCCAGCTACAGGTTAGTTTCCAGCAACTACAAAAAGCTACAAGCTGATAGCAACATTGAAACCCACTCCCTGCTGCAGAGCCAACCATGCAGATCATGTGAAGGATTACAAAAAAAAAAAAAAAAAAAAAAAAAAAAAAAAAAAAAAAAAAAAAGCCTTGGGTGCACAGACAGAAAGCAGGGAGCAGACTGCAAAGGTGCAAGGCTGCAGCAGCTGCTTGAGCTTACCATACGTCTCGGATCTACTCTCCTCCGAGCTAGACTTTGTCTTCTTGGAGGAGCTATCTGCACGAGAGCAGGAGAAAAGGAGAGAGAGATATAGAAAATATGGAGACCAAACATGAGAAAAAAACAACAAACTTCATGAAAAACACAGACTGATTTATTAGGTTAAATCGTGCAAAACATAAATAAGATGTGAACAAAACACAGGTGAAACACTTGGAGCAAGGAGTGAATAATATGAGCATGAAGACACAGGTAACACCACAAAGAAATTAATACAGGATCTAAGACATCATAAAAGAAGTTCTTTGCAATGAAGTACAGAAAGTATCGTGGATAAGAACCAGGCCAAGCAACTCTGGTAACGTTTATGTCCAGAGCAACTGCCACCTGCATTCTGAATTCAGCCCTTAAAAAGAAAAGGAGGTTACGAAGGCTACAGCACAAAGTTCATCTATCAGAGCAGATCACAAGCACTGCAACAGTGGTGCCAGCTAATAGCTCTCAAAATTGGAATGACTTTCAATCAGATTGAGATTAGAGAATTCCTGAAGTTTGCTTGTGAAGAAAACAAACCCCTACAACACAAGCCTATAGCCTGAGACCTATCCCCACCTGAAATAACTTGAGATTACCTACTGCTAAGGACAAAGGGAAATGAGACAAGCACTACCTCAGGGTTGTTTTTTTTTCCAGTACAGGACTTTAGTATATCTTTTAAATTGCTATTAAAATCCCTTTTTATTGGTGCACACTAGGAAGGAGTCATGCAGCTAGTGGCAGAAAGCTAGTGAACAGGATGGTTTAAAAAGATCAACTTTAAATGTCTTGTGCAAAAACCCCACATTCTACAAGTTCTTCTACCTTTCCATTCGACTCATCTCTTCCACAAGCCCCAGGGAAAAGATTGGACTACACAGGAGAATGCACAGACATGAAAAAAGCACATTGCATGGGGCCAGGAGGCTCAGACAAGAACCTGTCATGCATTTCATGAACATACACAGTAGTCATCGGGTTAGTGTTTCAGAGAAAGAATGAAGTATCCCTGCATGCATCCTAATTTGCAAGACAGGCTTACCAAGCTGACCCTAATTTAACCTTCTGCAAGGGTTAAAAAAATATATATAGGGTAGCATATCCTTTAAAAATAGACTATGGTGGAAAATAAAAGTTCACTTTAGAAGTAAGAGATGGATCAAAATCCACTAAGGCTCAAAGAAAAGAATAATAAATCCAACAGGAATAGTGGCTGTAGCAGAGGCTAGAACATCTCCAATTTCACACTCCAACTAAAACAGCTAATAGAACTACTCACAACTAATTACAGTATCTGCCTGCTGAAATTTCAGACTGATTTTTCTGCAAGAGGAAGTCGTTCTAATTATTCACTGACACCACTAATCCAGGTTTATTCTTGCCCAGTTAACAGCTGCTTTGTAGATCAGCGTCTTCAAAAGCAAGTCCATATTCATTTCAATGCCTGCATGCTTCAGAAAGGCTCTGCCACTGCAGAACAATGCAACTCTGAAACCCACCTCTGTTGACACATAAAAATAATTTCTCTTCCCAGCCCCAGCAAGTCTGGATTTTCCCCTGGGAAGTGTTAGGACCTTACCTGTTGGATCAAAGTCGTGTGCGCTACTGCAGCGTTCAACCTTCTGCTTCTTGTCAGCGGGAGACTCTCTGCTCAGAATGCTGCCGTGTCTGTGTCAAACCAAAGCAGAGGATCAGAAAAGCAGAGGGGAAAAAAAGCAAAGGAGCAGGCTGCCCAGAGAGGCTGGGGAGTCTCCTTTTCTGGAGACAATCAAGACCACTCTGGATGTGTTCCTATGTGACCTGCTCTAGGTGATCTGCTCTGGCAGTGGGGTTGAACTCCATGATCTTTTGAGGTCCCTTCCCATCCCTACACCATCTGTGATCCTGACCACCAAGCACTGCCCAGCTGTCTAGGCACCTGGAAATAACTACAGCTGGTACTGTTCGCTGACGAGGAAGTGGGATTAAAAGGCACAAATTAACCTCACCTAAAAAAATTCCTTATTCCCAGACTGAATTAAAGAGAAAAACTGATAGTAGAGACTAGATACTGTAAAGAAATTCTGTCCAGTGAGGGTGGGGAGACACTGGAACAGGTTGCACAAGGAGGCTGTGGATGCCCCTTCCCTTGAGGTATTCAAGGCCAGGCTGGATGAGGCCTTAAGCAACCTGGGCTGGTGGGAGGTGTCCCTGCCCATGGCAGGGGACTGGGAACTGGATAATCCTTAAGGTTGCTTCCAACCCAACCCAACCCATTCTATTATTTTTTAGTTTTAAAAGCATTTCTCCTCCAAAAAGGTTCTGTCATAATTTACAATACAGGTAAAACAGATTTCAGCAACTCACCTTGTAGGTTTTTTGAGAGGAAACCTGAAAACAAGAAAGAACAAAGTTTAATGATTTTATTTTTTTTTTTGGTATTGTAATCAGCTTCATCCCTCTCTCTAATGAGCGCTGCATTAAATCTGTTTACACCCAAAATGCTGGCCAGCTCACACATGCAAATTGCCCAGGCAAGCATGCACTAATATGGCAACTCTGAAACAAACATCTGATGACACATTAGACAGTGAAATTCAAATGTTGCCTGCGTGGTACTGAAAAATAATTACAGACACCCAGACACTTGCCATCTTTTAGATAGCAGCTTCAAATTTGGTTGAAATACAACAACCAGCTTCAAATGAAGAACCTTTAATTGTGTAAGACTTAGGAAGCCATGGGTAAAGCAGCACAGAAGTTAATAAATTGAAGAAAAAGGTTGCATAGGGACTCCACAAAGAGCAATAGCTCTCTTTCCTCCTCCCTCAGAAGCATTATTTTCATCTGAGAAGTCTGAGAAATCCACACTGCTTCAATCAAGAAACAAGAAGCTAATGAAACCTCTCTTCATTCTGTTCTACCTGCAGCAAAGTCAGTTCACACTTAGGCTAGTGTGGCTGGATCACTGCCTTACTTTCTGTCCAAGGATGAAGGGCAAATGTTTTATTTTAGAGGTCTAGAAAGTTCTGTAAAAATCTTTCTGTGTTGGCCATTGTCATCCCTTTTTTAGCAACAGAACCCTGACAGCACTGAAATCATCAGGAGTTTTGTCTGATGCTTTGACCTTCGCAGTGAGCACAGAAGTGTCTCTGAGTGAGGGCCAAAAGCCCACAGCAGCCTGGGTCCTGCTAGGACAGGGCTAAACCATGCCAGCTCATCTGGGACTCCCCAGGAGAATTCCCACCACACCCAACCTGACAGCTTCGGCTGTTAGATCCTGCTGCTTGCTCCCCCTGGGCTCCACCACACGCTGCTGTGGAGCAGGCTGGGAACAGCTCCTGGAAGCTCTGGAGACACCAACTTCCTGCTTTTCTTTTCTCTCCAAAGCCAGCAGGGAGGGAGGGAGGGACGTGGTGGGGAAGCAGGCAGGCAGCAGGTCAGCATCAGGGCCAAGCTTCTCAGGCACACAGAGCCAAATCTGCGTGCAGCAAAGGGGTTATGATCTGGTGGCAATGACAGAGATGTGGTGGGACAGCTCACATGGCTGGAATGTGGTCAGGGCTGGCTCTGTCCTTTTTAGGAAAGGCAGGTCAAGAAGGCGAGGTGGTGGAGCTGCTCTTCACATGAGGGAGCAACTAGAATGTATTGAGTTCTGTCCAGGGGCTGGTGAGGAGTGAGTCGAGAGTCTGGGGGTGTGAACTAAGGGGCAGGCCAGCATGGGTGGTGCTGCTGGGGGTGTCTGTTACAGCTACCTGATCTGGACAAGGAAGCTGATGTGGCCTTCTACAGGCAGCTGATTAGAAACCTCCCAATTGCAGGCCCTGGTTCTCAAGAGGGATTTTAACTATCCAGATATTTGCTGGAAGGCCTCCTCAGGCAGCCAGCCACCGTTCAGGAGGTTCCTCCAACGCCCTGGTAACTTCTTGATGCAAATGGTGGATGAGCCAACTAGGGGAAGGGTCTGGTTGAAGTGAAGGTTGAGGGTGGGTGCCCTGCTGCCAGAGGATCCAAAGGCAGAGCTACTGGATGCTGCCTTTGTCTCTGTCTATAGTGTTGGAGACTGTCCTCAGCCCATGGGTGCTGAGAGAGCTGGGTCTCTTTAGCTTGGAGAAGACTGAGTGACCCCACTCATGTTTATAAAGATGTGAATGGCAGGTTTAGGAGACAGAGCCAGGCTCTGCTCCGTGATGGCCAAGGATAGGACAAGGGGCAACAGGTGCAAGCTGGAGCAGAGGAGGTTCCACAGGAATAGAAGGAAAAACTCTCATTGTGAGGGTGACCAAGCCCTGCAGCAGGCTGCCCAGAGAAGTTGCAGAGTCTCCTTCTCTGGAGACAATCAAGACCCTTCTGGATGCGTTCCTGTGTGACCTGTTCTAGGTGATCCTGCTCTGGCAGGGGAGTCGGATTCGATCTTTTAAGCCCCCTTCCAACCCCTACCATTCTGTGAAGCTCTCCTCACTGTGCTATAGCCCCACATATAAGACACAAAACATCTACTGTAAACACCATGCAAGCTGAAGGCACAGCAGGGTGTGGTTAACAGCTGGAGACTTCATTCCAAATCGAGCTGGCAGGTTTAGGCTACACGATAAAACCTTGTAGACATTTTGGATGACAGATGAGGAACATCAGCACATTTTCAAACAAGTTGTTCCACTCTCCTGAATACCAGGAACAATTAAAAGCCAAGTCACACATGTTGTTTTTAAAATACAGGGTCAAATAATTTAAATGCATTAAATGACTAAAAGTATAAGTTATTAGTCATGCTGCACGGGGAAAATGAGTTACTGTAAAGCCAAGGGAAAGAAATATACCTCCAACTGGGAACACTGTGGAGCAGAAATCATTCTAATCCATGGCAGGGGGGTTGGAGTGGATGATCTTCAAGGTCCCTTCCAACCTAAGTCATGGCTTAAGTTGGAAGGGACCTCAGAGATCATCTATTCCAACCTCCTTGTCATGGGCAGGGATGCCAACTAGACTCAGCTGCTCAAGGCCTCATCCAACCTGGCTTTCGGCACCCCCAGGAAGGAGGAGGTATCTACAGCCTCTCTGGGCACCCTACTCCAGAGTCTCACCACCTTCCTACTGAAGAACTTCTTCCTCAGATCCAGTCTAACCCTGCTCTCCTTCAGCTCAAACCATTCTGTCCTGTCTCTAGACACCCTCATCAAAAGTCCCTCTGCAGCCTTCCTATAGGACCCCTTCAGCTACTGGAAGGCAGCTCCAAGGTCCCCCACGAATCTTCTCTTCTCCAGGCTGAACACCCCCAGCTCCCTCAGCCTGTCCTCACAGCAGAGGTGCTGCAGCCCTTGGATCATCTTTGTGGCCTCCTCTGGACTCACTCCAACAGCTCTGTGTCCTTCTTATGCTGGGGACAGCAGAACTGGATGCAGTATTCAAGGTGGGGTCTCAGCAGAGCAGAGTAAAGGGGCAGAGGAGAAGTTAGCTCACACATGCAAGCTCCACTCAGCACTGGACCACTGCCTAAAACTACCTTGAATTTTTAAGACATCAGTGAGGAAGGATTCCCAGCTTCCAAGAGTACAAAGCATTCCATTCTAGCACAGGAGGTTGAAAATACATCTGACCATAAATAGCACAGCATTCAGATCACCATGTTGGGGATTTTTTCCTCCCATACTAAAATATTACCAGAATCCAAGTATCTGCTATCTCAAAAACTCATCAAAGACAAAAAATATTTAGATACAGACAAGGTCTCCAACCTTGGAAATATTTACTCATGTGCCTAACTTTAGTTCCATTTACTTCAGGCCTATTCACATGCCTGAAATTAAACTTCTGTGTGTGTTTTGCGCCATGCAAGTAGAAATTACTCTGACTTGTGCTGAGATGAGTAAGAAATATTGTGAAACCCATACAAAAGGCAACAGCCAAAAACTGCTTGCTTGACATAACTCATCTTTAATTAGGAGATGAAGAGCTGTAAGAGAAGCTTCTCCATTGCTTTACTAGTTTCATTTAACTAAGAAGTTGCTTGTTACAGGCAAATCTTCTTCAAAGAAGTCTAAATTTGAAAGGAAAATACCCAAACTACACAATCACCCCAAACTCAGGAGAGATGAGAAATATTACAGGTTCACTTGTTGATTTTTCATACATTTAGAAAGAAAAGAGGAAAACCAAAGTTAATTCAATGTCAGATTTGTGCCCCCTCCCCCCCCCACCTCACAAGAAAAATCCCAAACTATGTCTACTTAAAATTACATCATCCTACTTTGGGTGGTTTGCACCAAGGAAGTAGTCAATGAGGAGCTTTTGGCCAGGACCACCTCCATGGATTTTGGTCAAAAAGTGAGTTGTGTGACTGGCAGCTACACTTCTGGAAGGCTGAGCTGGACTCTCCTCTTGCTTATAACACAGACACATAGAATGGGTTGGGAGGGACCTTAAAGACCACCCAGTTCCAACTCCTCTACCAGGGCCCAGGACACCTTCCACTAGACCAGGTTGCTCTAGGCCTCATACCAACCCTGGAGGGACATCACTTGTCACTGGTCTCCACTTGGACATTGAACCTTTGACCTCAACTCTCTGGGTGCAGCCATTCAGCCAATTCCTTATCCAGCAAGTGGCCCACCCCTCAAACCCATGCTTGTGCCATTTGGTGACCAGAATGTCATGTGGGACAATGTCAAACCCTTTCACAACTCCAGGTAAATGACATCAGTTGCTCTTCCCTTATCCACTCATGCTGTAATTCCATCATAGAAAGCCACCAAGTTTGTCAGGCATCATTTGTCTTTAGTGAAACCAAGTTGGTTTCTACAAGGAGTCCCATGAAGAAGATGAGGGGTGATGGGGATAAGTTACTGCTGGGGAGATTCCCATTGGACTCCAGAAGACAATTTTTCCCCATGAGAATGGTTGTACATTGGAATTATCTCCCAAGGGAAGCAGTGGATTCCCCTACATAGGACAGTTTGAAGACTCAGCTTGGCAGGGTGCTGGGCCAGCTCATTTCAACTCCACTCTCACCTAGAAAGGTTGGAGCAGATGATCCTTGGGGTCCCTTCCAACCTGGCATCCTGTGAGTCTATGAAATGCTATTCTGCAGACAATTTTCAGAGTTTCATCTTGAAAGAGACAGGAAGAACCAAGGAAAAAAAAAAAAAAGCCAGTTTGTTTGTTTCCCAGTTTGCAGATCCACCACTGCCCGTCCTGCAGGGGCTTAAAAGCCCTGAGAGAAGCATTCTGGGAGACTGCTGACACGACCTGAACAAAAGCAGTACCAATGTGACCTTACTATAGAGCTAAAGGCAGTCTCCTGTCACAATAAAAAGGGGTGGCTGTGTTCTGTATGGAGCAGTGGGTGAGTAAAGGAGTGATGAGATAGCAAATGACAGGCGGATAGAGAGAAGCACAGATGCAGCAAGTGGACAGCTATTAGCAACCAAGAAAAAACGCAGACACAAGTCTGCCATTTCCCTTTGCTGCCCACAAACTCCAGCTGTGACCACAGCAGCTCTTCTGTGGCCAACAGTGATTCAACACACTGAGTCTCTTCACTTCAGCATTAAGCCACTTAAAGAGCAGTTTTATGCAGTGTCATCTTTTGCCTGTATCAAAGCACGGAAGCTCAGGAAACCACAGAGATTTCTTCCTCAAATACAAGTCCACTGCATAGTGATGGCACCAGATTGTAACACAAGCTGAGAGAAGCAGCCAGGCTAAAGAAGGGACCCAAGGAGTGTGGATTCCTGGGAGCTGTCAGAGCCTATGGGCAGATGCTAGGAACTTGAGGCAAGTGCAGAAGCAGGCGAAACCGAGCTAGGCAATAAAAGTTTCCATGTTATTTTTGTAGGAGTCCCAGGCAGCAGCCACAGCTGATGCAGTGACTCATGGAAGAATCGTTCATGGCATTATTAGCTTGAGATTACTGACAGCTTTGTGAGCAGGCCTGGTCACTGCCTGCTGAGAAGGAGCAGAGGAGAGGGTCCAGAGGAGGCTGTGAAGATGATCAGAGGGCTGGAGCAGGCTGAGAGAATTGGGGCTGTTGAGCCTGGAGAAGAGAAGGCTTTGGGAAGACCATAGAGCCCTCTTCCAGTGTCTGAAGGGGCCTTCAGGAGAGCTGGGGAAGGACTTTTTACAAGGACTTGTAGTAACAAGGTGAGAGGGAATGGATTGAAGCTTGAAGAGGGCAGATTTAGACTGGATATTAGGGATCATTTTGCCTTCACACAAGGAGCTCCATGGAATTTGCTGATCAGACTGGCAGCATGGTCCACCCAAATGAGCATTGCTCTCTCTGGGAAACACTCCTTTGCAGAGAGATGTGACCAGCTCTAATGTAGTTTGCAAGAGTGTTTGCTAAACAGACTAAATAAATGAAATGAACAAGAAGCAGGGTACTTTGGATACACCATGGCCAACTGGAACTCTTTCCTTAGCACCCTCTCGCTCCAATACTCTCAATAGGTAAGGGTTTAGATTTCTCTATGTACAGTAACTTTTGGAAAGGGTAGAAGAAAAAAGCATCTCTAGGGAAGTTTCATCCACAGTTCAGTCATTCAGTCCCAGCCCAAGCAAGTGCCTCAGCTATTTTCCATGACACAAGCACTTGGATTTTTCCAAGAGCTGATGTCAGGGCTTTTCATGGAGACAGAACTGCATTTACAGGGCAGGCAAGGAAGGAGGGCTTCCCCAGCAGCTATTCTCAATGTGGCCTTTGTGCTGTCCTGCTGCTGAAGCCAGGACCCTGCAAGAACTTCTAGTCCCCACAAAAACTCTACAAGGGGAGGTGACAGAGACATTTTCAGCAGCCAGTACTGTTCTTCCACTCCTGACTGACTTCCAAGGCTCAGAAGCACCAGCTTGCCATCTACAGGGCCTGAAGTTACAACCTCTTAAGACAAGGACACCTATTGTTTAGTATCTCTACGATGGGGTGGAAGCAGGCAAACAAACTAAAACTGCAGAGGGGGGCAGTGGTAGAGAACATAAATAAACCAAGCTGCTCATGTCTCCCTAAGGCTGCTTTTAGGTTCAACCCAAAAGCAAGACTTGGGCAATAGGGCTATGGTTTCCCCACAAAGTAATGCAGAGCAGGAACAAACTCTGTTCAGCAACTGATAACGAACAGAGGTTACCAAATCACAGCTTATTTCCTACTAGTTTCCCAACATGACTGTTTACAAGTTACTAAATCAACCAGTTTCCACCTCTGGAAAAGAAAACCTTCCATCTATGAAATGGGGAACCCCCCCCCCAATGAGTGAAATACTAGAAATGCTATAAAGCACCAAGTCTTTATTTCTAAAGAGACCTGGGGCAAATGTCACCACAAGAAGAACAGAAGCACTGCAAGAAATGGCCACCATTTGTTCTTCTGCTGCAAGCTTTCATTGCATGACCCACTTAACAGAACTGACCAGGTACAGGAGAAAGGTCAAGACTTGTGATTTTAGGAGTCATGACCTAGTTTTCTCATGCCTTTATTTTTAAGAGGGTTACAGACAAATATTGCCAGGCTCAGAGAACTCTCAAGCTTCCCTGAAGCAAGGAAAGGGAGCTAAAATATGCACAGTTTGGCCATACTAGAGGTGCACCAAAATAGCCTTTTTTTCCTTCACATTTTGATATCATCTTGGCAACTGGAGCTTGAGTTCTTTGAGTGGTGTGGGGGGAAAAAAAAAAAAAAAAAGAGCAGAACGTGTGTGTGTGTTCTGATTCTCTTCTCCAATCTGAATGTCTGAAACTCATTTGAGATCCTTTTTCTGCCCCTCGCTGAAACAATCAAATAAAAGCACCAAGGTTTCTTGCACAGACAGGGCGTGGCAGTCAAAATTAACCTGCCTCCCTAAACTGGAGCTAATTAGGGGGAAATGAAATGTTTGCTTTGCTTGCCAATAATTGCAATACAGAACTGGCTCAATGGAAGCAAGCCCTGCTTCCCCGCCTCCCTACCACCACTCCTCCTACACAGTGTCTGGAAAAGCTTTCTAGTTAGATGCACACAGACCAAAAATCAAAAAGCAAGAGACAAAGGAACAAGAGAGCTGTGCCAGACAATTTTATTTTCCTAAACCAACCGTAGCAATCGAAAGCCATCGACCGCCGCGGGATTTGCTTTCACCCACCGCGTGCACGAGGGCTGGGAGCTCACTCGTGTTACCCCGCCGTGTCAAGTGCTCGTTGCATTTCATTAGGCACACAGCCTAGTTCCTTATTAAGGCCATACCTAGCTTGTGGTTGTTATGAACCAGCAAGGAGAGGAGTGTGGAAACAGTTCCTGAAAGCCAGCAAAAGACGGCAATTAGAAAGGGAGAAGGCAAACCCCACCGCGCTCAGTGCAACTGGAAATGGAGTTTGCAAAACACTGAAACGCTAACTCCAATTACCCAGCTTTAGGTTTTGCAAATATATGCACAAGGTTCAGAGTCTTCCACATTGGAGTATTTGGCCCGGAGTTCACATTTCTGGTGAGTGAGTACAGTTGCCTGGCACAGGAACACTGCACCTCCATGGCTTGTTACTAATAAACATAGCTCGGGTGCTAGATGCCAGTAAGAAAGTATCCAGATTAAGGCATGATCATAGAACGGCTTAGGATGGAAGGGACCTCACAGACCATCTACTCCCACCTCCTTATCATGGGCAGGGATGCCTCTCAACTCAACTCAGATGCTCAAAGCCTCATTAAACCTGGCCTTGAATACCCCCAGGGAGGAGGCATCCACAGCCTCCCTGGGCAGCCTACTCCAGAGTCTCACCACCCTCCTACTGAAGAAGATCTTCCTGAGATCCAGTCTAACTCTGCTCTCCCTCTGCTTCCAACCACTCCCCTTCTCCTGTCTCTAGACACCTTCATGGAAAGTCCCTCTGCAGCCTTCCTGTAGAAACTCTTCAGCTACTGGAAGGGAGCTCTGGGGTCCCTCCAGAGTCTTCTCTTCTCCAGGCTGAACACCCCCAGCTCCCTCAGCCTGTCCTTATAGCAGAGGTGCTCCAGCCCTTGGATCATCTTTGTGGCCTCCTCTGGACTCTCTCCAACAGCTCTTATGCTGGGGACACCAGAAGTGGACAGAGTATTTGAGGTGGGGTCTCACAAGAACAGAGTAAAGAGGAATTTATTATTCCACCACTTCTTTCAAAAGGTGTTTAAAAAAGAAAACCAGCAAGGCTAAGTTATTCTTCTGTCCCTCAGCATCACAAACTCATGTCTGGCTTAGCATCCCACCTGAGATTTACCTTGATAACAGATGGTACTACAATTTGAAAACAACAGCAGAAGTACTTAGCTCAGCAACACTTTCACCAATGGATTTATCTATTCAAAAGCTATTATCAGCCTGTCTGACCCAGTGCACAACACAAAACTCTTGTACTCCAAGAAAGACATCTTGTCTTAATTTAACTTCTCCTTCAGTGCTCTTGTTAGCTTGTTTTAAAGGTTAATGTGAGTTTACTGGTCTAGAAATGCAGTGCTGACACTTCAAACACAAGATCTGCCTGCTCATCAGAACCAGGAATTTATCAGTTCAAAGCTAAGCAGACACTCAACCCCCAAAAAAACCAAAAACAAACCCATTTTCAGCCCTGCTTTCCTTTTCCCAGCCAGTCATGAATCTTTGGTCAAACTACACCCATTCTGCATGGGGATGTGCAGACAACATCCACCCTTACGACCTTTGCAAAGCTTTTTAAGATTTGCCAGCTGCAATAAACTAATTTACACCTAATATATCTTAAACCACCCAAAGGCCAAGTGCTCCCAGTGGCCTAGTTTCCACCAGGGAAAAATTGGATGTGCAACTTAACAAACAAAACTGCAGCAAAGAGAGGACCAAGAAATCATCACCACATTGTTGCTCAACCTGTAGGCTGTTATTATTAGCTCTTAGTCCTTCCCAGCTCCCAACCTCACAACTACATTTTGATATTGAAGGGGACATACAGGAAGGCTGGGTAGGGACTGTTTAGAAGGGCTTGGAGTGATAGAATGAGGGGCAATGGTTTGAAACTGGAGCAGGGGAGATTTCTACTGGACATCAAAAGGAAGTTCTGTACAATGAGAGTGGTGAAATACTGGAACAGGTTGCCCAGGGATGCGGTTGAGGCCCCATCCCTGGTGAGATTCAAGATCAGCCTTGATGTGGCCCTGGGCAGCCTGATTCAGTTGGAGGTGTCCCTGCTGAGTGCAGGGTGAGTTGGACAAGATGCCCTTTGAGGGTCCCTTCCAACCCTATGCAATCTGTGAAAGTTTCTCAACTATACATCTCACTTTGTCAGAATTTAACAAAAAAGAAAATGTGAGGGAAAGTGAACTATAAAAAGATCAGCAACATTAAAGTTAAAGCTATCTTAGCTATTTCCATGACCTAAAAGCCCCAAGTAGACTTCTGTGATATGCACATCTATTCTTTCTGCCCTGAAATGCAGGTCCCATCTGTAAAACACAGAACATGCACACAGCATGCACTGCATGAGAGGTGAAAAAAAAAAAATCAGCACAGGCATTTGTGGCATGCTTTGCTCCTTCACATTTCATCTTTCCCTTCATCTAAATTAGAGGATATATTCAGAAAGAACTGTAAAGGACTGGAGCAGAGGATTAGGATTTCACAGCAACATCAAGTCCTGTTTCTTCTACTCTAAAATGGAAGAAAAAAAAAAACAGTAGTGAAGCCATGGCAGTTGTAAAATGGCTCAAGATCCTGAGAACAGCATGTGAGTCAAATATGTTGCTATTAATAGGCCTCCAAAGATGTTTGTATCAGTATCTTCCTCTTGGGTCTCTTAAAATAAATAAAAATACATGGAAAGGAAAAGAAAAAAAACACAAAACACATTTACTCAGGAAACCTACCAGCTGTTAAGAGGTGATTGCAGCTAAATTCCTCAGCACATGTGGCAGCAGTAGAGATATAAGCAAGCTACCAGAAACAAAAATAGCAGGTTTGTTTCCCCACCTGCTTCACTTAGAACAGTTCTTAGTACCTGCTCCTCAGCCAGGCACAATGCTGAGAACTGACAACTCTCCCTGATTTTGGTGAGAGCAGAGCTTGCAATAACTTCATTAATACAAGGACATGGGAGCTGTTGGAGCAGGTCCAGAGGAAGCCACAAAGATGATCAGAGGGCTGGAGAACCTCCCCTGTGGGGACAAGCTGAGAGAGTTGAGACTGTTCAGCCTGAAGAAGGCTCCAGGGAGACCTTATAGAGGCCTTCCAGTGCCTCAAGGGGGCTACAGGAGAGCCAGAAAGGGACTTTTTACAAGGGCTTGGAGTGATAGGATGAGGGGGAATGGATTGAAGCTTGAGGAGGGCAGATTTCGACTGGAGACTAGGATGAAATTCTTGACAGTGAGGGTGGGGAGGCACTGGACCAGGCTGCCCAGGGAGGCTGTGGATGCCCCCTCCCTGGAGGTGTTCAAGGCCAGGGTGGAAAATGAGCATTTGTCCCCAAAAGGAAGTAACCAGTATGTAGTATATCCACTCAAAAAACCCAAAACATAGCCCCCAAACCCCCCAAACTAACACACACACACACAAAAAAAGGCTTTTTACATGTCTATCATATATACATATGTAAGTAAATCTGTAAAAGGCCTTTGTCTGCCTATATATAATGTATGTAAAAACCTAATCCCCCCCAGCAGTGCTAAGCATCCCCCAGCCACACACATCAAAGCCTCCTACCCAGCCATTAGCAGAAACTATTGCAAATGGAGAGGAGTCTCCTGGTCTCTATGTTGCCTGTCACTGTATTAACACTGCCTGCATTCTGCACCCACAGTACTGACCAGACCACCACTGGGGCTACCTTCTACTGAAGCAATCTGCTTGCTTCATTTTTAGAAAACTTCCCAAGCAAATGAGAAAAAGATCAGTGAAAACTGTATTCAGAAGATAACCCCTGAAAAAAAAAAATCCCAGATGGTTTCTAGAACACCAGTAGCTAATTGAACATCAACAGCCAGAAAATATCAGCTTATCAAAAAAATCACATCCACTCAGACTGCAAAAGCTGGAGAGAAGGTTCTGCTAACATGCTGGGGTGTAAATTCAGCATTGGGAAATGGAAAGAAGGTAGTGCTGCTAGCATCTACATCTTAGGCATCCTTCCTAGCTGTCAAAACCTTTGTTCCTGAGCTAGGACACCAAGGCAGAGATTTTTCAAAGCAAGCATATGCAATTGGCCATTTTCACAATGAAAATACAAAAGAGTAACTAAGGTTCACACAGCAGCTATTAAAAGAGAGGAAAAAAAAAATAATAAAGGAGTAAAACCTTCCCTCCCACCCTTTTTCCAAGAGACATTAAAGGAAAAAATTCTTTCTCCCTCCTCTGCATTTGAAGAAGCTATTTTCTCTTCTCTCAGCATATTCATCTAACACAGAATGGAAACAAAGACTCTCAGATATTACCTGTTTTGGAAGACAAAGTCAGCTCAACAGGGAGATCCCAAAGGCCCATTTCCAAGGGGAGTAGACTCAGACCAAGTCCTCTTCAAGGAGCACAAGCTACCCCTCTTGGAAGCTTTCTGGTTTTTGAATGCTTATCCGATATCCTTAAGAGGCATCTGCCTGCTTGTTTCAGTGACCACTTGAGGGAAGGGAAGAAACTCCACCTCTTCTCTCCCACCTCCTCTCAACCACCATCAGCTGTGGTCCAACGCCGCACTGCTAATGGACACGGAGAGAACAGCATCCACATACAGCCCACAGAGACTGCATGCAACAAGACAGCAGGGGAGAGCTAGATTTTCAAATTGAGCATTGCCAGCCACCCTGAGGGACAGACCAATCTACCCCTGCA
Organism: Indicator indicator; assembly: GCF_027791375.1. Taxonomy (NCBI): domain Eukaryota; kingdom Metazoa; phylum Chordata; class Aves; order Piciformes; family Indicatoridae; genus Indicator; species Indicator indicator. Next base: position 2,736,244 of record NC_072043.1, on the reverse strand, counting down.
GAAGTATTTTATGAGTATCCAGCAGATATGTGCATCCCCTGTGTACTTATGCATATATACATATGCATGTGTATGTCTAGAGAAGTCTATGGGCATGCATGGCATTAAATCAGATCACTGATCAAAGAAACTGCTTCACAGGAGGCATAGAAACAAAGGCTTGGCAGAGGGCTGCAAGATTTCCCCTTCAATCCACTCACAGCCTTTTGCAGAGTCACACTGTGCCACGTAACGGGTTTTGTTTTCAGGCATTTTGAAAACACACGACCACTCCGGCACCTGAAAAGCACAGCCTCAGATGAAAACAGAGCCTCTGTATTGTTTCAGAAGGGCAGGAAAGAGGGTGAGCATGAAAGCGTGCCTCCTTCTGTCATCCAGGGAGAGAAACTGGGAGGTCATATCAGGGGGGCAATGAGCTTAGTGCTCTTATAGCTTCTCTGAGTGGTCAAGCCCTGGAGAAGAAGGACTGGAGGGTGACGGGGCTGTTTTCTTTTTCTGCCCCAATAACCTAATTAAGTTTGTGAGCACTGCTAGCAGGATAGAAATTTCTTCACGCTACACTGTCTGTTTGTGTTTGATTAATGTAAATCTTCCCAGGGCTCTAACCATGCCCCAGGCACTGTGATGCCTGCCTCTCCATTAACAACCACCCCAGCTGCCAGTACAGCAGGATGAGAGGGGGAAAAGTCAGATCTCTACCCCAGCCTTTGCCATAAAACCATCTAACTCAGTCAAAATAATTTCTGGTGATTTGAATTACCATTTCTAATTAAATTCTGCCTTTCCCCCCCCCCTCCCAATTCATGGGGTCTATCAAAAAGGTGAAACTGCAGCAAACCTCTTAATAATTAACATTAGTTGCTTTCTTTTGCTTTGCCTCAGTTCTCATGACCAAAGATTTTAGACTACACTCACCACAACTTCTGTGCTGCCCAGTCCAATGCATGCTGGTACCAAATATAATCTCCAAGCCACAACTGCATCAAGGCTACAATTACACAGCAGACAGGAAGCCAAAGAAATCAACTCCAACCCCTCTATCTATTTGCTCCACAGTTCTAAGCATGCAATAATTTCCCAGGCAGAGCTTTTATTTTCCATGCTTCTATCCTTTTCCAGCGGCATGCATCACCATCTCCTAAACTGCATTTCATTGGTTTGTTTTTTTGAAATATTTGCCCAGCTCCTCATTTTCTAGGAATTTCATAAATCAGAAGAAGAAAATGTCAGCTCTCGAGAAGAAAATGGTAACCGGAAGAAAGCAGAAAGCCCAATCCACAGCCAGCTGCTCAGAGTCTGGCCAGCAGCCCTTCCTTCCAGGGTCCTGCTGTATGATCTGAAGCACAGAGCAGAAGGAGGGAAATGACCAGGACAGGGTTTTCTTGAAGCAAACATCAAGTCACAAAGAGTTAAGGAAGAGAGGGAAAAGCCTTTGCGAGTGGCAGATCAGAGCTTCACATCCAGTTTGTTCATGCCTGAGTGAGAATCACGTGCAGCCAGCAGCCACTGCTAAGGCACAAAGAGGGTGTCAAAGCAGAGGTATTTTTAAACCTGGATTATATTTTAAAATAATAATTCTCCTAAATGCTCCTCATCATTAAGTAGACGAAACAATGTGAGCAGGCCAACCTGCCTTGCTTTACTCCATGATGGTTTGCTTCCCACTTCCTTCCTTGCACTTTTACCTACTGAAGCAATACACACAACGCACTCCAAGGAGCAGAGCTTGGAACAGGTGGGCAGAACCAGACCTGCTCCCCCTTCAGAGAAATTCACATTCCCCAGCTGCATGCCTCAGTTTACCCTTCAATAAAACTGCACATTGCCCTGCTGCAGGGAAATACCACAAGGTTAAGATTCACAGAATGGTTTGGGTTGGAAGGGACCTTCAAGATCATCCAGTTCCAACCACCCTGCCATGGGCAGGGACACCTCCCATTAGACCTGGCTGCTCAAGGCCTCATCCAGCCTGGCCCTGAACACCTCCAGGGAGGGTTCCACATCCACAACCTCCCTGAGCAACCTGTTCCAGTGTCTCCCCACCCTCACTGTAATGAATTTCTTTCTCATCTCCAGTCTAATTCTTCCCTCCTGAAGCTTCACTCCATCTTTGAGGTCCCTTCCAACCTAAGCCATTTGATGACTCATGGTAAACATAAAAACTCAACAGCATCAACACTTGGGAAAACAAATGTGTTTGTACCATGAAGCAATCTTAAAACCTTCAGAAATAGCTATTGCAGCCTTCTCTTCATTGTAACAAAGTCAAAACTACTTTGATGAATCCAAATGAAATTTCAGTCTCTCAGGAAAAGGATCAAGTAGAAAAAGGATTTAAGCTCAGTGCACAGCACCAGCACTTTTGGAAAGCTATTGCGTAAAAGAAGTCTTGAGTTGAACACAGAATTTGCTCATTTCTTGCTCTAGGGTTTCTCTCACACTGTAAAAACAATATGGAAAGCAGTGGTCTAAGTAAACAGGGCCAGTCCTGTAGATGGCTTCTTTGCTGAATTCCTGACTTTGTGTCAGAACATTGCTTTCTAAAGCACCTTTGAAAGCTGATTATGGCTAGACTCAAAATATCACAACGGTGGCATGCATCAGGACTTGAGACAAAGTTCTCCTGCTTACTAAAAATGAGGAAGGGCATAAAACCAACTGATTTTAACAGGATCACAACCCTGTTAAATCTACCCAGAGCAGGCACATAAGGCTTCACAGCTGGCTGCAGGGTTTTTGCCTGTGCACATCATAAACTTCTAATTTTACAGCATTCTTTTTTATTTCTATTTTATCTACAGCTTTTGGGGGAAAAGCAACACAATGCATTCCTTTCAAGTCCAAACCAATGCAGCTGCCAGGAAACAGTGTAAAAACAAGAAAGATTCAGGAATGGAAGCTTGTATCTTGCTTCCGACCCTGATTTCCCAGATTTCCTTCCCTCAGTACTCTCTTAGGCACAGGACATAAGAAGAAAACAATTTGAAGGAGAGAGAAAAAAAAACCAAACAAAAATCTTTGCAAAAAAAAAGTTTTTACAAGAAATCAGAGATTGCTAAGACTGTAAATGTAGTTTTTAGAAGACAACAGAAACGACTAAGACTGTAAATGTAGTATCCCTTTTTTTAATCTACTGGGGGTTCTACAGTCCAGGACAACAACAGGAAAGGAAAATAAGGAAAGAAAGCATGGAAATGGAACACCACTTTCCACGTCACTGAAAAAGAAATTTCTGCTAAGAACATGTCATGGAAAGAAAAAGGTCATCTCTCATACCTCACAGAATGCCTTAGGTTGGAAGGGACTTTAGAGATCATCTACTGCAACCTCCCCACCGTGGGCAGGGACACCTCTCAGCTAGACTCATCTGCCCAAGCCTCATCCAACCTGACCTTGAACACCCCCAGGGAGGAGGCATCCACAACCTCCTGTTCCAGAGTCTCACCACCCTTGTACTGAAGAACTTTTTCCTAAGGTCCCGTCTAACCCTGCTGTCCCTCAGCTTCCAACCATTCCCCCTTGTCCTGTCTATACGCACTCTATGAAAAGTCCCTCTGCAGCCTTCCCATAGGATCCCTTCAGGTTTTGGAAGGCAGCTCTAAGGTCCCCTTGAAGTCTTCTCGAGTACAAGCTAGAACATAGGAGGTTCCACCTCAACATGAGGAGACACTTCTTTACTGTGAGGGTGACAGAGCACTGGAGCAGGCTGCCCAGAGAGGTTGTGGAGTTTCCTGTGGAGATTTTCAAAACCCACCTGGATGCATTTCTTTGCGACCTGCCCTAGGTGATCCTGCTTTGGCAGGGGGGTTGGACTTGAACTCTGAAGGTCCCTTCCAACCCCCACCATTCTGTGATTCTGTGAGTAGAGGATGAGAAAATTCTTAACAGCTCTCTCTTGCTTTACAACCTCATTTATTGTGCACCTCACTGAATGATTCACCACTCAAATCCTCTAGCTCTGCTCTGAACAAAACCAACCTCCCAGGCTCCAGCCAGCTGAGGAAAAAGCAGATCTCAGCACAAGTTAGGATTAGACTGGCAACCTACTTTACAGAGTCAATCATTACAAGATTGAACCACATCTGTCTGTTTTTAATGCATGGCTGCATTAACCCTAAGCAAAACACAGCGGTTAAAAAAGAAATCTTTGGAAAAGAAAACACTGAAGTCATTAAAACTTTGAGCAAAATTGCTAATTGCATTCCCTAGAAATAGATAAGTAAAGAATCTGCTAAGCAGAGGGAAAGAAAAAATTCAGCAGGACTCACCAATTTCTGCTGTGACACACAACATGCTACTGGACAATTTCCTCCAGACAGTAATTAAAAGTTCCAGTACAAACAGGCAAACTGATTAAAAGACAGCTGCTAACTCTGTGACGCAGTCAAAAAGCCCAAACCTAGCTGGAAAAGGAAAAAGTGAAAGATCCTTTATGAAAGAGAATCCCAATTCTTTCAGTCTCTCATTGTCTGGGCTGACTTCTGGCATAGGAAAAATGGGGATATATAGAGCTTCATCTAAAAGGTCAGAGTGTTTCCTTCCTTCATCTTTTACCATGAACAATTTTAGAAGGCATTAAACATTCAGGACAGCCTATCTAAACAAATTTTTGCTTATCCTGTCATTGAATTAAGTTCAACCATTTCCAGTAAAAAAACAAACCAACCAACCAACACTCCCCAAATCAGCTCCAAAATATGGTATCTATCCCAGTCACTAAAGGCAAACTCGAGTCCATGCCAAAACAGCAAACTAAGCTAAAGAGAGACAAGGAATTATTGTATAGCTGAGAGTCTGAAAAGAGAGAAACTAGAACAGGGATACTGCATTTTCTAGGATGAAATCTGCTTCATTCATAAAAACACAGACTGGGTTGGGTTAGAAAGGACCTTAAAGCTCATCCAGTTCCAACCCCCCTGCCATGGGCAGGGACACCTCCTACCAACCCAGGTTGCTCAAGGCCTCATCAACACCTCCAGGGAGGGGACATCCACAACATCCATGGGCAGCCTGTTCCAGTGTCTCTCCACCCTCACTGGAAAGATTTTCTTCCTAATCTCCAGTCTAAATCTGCCCCCCTCAAGCTTCAATCCATTCCCTCTCATCCTAGGACAACAAGCCTTTGTAAAAAGTCCCTTCCCAGCTTTCCCGTAGCCTGGCAGCTTCACCTTGACACCCCTCACATATTTATAGACATTGGTAAGATGTCCTCTTAACATTCTCTTCTCAAGAAGACTAAACAGCCCCAGGTCTCTCAGTCTTTCTTCACAGGATGGATATTGAAGTTCCCCAATCATCCTTGTGGCCTCCACTGGACTCTCTCCAAAAGATCCCTGACTCTCCTGAACCAGACAGCCCAGAACTGGACACAGTATTGCAGTTGTGGTCTTGCCAGAAAGCTTTACCATTTTAAGTACAGCAGTGGAGCTGCTTCTTCCTTTGCAATTCCAAGGCAGAAGCATTCACAAAACTCATTACAGCAGTGTAATTAGGGGGGGACATGTTCCTCCAAGAGGCAGAGCAGCATTTGAGTGGGGCCTGGGAGCTGGATCATTTGATCTTTTTAACATTTGCTCACAAGCCCAGTACTGCTACAGCCTCACAAGACACTTCCTGCTTTTGTCTCTGGAGGGCTTTTGTTGTTTGTTTTATATAAAGATATATATATATATATAAAACTATTCAAATTTTAACACAGCAACTGCAGCTGCTTCGCAGCTAACATCTGATCAGCCAATACACAAAATTAAGTATTCTAATTTTCACTTAGGCAGAGCATGTATGCAGCTTATCTACAGAAACTTTAATGTGCTTGTTCTTATCAGCTAGATCTGAGAGTCATCCATGCTTGCAAGAAACCACAACTCCCTCAATGTTTTATCAAAGCATGCTCCAAATGCCAATATACAGACTGACCTCTCTTATGCCCCCAGCACCAGAAGGACATGGAGCTGCTGGAGCAGGTCCAGAGGAGGCCACAAAGAAGAACAGAGGGCTGGACAACCTCCCCTGTGGGGACAGGCTGAGAGAGTTGGGGCTGTTCAGCCTGGAGGAAAGAAGGCTCCAGGGAGACCTTAGAGCTGCCTTCCAGTATCTGAAACAGTCTACAAGAAAGGTGGGAAGGGACTTTCAAAAAGAGTTTGTTGGGATAGGATGAGAGGGAATGTATTGAAGCTTGAGGTGGACAAATTTAGACTGGAGATTAGGAAGAGGGTGGGGAGACACTGGAACAGGTTGCTCAGGGAGGTTGTGGATGCCCCCTCCCTGGAGCTGTTCAAGGCCAGGTTGGATGAGACCTTGAGCAACCTGGGCTGGTGGAAGGTGTCCCAGGGGGGTGGAACTAGATAATTTTTAAGGTCCTTTTCAACCCAAACCATTCTATGAATCTATGAATTTATGCTGGAGTCTTCTCACTGAACACTTTCCCTACCCATCAGGGGTTGTGCACAGTCATATATCCTCACAGGACTTAAAAAGATGTGTTTTCAGCATAACCAATATTGAGTTTAAGCACCAGAGATGATTCAAGTTAGCACAGATGTAAGAAGCTTGCAAACATAACAATTAAGCACTGATCAGCAGCAAAACATCAGGACTCAGTGCAGGAAATCAGCAAAGGAAAGAAGGTTTTGTTTAAATTTGTGAACGACCCACAGCAAGGCAAATTTCTCCCAAGCTATTTTCTGCCTGGAGTTCTGAGATGGAATAGATGTAATCAGAGCCACTGCAGCATGGAAACCACCAGGATGCCAACAGAAGTGCTTTAATCTAAAGCAAACATCTCCACATGACGGAAAAGAGAGAGCAAGGGGAGAGCAGAGGCAGCTTGCAATCTCACAAGACAAAACTCATTCGCTACTGGGCAATTCTCTGTGCACATCATCACACAGCTGAATTGGCTTGGCTGCCATTGAGAAACACGTCCTGGGGCCACGGGGACAGCCAAAGTATTTGTCACTGACAAAGGGCTGCCCCACAGATCTGTTATTCCTGTGCCAGATTCATGCAGCCTGACATCTATATCCAGTACGCACACAGCTGGAGAGGTATCAGAGACAAAGGGAGGATGAAGCCTTCATGGATTCTCAGAGCATGCAACCACCTTCAGGAATGCTACCAGACTTAGCACCACTGAGAAAGTATTTCTTCAAAGCCCACAGGAAACAGGCTTTCCATTTTTGGCTCCCAGATATTTGAGGAGGCTTCTCATTGCCATACAACTGATCATTGTATTTCGAATTTACCAGCACAGCAACCCCATCCAAGTACAACTTTGGGAAGAAGATGAAGAGATTTCACAGGGGGAGCTGAATAAACAAGGTCCCTCAACAGAACAATCCTTGTTCAGAGTGTCCAGAGTCCCCCTCCTGCCTGTCCTCAGAGCCTATTAACATTTTTCCCCCTCAATTTTTCTTTTCTTATTTTTAATAACAATCAACCAAAAAAAATCCCAACCCTCCACCACATTATTTCTATGCTCTCTGCTGTTTTTTCCCTCTTTACCTAGCTGTTGAAATGCTCTTTTGGGGCCAGTTGCAGGTTTGATCTAAAAGGAAAAAGGAAAAAACAAACAAATGACCAAGCAACTTAGTCCCCACAGGCTTTCTAAATAACATTTATTTAGGGGAAAATATATTCCCACTTCCTAATAAAACAGAGGAATCAGCTTATTTGGGAGGAAACTTCAGCAAGTTTCTGAAGCCATTTGCTGATCAAACAACATAGATTCATGGAATGGTTTGGTCTGGAAGGGACCTTAAAGATCATCCAGATCCAACCCCCTGCCATGGGCAGGGACATCTCCCACCAGCCCAGGTTGCTCAAGGCCTTATCCAGCCTGGCCTTGAACACCTCCTCTAGGGAGGGGGCATCCACAGCTTTCCTGGGCAACCTGTTCCAGTGTCTCCCCACCCTCAATATTCTGAGCAGGATCTTATACATCAGAAGGAACCATTTTCTCCATATATGAAGAGCAACAGATGGAGCAAGCTTTTTCAGATGGAGTGCTGCAACGTTCTTGTCACTGCAGTAAGAAGCAGGTTCAGTGAAGCTGCCTCCCAGTAGCTGCAGAGCCACGATGACAAAAACAAAGGGAGAAGAAAGGGGCAGGTTCTCTCCAGCTGGCTGAACTCCAGCAAGAGCATTTGGAATTTGCAGGCTGCCCAAAACCCAAACCTGTTGCAAAGCTATTTCCTCTCCCCCCCTTCCAGCAAATCTTAATTATCTGCTTCTGCTTTACACGTGACCCAGGAGCTCTGCTGAGAGAAAGCCTCCTCCAGGAAGCCTGCTGCTGTCAAAACAAGCCCTGAGCAGCACCCTGTGCTTCTTCCCCTCTGCCTGGCACCCAGGAGGCAGCGTTCCAGTATCTCACACCAGGCAAGCATGTTTCACGCCACCAGGAAAGAAACTTTTTTTCTGGCTTAAACCAAAGACTGTGGGTCTGGATGCACAGGGTCAGAGCACAGCCAGATAGCCCATCTGTGGAGGGGGAGGCAAAGAAATATCAGAACAGGTGCAGGCACCAAAAACCCAGAGTTACCATCTCACTGATGAGTGCAAAAGCTGATAATAAGTCTGCTAAAAGGAAAAGGGAGAGGAGGTCAAGGTTTGCTATGCAATACGTAGAGCTGAAGTTGCACTGGTTAACATCCAAAGTAAACAACACTCCAGCATTTAAAGTTATCCCAACCATTCCTACATCTTTCCATACTGGAAGAACAAAAAAGCCTTCTTATCTTGGGTTTTTTTCTGCCTCCCTCCCTTTTCCCCACTCCAGCATTGCAGGGTTTTATTCTTCCAACAGTTTCTATAATGTGAGTGGGCTGAACACTTTATGTAACTCCACAGCCCTGACAGATCTGAGTGTAAATCTCAGGGCTTTCAGTACTGCTTGAAGAGCTGCAGTGCTTGGCAACATCACACCAACCAAACGTTGAGTAAGTGTTAGCAAATTGTACACCAAGGCACCCACCACTGCAGCAACCAAACCAGGTACAGAGCAAAGTTCTTTCAGACCTTGTCCCCATCTTCAAATTATCAGAGATTCACAGATTGCATCGGGTTGGAAGGGACCCTCAAAGGTCATCCTGTCCAAGCCCCCTGCAGGCAGCAGAGACACATCTCTAACTAGATCAGGCTGCCCAGGGCCACACCAATGCTGATCCTGAATGTCTCCAGGGATGAGGCCTCAACCACATCCCTGGGCAACCTGTTCTAGTGTTTCACCACTCTCATTGTGCAGAACCTCCTTCCAACACAAATTTCCCCTGCTCCAGTTTCAAACTATTGCTCCTCATCCTATCACTGTAAGCCCTTCTAAACAGTCCCTCCCCAGCCTTCCTGTAGGTCCTCTTCAGATATCACGATGCAGCTCTAAAGTCTTCCTGGAGCCTTCTCTTCTCCAGGCTGAACATCCCCAACTCTCTCAGCCTGTCCCCACAGGAGAGCTTCTCCAGCCCTTTGATCATCTCTGTGGCCTTCCTCTAGACCTGCTCCAGCAGTTCCATGTCTCTCTTGTGTTAGGAGATATTTTCCTTTACTCTTGAAGGTTCTGTTGTAACTCAAGGGTAGAGAAGAAGTCTGCCACAAAGGTATTCATTTCAGCAGTGCCCTACAGACTTGGACGCATCCTTACAACAAAGAAAATCCCACAACAATTGCAAACAGCTCTCCCTGCAGTATCCCCATACCACCTTCACCAGCCAAAATGATTGAGCTTGTTGGTTTGCTAAGATCAGATCTGCACCCACATCAACCACTTCTGCTACTCAAACCACAGGGACTGTGCAAGGCAAACCACAACCTATCATTTTGTGTCTCTCAACAGACAGCAAGAACAAATTGCCAACTTGAGAGCTGCAGTTCATCATGAAGAGATCTCTAAGCTAAGAGCTTTTATCCTTGACACAGAACTATTTCTTATAAACCAGCATTCCCCACTTCCTTCACATTGAGGAAGTTCACATCCCATAAATTCATCCCCTTCTAATACAGCACCTCCTGAATACTTTTTTCCCCAAAGTTGTTATGGTGCTGCTTAGCTAAGTCAGGTTATTGATGGTTATACAGTGGGCTGCAGCAGCAGGAAGGAAAAAAAAAATCATAAATCACTCTTTTAAAACCAGAAATGATTTGAGAACAGCAGCTTGCTTTTGGCTGACATCCCTCCCTACCTTGGGGCACCACAGAAACGTGATTTTGCAGAAGGCAGAAATAAATATCTTATCAACACAGAGCAGAAGACAGAACTATTTGCTTCCTTGCAAGCACAAACTCTGAAAGGGAACATAGCAAAAGAACTGCAATTACCATCATCATGGCTCAAATATGGGATTGATGTCACTCAAACCAGAACAAAATTTTGGAAGGCATTACGACAGCTGAAAGAGTTTTCTGGTCCTGACCAGTACAACACAGCTTGCTCAAGGAACAGATACTCTCAGACACCAAACACATATTCATCCCTCCACAGAAAAATTAACAGTTGTAGCCCTAGTTTGCCAGGGTTTCTTGCCTTAAACCAGCAGGTCTCAGTTCCTGATGGCTGCCATGTGCCTTCAGAATGCACTGGCAGACAGGAAACCTCTCTCCTATCTGGCAGTTGCCACCACCTTTCACATTTCTCTCACTCATTTCCTATTGGCTTTCTCATCATCTTACACTGCAGCTTTTTCCTATTTCCTTTCTCCTCACTCATTATAGCTCCCCTCTTTCAATTCTCTTCTTTTTTCCAACGCTTTTCTGGTAGCTTTGATCTCAGTCTCTGCTCATTGGAATATTCCTTTACATCTGGGTGCAACAGAAGCCTGCACTGGTGCCTGTGTGCCACAGGAGTGCTGAGAGGAGACGCCTTGTCTGATGAGCTGCCAATAAGCTACACTAACAGCCACTATCATAAGAGGGTAAAAAGACTTGCAAGCAGCCATCAGATACTTTAGGTGAGCCTGCAGGTTGAAGCTTGTATGCTTATGGGAGTGGCAGACTCAGAACCCTGTACCCGTCTCGGAGCAGTCTAGTGCTTTATTACACAGCTGGGTCTTTGCCTCCAGACGGGGAAATGCTTGCCCAGGTCAATTCAGGTCCCACCTAAGCTTTACAATCCCCTTCCAGGACTACAGAACCATAGAACGGGTTGGGTTGGAAGAGACCTTGAAGATCATCTACTTCCCACCCCCCTGCCATGGGCAGGGACACCTCCCACCAGCCCAGGTTTCTCAAGGCCTCATCCAACCTGGCCTTGAACACCTCCAGGGAGGGGACATCCACGACCTCCCTGGGCAGCCTGTTCCAGTGTCTCCCCACCCTCACTGGAAAGAATTTCTTTCTAAATCTCCCCTCCTCAAGCTTCAGTCCATTCCTTCTTGTCCTACCACTGCAAGCCCTTGTAAAAAGTCCTTTCCCAGCTTTCTTGCAGGCTCCCTTCAAGTACTGGAAGGATGCTCTAAGGTCTCCCTGGAGCCTTTTCTTCAGGCTCAACAGCCCCAAATCCCTCAGCCTGTCCCCATAGGGGAGGTGCTGTCAGGAGGATGGAGACTCCCTTTTTACAAGGAAAAGACAAGGAGTGATGGGGACAAGTTACTGCTGGGGAGGTTCCCACTGGACTCCAGGGGAATGTTTCCCTGTGAAAACTGCCAGATGTTGGAATCATCTCCCAGGGGAAGCAGTGGATTCCCCCACATTGGACAGTTCTAAGACTCAGCTTGGCAGGGTGCTGGGTCAGCTCACTTCAACTCCACTATCACTTAGAAAGGTTGGATTAGATGACCCTTGGGGTCCCTTCCAACCTGGCATTCTGAGAGCCTGTGAAATTATTTCAAGTGCAGGCTCTCCTGTGCTATGCCTCAGGATCTTTTCCACTTCAGGTATTCATCCCCAGGAAGGACACCATTCATTTGCCTTTCCAGCTCCAGAGCAATTTAATGAGGTACCTCCCCAACTGACATTACAGAGCCCAGAAGTTTCAGTGTTGTCAAAACAAAGCTTAAAATAGCCACAAAGATAATATTTAAGCATTTGCCAACAAATGTAAACAGCAACATTTCTTATTTACCAGACTGTGCTAAACAGTGGAGCTGTGCAAGAAAGGTTCCTCCTGCCCATTGATCTTACAAGCCAGACACAATACTGAAAATACTCAAGGAAAGGCTGCTGAGTAACAACAAAGAGTAAAGTGACTTTTAGTAAATGATTGGTGAATGTCTCAGCCTGAACATTGTTTGGTTTGTTTTGACTATTTATACTTAGGCTTACATTTTAAACATAAGGACACTGTTTTTTCCTGTCATTTTAAATATATTTATTTTTAAATGTTTTCTTTTTAAAAGAAAAATGAGTAAACCCTGGCTCTTCCTGTCTTTTTTTCTAAGTGTGCTGTTCTTATTTTGGATGTATCCTGCCTTGTATTTTATCCCTTGTATATTCTTAATCAAACACTGCATGGTTTACAACCCTTTTCATTTCACTACTTGGCTATTGCTTCCCCTCTCTTTATTTTGAGCCCTCTTTTCTTATATTAAGACATTATATTATCTACATCCAAGCTCCTGATCCTTAGTTTAACCAAGCTGAGACATGAACTAACAATTCCATTCTTTAAACCTAATAATTATCCAGAACAAGACCACAGAACACAGCATCACCTACCCCGAAGTATGCATTGAGCTCTATCTTTCTCTTCATGCTATTGACATCTCTTACAAGAGAAAGATCTCTTTATCTCAAAGTAGATAAAATATCAGGGCTAGAGTGAACAAAGGCTTAGGCAGAGGAGCATTTGCAGAGCCTTAAGAATGATACAAGAAGCATTTTTATTAGCATGCTTGATCACCCAGTCTAGAAACAAAAGGATAATACAAATGGGAATTCATTAAGAAGTCTCCTACTGCTAATTTTCAGAGGGAAGGAAGAGTCATTCAATGAGAAAGCTGCAGGATAAAGCCTTGAAAACAAGAGCCTAAGCTTATCTTTCAAGCAGCACAGCCAACATACTTTCCCAGTGTCATGGTTTAACCAAGGACACCTGGTGACCCAGAAGGACCACCAAGATGTTTAAGTGAAGAATTCAGCCTCCAGACTGAGGCAAACACTGCTCCTCTTTGAGTCACTCTGCATAACTACAAGCTGCAGCAGTGGGCTAGAGTAGGGGGCTCACAGTTGTAACCATGAGAGGAAAACGAAGCTACCCAGAACACTGTGGAAAAAATGGAAAATAAAACAGTTTAAGTAGAAAATCCTGTTGATTGTACTCCAAAGCTCCTTGGGAAAGCAAGGAAATAGAAGCAGGTGCTGAAGCTATTTGCTGAATAGGAATCACATAAAATGCTTAAGGCCCAAATTCACCAGGAGACCCCACTTGAAATAATCAAAAGATCTTGGGATACAGTCATAAAATATGAAAAATAACTGGTACAGGTGTCTGCATCACTTTCCCCAGGCAAAGAGATACATGAATGCTCTACACTACCTTCAGATGGACTGCCAAATAATCTTCAATGCCTAAATCACTCCTTTTACACCACGATACACAACAGTGCTGAGAGCAAACAGAAGACTGCTTTGATTTCCAGCAGGAAGATTGTAGCCAACGCTGCCACCCTCAAGGACCAAGAAATTCTGCACCTATATGGGTCATGCTCCTCAGTACACAACTCAATTGCATAAAAACTGGTCTGAGAAGATAACAAATGAACACCCACAAAGCTCACCAGTGACCTCAGCAACTTCTGCTCCAAGGCTCTATCTTTCTTCACAGGTATCTAAACAGGACAGCAGCAGGCATTAACAAAACAGCACAGGGATCCTAAAGCACTCCAAGGTGCACAAAATTGTCCACAGGAGGAAAGGGGAGGGACACAGCAGAGAGGACAACTCATACATGACAGTCATTAGTTGTGCCAAGGCACTACCAGCACTCAAACACTACTGAGACAGCTCAGTCTAAGAGTTCTCTGCAGAAGAGACTACTTCAGCCTGGGAAAATCAGAGGTTCCCTCCATCCTGCAGCACACTCACCTAGGCCCCTCTGGATATCACTCTGACAGGAATGGTATCCAAAGATCTCAGATTGTCACCACCCCTCATCCCCTCCAGGCTTTCCATAACTAGTTCTGGGGAACCTTTTTTTTTTTTTCCTGCTAAACATATCACACCTTAATTCCTGCAGATCTGGACAAGACTTTTAAAAGCCTAAAACTGAAGTAGCTTACATCCCAGTACCGTTTCTAATCTACCCATTGCAAGCACTAATAAATACTGTAATAGTTTATGTGCACTGGGAGAATTATACAATTGAGCTAACAGATGAAATATCATTCCTGCCTCCACCCAAATAATCATGACGCCCACAGCTCTATTCAAAACTAGAAAATCAAGCTCACCTCAACTTCTGTCTCCAGTAAAAACCCTAATAAACTATGCAGACTGAACTGGCAGCATTTGCTTCCCAGCCAATAGTAAACATCACAGACAGCACTGTAACAGCTTCAGTAAAAGCAAAATAAAACAAAAAAGAAAGAATTTCTGCACCGACTATATCAGCTGCTGATTTGCAAACACAGTAAAGGCACAACCAGGTGAAGGACAAGATGGTTTGCCTCCATGATTGTTACACCTTTTAGTCCACAGAAACAGAGGCTGTGCTGCATCTCACTTTCCAGAAATATGACAGAATGGTTTGGGTTGGAAGGGAACTTAAAGATCATATAGCTCCAATCCCCTGCCATGGGCAGGGACACCTTCCACTAGAAATATTACATCTTACAAACTTTGCTGATTAAGATAGCAACATCCAGCTTCTCAATAATATTAAGGAGTGGCTTTCTATGGAATTTTTACCCTTACTCTGCTGGAAAAATAAATCCCTTTTTCCTCACTATACAATTAAAGAAGTCCCAGTTACTACATGGACTTACAAACAGACAAAGACAGGGAAAGTGCATCTAAGGAGATAAAAAGCAATTAGGGTCTACTTTAGTACCAAGTCAGGAGCAAATCAGTAATTAAAACTTCTCAGGGGTAATTACGTGCAAATTCTACCTCTTCTATTTTCCCATCATAGCAACAGAAACTACAACACAGTTATAAATAAAACTCATTTGCAAGTAAGTGCATAGGAAGAGTTATCAGTTCCTCACCAAGGTCCTGTGAAAGCTGCAAGAGCCTCCATTCTTTTATTGTGCTTTAATAAACAGAGAGAAACATAAAGCAAGTTCTGCAGCCGTGCAATTGCTCAACCCTGCAGCGTGTTTGGAATGGCTACAGGAAGATAAATACAGAGAACTCCGAACAGAAATCAGATGAAAAAAAAATTTAATCACGCACAAATATTTCTTTAGTGTCATAACAGGATACAGCAGAGTTCTGATCATCCTTTAACAGCCAAGCAGAGCTTGCAAATGGCTGAATTTCATCCTGGCCCCACTCTGTCCTTGCAAAGAATCAAACCCTTATCTCGCTCAGCCATGTGTGTCGCCTGCCACAAACGGCAGAACAGAGCAACGCCCAGAGCCAGCCCCGTGGTGTCTGGGCCAGAGGAGCTCTGAAGTGAGCACTGCAGGCACACTCATGTGCAGTCCCACAGAAGAAACAGGAAAACACCTCCTCTAACACACCCTCCTCAGAGTGAGGTCCCAAAGCTGGCCTTAGATGGTTGCTGCAGTCCAGTCTCCTCCTTCCAAAAAAAAAAATCCACCAGCCCAAAACAGCATCCAGCAGCAGAAATCCAGCCTAGCACTAGGAACTAGACAGAAAGTTTAGGAAGAACAATAGAAACGTTCAGGCTACAAGGTAAGGCTTACCTCACCTAAATGAGCCTTCCTGAAAGGAGGCTGGAGTGAGATGGGGGTCAGTCTCTTGCCCCTAGTATCAAGTGACAGAATGAAAGGAAATGTCCTGACATTGTGCCAGGAGAGGTTTGGGTTGGAGATTAGGAAAGATTTCTTTACAGAAAGAGCGGTCAGGGATTGGAACAGGCTGCCCAAGGAGGTGGTGGAGTCACCATCCCTGGAGTGTTCAAGAAACCTGGGGACATGGCACTTTGGGACATAGTTCAATGGCCATGGTGGCGTTGGGTTGAAGGTTGGACTCAATCATTCTAATTAGAGGCCTTTTCCAACCAAAACAATTCTATGATTCCATAAACCCAGAACTGTATTTTGTTATTCACCTGACCCAATTTTGGACACCTACTTTAGTATAAGTAATGGTCCCCTTGAAGTGTCTGTTTTCTTCCACAAAGGCAGTCTAGCTGAACAGCTCAGACATAGATGTCTACCTGAAAGACTTATTAAACAGGCAAGATAAATGGCAACTTAGGAGGCCTCTAAACAAACACAGCATGGCTAAGGGAAGATTAGATAAAAAGGGTGTAAATGTTTACAAACAAAGTTGCAGAGCAATAAGGCTGAAGATGAATTGTTTGATATGGTCTACTGAGCAACAAGATTAGGAAAAGAAGGTTCTGACAAAGTAGAAGAACATCCTGAAAGAAAGTAGTAAATGTCACTGCTTTAAGTTCTGACTCTTATACAACTAGAAGCTGTGTAGGGCACCATGGCTATGCTGGACCACTTTTTACTGAAGTATTCCTGTGATACAAGAGAAATCTTTTCCTGCTAGCACTCTCCAAATGCCAAGTTGCTGACCAGACCAGGAACATCATGTGTTAGATGCTTCTTCAGTAACTTTGCTGAACAACCATTACACCCTCAGAAGTCTTCACACCCCTTACATCTTTTTAATACTCATTATTCCCCACTTCCCTCCTTCTTAAGACACTGGAGGAAAAAGAAACAAGAAAATTATGTTGCTTTATGAGACAGGTACGTAACAGAATCCAATTCAGGGATGAAGTAGAAGTATCATCAAAATTAACTGGGTTAAGGTTTGGTTCACAAAGCAAATTATCCCAGACACACAAGGGATGAACTGGCACGACTGTATTTCAGCACAGTCTCAGACACTGAAACCCACTGAACTTTCTTGGGAAAACAAGAAATAAAAATAAATAGCAAAATAAAGGAGGGAGCTTAATGGAAACATTATTTATCATATTGGCTACAGAACAGCACTAGAAACAGCCACTCATTCATTCATTCCATATATATACGTGTGTGTGTGTATTTTTAATGCCATAGATTATATCATCAAGAATGTGAAAGACAAACCATGTGAAGGATGGGACAAGTGTAACATTAAACAACTATCAAAGCACATGGTATGATTGCCATCTGAAACTGGAGGGATATACAAGGATATACCTGCTGTCTGTTACAGGGATTTAAACAGTTATAGATAAAATGTCCACATGCAAAGCTAACATGAAGGAAAACACAGCCCCACGCTACCCTGTCATGTCCATTTGGCACAGATGCCAGCTGAGCTTTTCGGTTTTAAGGCAGTTTTCAACTTGATCTCACCATGGAAGGTCACTGATAAATACAGACAGAAGTGCACATGTCATGTGATTTACACCATGGAGATTGAATGACACTAGAAGCATCAAGTTTATTTATATTGCACCTGCTTTACATTCCAAGGGCTAAGGGCTAGGGATTTAAAGAGGCAATACAGAGGTTTCTTAGGCCTAGTGAGAAAGCAGCTTTTCACCAGTGCACTGCTAGGACAGCAGTGACCAAAAGCTCACCCTCCTCCAGGTCCTGCATGGTGCTGCAGAGAAAAAGGAAGAGGCCTTGCTCCAGACACCTGTAAGCAGATGTCCACATGATGAGAACAGGCACCATCACCTCACCCAGTGCTCTGCTCAAAGGCTCAGTCAAGGAACAAATGGTCCACAACAACTGAATCCCCTTTGCATTGCACTCTCACAGCCGGAGTTCTTCAGGCCAGAGGTGAAGAGCTGTGGCAAGGCCAGGCCCTGCTTCCCCACATTGCCCCAACCATCACACAGCCCTGCCACCAGAAAGCAGGTGCTCTTCAGCTGACATTAAAAGTCTTTCAAACCAAAACCCTAATGGAATATCAAACAGAAACATCTTCTTGACGTGACGAGCTGTTGAAATTCAACAATGGACAGAATTTGGTTCTACTAATAAGCAAATTAAATTCTCTGTCCTCACGCATTTCCCATGCGTCACTCAACTGCTCCATGGCATGAAAATCCTGTCTTTTCTTTCGAGATCTTGCAACCTGCCATGAGACACAGGCCCTTAAGTACTTGACAAAATGATCACAAAGCCACTGAAATGCCACCTTCTTTTTTTACTGTCACTGCCTTGTCACCTGTTCTGCTAGCACACATACAGTACACAATTCATTTCAAAGGGGCAGTACTCTATGAAGAGCACAGTCATGAACACAGATGAGACAGGACCCTCTTGCACTGCTCAGGCACTGTTAGGCCTGCGGAGCCATGTGAAGGCTTAAGTGTAATGAAAAGCACACTCCTGAGAAAAGGTGGAAGTCTAAAAGGTGATCCCCATCCCTCTGTCCCAGACTTTGATCACACATATTCGAACCATAACCACTAAATACACACAAGAAAGGAGAACAGAATAAAACACATAATAAAATATAAGTTTTTCAGCTTACAAGTATCAAAAAAGGTATCTTTACCTTATATCCAAAGACATACATTTCACACTTTTGTCTCAAAAGAACATAAAAGTGGTTTCCTACTTGTTTTTTTTTTTTTTTAGCTCACTATAGAAAATATGTTTTTCCCTGTTTCTGAAACAACTCAGGACAAGTGAGAAAAACCCCAACTGTTAATGAAACGAACGTGGCAGCACCCGCAGAGAAGCCCAGAGGCTTGAGCAGATATCTCAGGTGAGGAACAGATTAATGCTAAGGCCATGTAGACACCAGTAGACATTCCTGCTCATCAACTCTCCCTCCTGCCCTCACCTGAAGTGACCTCTCTTCAGAAGGCTTCAATGTTTGACCTAATGACAGGCAAGCACATCCTCCACGCTGTTTTTGAGCTCAGACTCCAGCTGCATCCTAAACTCCTGTCACTTTTCCTGCTTGACCTTCTCGCAGAAACAGTTCCTTTTGGTGATCCTCCCAGCACCAACCTGTCCTGGAAGCTGAATTACAATCCCTGGCTCTTACAAAGTCAGCCTAGCAGGCTTGAAAGCAGTTGGACTCGAAATACTTCAGTCTCAAAGTTAAGGCAGTTGCCTTGACGCTCAGCCACTCCAGGTACATCCCCATTCCCAGAAACTCAGATTTAATTCTGTTTTTCTGATTCCATCTGTCCCACTGTCACAGAAGTCAGAACACAAAGTAAACGAGCTCTGGTTGAGCCAAGACTTCAGAAAATGGATAAAAAAGAGAAGAAATCTCATTTTATACTGACCTGTCCGTGATTGTAGACTGTGTGCCACTCATTGGAGCCTTTGGCAAGAAGTCGTATTATCCAATATACATTTTACTATTACTGCAAGAATATTAGCGAGGCTTTGCCCCTCACTGAGGTTCAGGATCCAGCCTTGCTCCAGAAGAGGCATGCACAGAAGACAAATTCAGTTCAAGGGCACAGAAAAAAAAAAAAAAAAAAAGAAGAAGAAGAAGAAGGAAAGAAGAAAAGAAAAAAAAAAAAACCGAAACAAAACAACTCCAAAAGTCTTCTTGCAGTCACTCAGAATATCCAGACCACGGAAGTGGGGTGTGGAGGATGTTCAAGAAAAACTCCAGCAACAGAAAAACATCAAGCTGCTCCCCTCGCTGCTCCCTTAGTCCCGAGGAAGAGGGAGAAAGTAACCGAGAAAGAAAATCTTCGAGGCAAGCGCTTCTCACCGCTCCGGAGTTTCAGCGCGGAGGGGAACTCCCGGCGTCCGCGCAGGCGGCAGGACAGCAGAGAAAGCTCGGGGCCGGCTGCTCGGGGGCTGGCCGGGCCCGCACGCCCACTTCCCCGGCTCGCTCTCGGCAGGAGGGGGTGCCCGCCCGGCGCGGGGTCCCCCCTCCCCGCCGCTGTTTACAGCTTCTGGCCCGCGGGGGGCGGGCGGCGCGTCCCGCCAGCTGCCGGTGTCCTAAGGGCCGCAGCGCAGGGGCCCATGTCCCGTGCCGGCCCGCCCCGACCCCCCGCCCGCCGGTTCGCCCACAGGGGGGTCGGGAAGGGCGGCCGCCCTGCCAGCCGCTGCTGCCTTTAGGCCCGCAGGTCCATGCCCCACCGCTCCGTCTGTCCCGCTTCGGCCCAAGCTAGAGCTGGGCGCGGCGGCCCAGCCTACTGGCGAGGCCCGGGGCGAGCTCGGTCCGCTCAGCCGCAGAGCCAGAGGGTCCCGGCCCGGTTCCAGACAAAGTCCCGCGGCGAGCGCTGGCGCCACGGCCCGTTCCTGCCGCCTCTTCGCTCCTACCGCCCCGGTTCCGGCCCAGCTAACGCTGCTCCGAGGCGGGAGCGCTGCGTCCCGGCGGAGCCTGCGCTGAGCGGAGCCGGGCCGGGTCGGGCCGCCTTCGCCCCTCCCCGCGCCAACACCGTCCCCTCCCCCAGCTTTCCGGGGGACTCTACCTCCGGTCGATTCACACCCTCCCCTCCTGCCGAGTCCTTCCGCCGCTGCTCCGCCTGCCACACTCGTCCGCCGGCAGTGGGCCTCCCCCGCTCCCTCCCACGGGCGGCGCGCCGCTCCTCCCCTTCCCCCGGCTTCTCGGGGCGGCCGTTTGGGTGCCGGGGTCTTTCCCCTCCGCGCAGGATGGGGCCGGGATAGGGCTATCTTTTCGCCTCCGAACCGGGTCCCGCTCCTCACCCGGGGCATTTCTGCTCATCCAGGGCACTTCTCCTCACCCAGCCCCTTCTCTCTGCGGTTTCCCTCAGCCGCCCAGGAATCCCCTGGGCTCGACTCGGGCGGGCACACATCAGCCTCACCGGCACCCCTGGGCCCCCGTTAGGGCTCCTAGCGGGTCGCCAGGCCCGCCCGGCTTGCTCCGGCTGCGGAGAGGGCAGGCGGGTGCCATGCCGGGCTCCCCCGCACTGCTTGGCCCCTGCCGGGACGGCCTCAGTCTTTTCCAGGCCAGCGGCGTGTTTTCCTTTTCGTCCCATCGCCACTTATTAGCAGCTACTCTTCCTTTGGCCTGCCCTAACGCTGCCGAAGAAGTTTTCCACTCCATTTCCCATCCTTGCCGGAGCTCCAGCCATCCTCCTCCCCGCCCAGCCCGCTCCTCTGTTTTGTCTTGTCACAAGCTCTCAAGGGCAGGGAGTGTCACTGCCTCCATCTGCACGGTATGCGCTGTGAAAAATACGACGCTGAAGAAACTTGTAACAGAAAAGAAAAATTAAAACAGCGAAGTGCCGGGAGCCATGCAGCTCTGGAACCTCAGGTAGTCGCCGGATGCAGTTTCTGCTCGCAGAGCTTCCTTAGTTCCATATCGAATCTTGCCCTGCATTTCCACAGCAACGTTTCATTAAGAAATTTTCTGACAGGTGACGGTCAACAAAAATCCGAGGTCCCTGCGCATACCTCAGCATTCCAGAAGCGCTGCAGTCATGTGCCTGCCCCCACTCCCCTTCTCTTAACACAAAGAACATGAAAAGGGGAGCCAGGCTGTGTAACACCGTGCCTGCTAACCACAGAATATTGAGCATTCAGATTTCAACACATGGATTTCCCTCTCCTTGGCCACAGCTCTCCACAGAAGCCCATCCTTGCTGGTACACTGCTATAACTCTGCCATTTATGCCACATACAACACAGCTCCAGAGAGAAGTGCCTCTCAGCTCCACATGCATTTGAACAGCAGGGCCAGGTTCTGACAATGCATGAACAGCATGAAGCAAAGTTCCAGGAACATTACCTAATCCCAAAAATCTCACTGCCAACACAAGGGATAGATAAGATTCCAGCCAGGCACTCTTGTTCTCAAACACCCAGGAATAACATCTATATACTAGAAGTCCAGGAACCTTCCATGCTGCACCTCACATCACCAGGCTCTAGCCAGCCTGATCTAGTGTGGGGTGTCCCTGCCCATGGCAGGGGAGTTGGAAATAGATAATCCTTGTGGTCCCTTCCAACCCTGACTGATTCTATGATTCTAAAGCTCCTGGCCTCCCAGCACAGAAGAACCTGTGGAGCATCAGGCTTTCCTACCAGATGCCAACAGACCCAAATAATCTTATTAGCTAATTCAAATCACACAGGACACCATCCTTCTTCCCTGTAATTAAACTTACCTTGTTTTACTTCTTCAAAGCCAGGACACTGGACTTGGAAATCCGAGTCTAGAAAATAGGCTTCGGGAAGCTGAGGACCAGATACATCATTAAGCAAGCAGGAGTGTATCTTGCTTGAAGCTATATTCAGGACCTTGCTGCTCTACAGCACACAGCTTTTTCCTCCTTGGAGTTAAGTGAGCATGAGTCAGGAAGCCAGGAGACTGTTTAACGGTCTGAAGAATTTGTTGTTTTGAAGAACAAATGAAAGACTTTGTTGCTTTGCAGAAAGAGGGGAAGCATGGGATGAAATCATTTTCTACATGATACTTGACACATAGATATGCAGGACATTTAATGCTTCCTCCTTTGGTTTCCTTTTGAGGAAGATAAAGGTTTGGAGGGGGAAAAAAGGGAGGGGGGAGTGCAAGACATGCAGTCACGACTGCCTCTCCTTCTGCAGCTGTTTGCAGGGGTAATGGAGTGACAGAATAGCTCTGTATTTATTATGTATCTCTTTACTGCCTCTTCTCTGCAATAAAACCCTCCCAGCTTTTAACTTAGGGAACATTGAGTTCTGTGCCTTGAGAGAGAAGGGCTCCTGGGAGAAGTTCTTTTTCATGGCAGGCCCAGCATTTGTTTATTAGGCCTCGATGCTTTTTGGGTTTTTTTATTACTTTAATTATGTTTTATTGTGCGTGTTAACATAATGGCAATAACAATTAGCTGGAGGAAATCCTGGGGGGGCAGGGGGAAGGAACAAAAAGGAAACTTCTCCTCTGCTGCAGTAAACAGATGTAAAATTCAGTGCAGTAAGTGATTAACATTTGCCAAAGATTTACTCAGCGTTGCCAAAAGAAGCATCACACCAAACTCCATCAGTGACAAAAAAGGAAGTGCCACAAAGTTCAGTAGATTAGCTCTTGCTTATAATGAGCTGCGTTCACATTTCAATGTCTAATGCAGCAATTAAAAAATACTAATAAAGCACTAATACAACAATTCAAAAGTAAACTCTGAAAGCCGTAACTGCTCTTTTTTGCAATTGCTGAGGGTTTTTTGGTGGAAGCTGATTGCACATTTACATTAAGACAAATGCCTGTTTATGATCTGTCTGCTGCCTGGGCAGTGTTACAATGTGAAACCCACAGTGGGGGCTGGAGGAATCAATAAGCAATTACACTGTGCAGTACCAATTAAAAGAGATTGGTTTTTTGGGTAGCTCTAAAGTCATCACTTAGCCTGAGTTTACAGCTAGTAACCATCACACAGACATAGATGCTAGAAGTGGAAACTGCACATTAACCTCATCAGTCTGTGTCTCCAGGGCAAAGCACCAATGACCCTAAACAGTTGTGGGTTTTTTTCCTGTTCAAAACAGAGTTAAGCAGCTCCAGCAAGGACCCTGAAGCAAAGAAGATTGAGCCATACAAAGTGTAACTTCTTGTCATAAAATGGCTTAGGTTGGAAGGGACTTCAGAGACCATCTACTCCAACCCCCCTGCCATGGGCAGCGACTCTTCTCATCTAGACTTGGTTGCCCAAGTCCTCATCCTCATATCTATGCGAAGAATAACTTCTTACTTTGCCTTTAAGTGAAGGACGGCACAAGGGCAGATATTCGGATGTGCCTTTCACGGGACTCCTCCAAAGCAAGCTCGTAGAGAGAGAGGTTTCACTGAGGTCCTCCCTGCAGAGCCTCAGTTTTCCAGCTTCCCACCCGAGGCTCACTGAGGAACTGTTGCCATCTGCTGGCAAAGCCTTGCCTGGCACCTCTCTGAAAGCTTCCCCACTGGCAGCTCAACAGCGAGGTCCTGCTTACACCCTCGGTGCCCCCTTGAAAGGGGCATGGCAAAGCGGTGGAGCTTTGGGGTGCTCTGCTTGCTGCACTCTGACCGCTCCAGGGCTCAGATGTGGTGGTCTGGTCTGGTCAGGGTTTGCACTGCTGTGGCCTCTGCACAGCTGGAGAGGAAAGGCACAGGGGAAATGATTCCCAGGCTAACAGAGAAGACAGTTCATTTCTCATAATTAAATAATCTTTATTTTATAAAACATAATACAAAGCCTCTACACCATTGACAGGTGGAACATTAGTTGCTATTACACAGTAATTCAAACACAAGTTATTATTTCACACTAGTTCTGCAGTTTTTGCTCTATGGACTACCTCAAGTGCTCCCTAGCTTGAAAGTTTTACTTCTTCAGGGTCTTCCTGTCTGTATTTGAGCCCAACAGATAGACTAGGAGGCCTTGCTCTGAGACACTGTTCCAAGCTCTACTTCATAAAGCCGTTCCTAATTGCTTCTTATTTTCTGGCACCCTTGTTTGACTTCTGAACCCTCAACATAAATCACAGTGCTCTCCCAGTTCCAAGGGGATCACTCAGCCATTAAGTGCATTGTCTTTCAAAACATCTTCACACAAGTGTTTCATAGATTCCTGCAGTCACTAACTGCTATCTTTATTCACTTGGGCAGGTAGGGCTCTACCACCCCCACAGAAGGGCTGTAACAATGCATTAAGCTGCACACCAAACCTCAGCAGAGGTCAGGGTCTAAACCACCTGGACTGCTCAGGAAATTCTCCTTGGTAGGCAAGTGAAGAGCTGCACTGAGAAATGAGCAGGCTGTTTTCATCAACATTTCTTCATGACTTGCTGCTGAAAGCCCTTATTTCCTGGTCAGGCTGGCTGCTGAAACTATTCTGGCTCCAGATTTCCCGCAGTCCTTACTAGGCAAAACCCACCAGGCATCCTTGCTTCAACTTGAGGAGCCCAGCTGAACAAGCAGCAGCACAGCTGATCTTTATGCACGTGTCTAGCTTACTCCTTTTAACTCCTCCCAATAAGCACCACTGCAAAACACCTTGGACTCCTGGTTTTGTGAGGCAAGTCAGATGCTGGGAAGTGCCATGTTCAGGTAACAAAGTACTGAAGATGAGTCAGAGTGAGAAGTGCTTCACTCAAAGCAACAGCATCTTGCCTTCATACAGCACAACTTGACACAGATTACAAGCATTCATCAAAGGTGGTTTAGTGTTAACTAAAAACCCACGAGGTAGGTAATACTGTACCTGCTTTAGTAAGTAGGTTAGCTGAGGCAAAAAAGCTCCTTAACATGCCTGACAGCAGCAGCAGAGCTGGGAAAGACTCAGCAAATCCCAACCAGCCCTTCTTGTCTCCCTTCAAGGCTCAAAAGTTTTTATCAATGTGCTGTACTAAATGAGTCAAGCTTCCTTTTCAAGGACCAGCTCACCCATCAGTTGGCTTGGCTAATCTGAAGTGCTTTGGGCTCTTCAGGTCTTTGGCTGCAACAGGCAAGGCTCACAGTGGAACTGGCACCTGAGCTGCACTGGAGACCTGATGCTGAGGCTCTAAATAAATAGATAAATAAACAAACAAATAAGACAGCAACAACACAGGAAAAGCGCTTAAGAACATACAGCAAAATGAACACCAGAACCTGCCAGCTGGGGGCTAGTTCTTCCCTGCCATGGGACCAGGTAAGTCAGGTTCTCCCAGTCAGGTTCACTTTTCCACTTAGAAGAGATCAGATTCTGTGCCTTTCACTTCTTTAATTATTGGGTTGTAAAATAAGCTGCTCTTACCTTATAAACGCTCACTTTATAAAAGTGGCCCAAATCCAATCAGGGAGACAGAACTGAATTCAAAGCCCTGGGGTCAAGGCATCAATTCAGACAAAGGAGAGCCAAGCACAGGTGTCTGGCTTGAACAGGGCAGAGAACAGATTTGAAGCTGGGTAGCTCTTCCACTTTAGACACCTTGTTTTGAAGATATGTTGGCCACTCTTCAACCAGAAATCCCAATTTGCATGCAAGGAAACACTCTTGACAAAAATCTATGGCCATGGGAGAAACATCAATGCTTAGTTTCAAGTGTTTTAATCATTCTTCCATAGAGCTCCCAGTCATTTACCTACAGTACCCCACTACCCCCAAACACTGTGACAGACTCTGGGTTCAGATACACTGATCTGGGGAGACCCTTTCAAGGGCAACAGAAGTACACAGCCTCCACTACTAATTAATGGCTCTGCTCCCAGGTTGATGGTTGGACTCAATAACCTTGGGAGGTCTTTTCCAACCAAAACAATTCTCTGATTCTATAAATCAGATTCTGGCCCTGTGTTCTCCTGGATTGCCAAAATGGGCAAGTACAGATTGTCTGCAGATTGCTGCAGTCAAATATCTGCATTTACTGGGTTTATTTTTTTAAGTTACTTACAGCTTGAGGAAGGTATTTGTGTGACAATCTCAAGGCATGCCATTTGGTCTTGGGCTGGCTCTCTGTTCTGCCTGAATGTTGGGCCAATAAGCACAACAGAGGGAATTTTGGCAGTCTGCTGAAAAATCAGGGCTTGGTCCATTAGCCAAAAAAAAGAAAAGACCTACTGGCAAGTCCTGATGGAGCTTCTCATAAGGAAGAGTGCTGGTCACTCAAGGAGCTAAAAGTAGTATTTGGAGGGGGTGCATGGAGTTTGAGGCTCAACAGAGCTCTGGGCCACCTGATCTTGTTGAGGATGCCCCTGTAGACTGCAGAGGGGCTTGGACTAGGTGACCTTTGGAGGTCCCTTCCAGCCCAGCCCATTCTATGATTCTATGAACAGCCAAGGATGAATAAGAGGGGAAAAAGTCAGCAAAGAGTTTCACACCAAGGGCAGTGTCTTTGGCTGTATTCACAGAGCACCTAGTCCTGCAAGGTGCCAGTGCTGATTACAGCTTCTGGACATTGCTGAAAAACAAGTTATCAGTTATTTAATAAGTTATTAAAAGGAATTAGGGTAGGAAACAACAATCTCCCTAAAATACTCTTCTACTGCTCCACCAAAACAGCTTCTCCCAAAGGAAACACAGGGATAATGAGCAAAGTGCAGGTAACAACCATCATTTTGCATTTATATAGCACCCCTCAAGCAAAGATCTGAAAGTGCATAACACAGATGGATCAGCTCCATCACCCCAAATTCACAAATGGGGAAATTAGGCACAGAGTTAATTATGTGACTTGCCCAAGGCCACATAATGAGTTGGTGGAAGAGCCAGGAATCTCAGCTCTGATGAAACACTAGGACATGCTTCTTCCTAACACTATGAAGAGCCACTTTAGCTGTCTAGACTGTACAGAACACTGAAGATGAAGATCTAGTGTTATTGTCTCCACTCTCTTCACCTCTCTTCCAAGATTCTAGCAGTGCTGAAGGAGTTAGCTGCTAACATTACTATTTACACCTGCACTGCTGGACTAGTTCTGTTTGGTCTGTAAAATTAGCCCTTCTTTCACTGGTATCATTTATTGTGTGCTTACGTTCACACTGAGCCAGCCTCTGCCAGGCCAAACACTGCAGGTCCAAAGAATCCATGGCACAGCTCCATGGATTTCAGTGGAGTTATGCCAGGGATAAATTTGGCTCCAGAACTGCTAACGTGTGTTGGCTCCTCTCCTGACAGTGGCATTTCAGGCATGATCCCCTTCTTGCCAGACTGTGAACTCGAGGAAGTCTTTACTCAGCATCCACTCAGTGTTTTTTCAGATGTCCATTAGTTTTCAAGTGTAGCTCCTCACTCCTTTGACTCCTCCAGGCATGGTACTTCTTCATGCTCTTCCTCCTAGCGAAGCGACAGATGCTGACCATGAAAACCCAGGAGACAGCGTACATGATGACACCACCCAGCTTAATGTACCACCTGGGTTTGGGAGAAGCAAGCTCACAGTACATCAGCCAGGCCCCCACGCCAATCCTCACCCCAGTGAAGAGGACCACGAAGAAGAAATCCACCAGGTCACCTGTGAAGCTGTGGTAACATCCCATCTCCTTCAGGAACCAGCGGGCCTGCAGCAGTGGGTTAGTGATCTCACTACCAAAGATGACAGCATTGACCTCTGCAGCTGACTCCCCGAGTGCCAGTGATGCTGTGATGCCCAAGATGCTCACCAGATGGTGGGCCAGCATGAGGGCACCCTCTGTCTGGAAGTACACACACCAACAAAGGTCAAAGAGGAAGTAGCCCAAGCTAAGGCACAGCCCGAGTACCTGCAGAGTTGTGTTTGGTGATCCTGAAACAGAAAGACACCAGACAGAGCTTTAAAGCAGAGAGGCAAGAGGCAGCTAGGATCTGAGACAAGGAAGGGGTATTCACCTTCAGCACTGGCAGGCTGGTGTTAGCTTGTCCTGGTAACAGTTCAGCTGGGGAAGTCAGACAAGTCACAATACCAGAGTTGTTTGTCTAACAGCTGCACACACGTAATGGCCACGTGTGATCACACACTCTGCCAGACTGCAGCTGGGGAGGGCCATTCCATAAAATACAGCAAAATACAGTACCAGTCTCTCCACTTCTCTAGTATTTTAAGTCACAAAGCAGCTCAGATATCACTGCAATCATCACTCCTCAAGCACGCTGGCTTCTGAGGTCTAAGGAAAACCCTGCTTTGTGCCATCACCCACTGGGGGACTTGGGACCACAACTTTGGTTACTTACCTGGGTGACTCAAGGGCCAGGGACCATCAATAAAGCCAATGTAAGCAGAGAGACAGGTGGCAAGGATGCCATGGGTCAGCGTGACCAGCCTGCAGCTCCATTCGTAACTCCGGTGCTTGAAGCGATGGCAGAACCAGGCATAGAGAGCGAGCCAGGCAAGCAGGCTGCAGCCTACCCGCAGAGGCAGGGGGAGCAGCATCCTGTCACAGGAATGGAGACAAAATGCATCAGGAGATCCAGCAGCTGCCACTTAGCACAACCCAGTGCCCTAGTTCACCTGTCACCATCCCAGCACTCAGTGCTGTTTCCTGGTGGCGTTACTTGCTCCTGATGATTCTCTTTCTGCAGAGAAACTGCAGTTCCTCTGGAGAAAGGACTACATCAAAGAAGCCTACCACTGGGAATGAGGGCAGACTACCATGTGGCCACCAGCACCCAGATCCCACCAGTGTCACCTCAGCTGTAGGAAGCTGCACTGAAAGCAATGACCTTGTAAGGCAGTAGGTTCCTAGGCCAATTGAACAGAAAAACCACAACTTGGTAAAGCACCTCAGAAGACTTCCCCAACCAGTCTACCGTGCAGGATCTGCTGGGTATGTTAGTGCTCATCTGCACTGCCTGAGGGACAAGCTGAGGAGTGCCACATCCAGCAATAAGGCTTTGATCCAGAGCTACACCTGCCCCTTTATTTTAGTTTCCTTGCCCATAGATCTGCATTTGCCTGGTCTGTTTGTGTTGCCCCACCTGACCTACTCATCCTCCCATGCTGTTTGCTAGCTTGGTTCTTTCTCTCCTGAAACAAAAAAAAACCCCAAGAAAACTCAAAAAACATAGTCTCTTGCTGGGTCCACCACTAACCAGTCTTTCCAGTGCAGTGACACCAACTGCAAATAACTCAAGAGAAACACAAAGGAATGGATGGCCCCTCCCTGGAGAGGTTCAAGGCCAGGCTGGATGAGGTCTTGAGCAGCCTGGGCTAGTGGAAGGTGTCCCTGTCCATGGTAGAGGGGTTAGAACTGGATGATCTTTAAGGTCCCTTCCAAGCCAAACCATTCTAGGAATCTATGGATCTCTGTGTCATTACTCCTGAGCTTCAGGGAAGCACATCAAAAGAAGTTGAGTCACACTCTGGGCCACTCAGACTTTCCAGTTGTGTAATAGCAAAAGTGCCACTGGTCCTGCTGGTATCTTCTGACCAGCATGCTGGCTTCACACCCAGGGCTGGGGAACACCATGAGGACTACTATACACATGGCAAGGACTCAAGAGTTGTGATGCTCAACCTTCCTGTTTGGCCTGTTGCAAGTATCACCAGGAATGACTGAGAAGGCTGGGTAAACAAAACCATTATGGAATAATGGGCCCTGAGAACAGGGGAGAACAACATAAGGAAGTGATTAACTGCTTGGATTAGATGCTTCCATTGACATCCCTTGTACTCAAGGTCTGTATGCATCTAGAGTCAGGGCAGGAGGAATTCTGATGTGGCAGAAGGGATTGACCAGCTGAAGAAGGCTGGCAGAAGGAAGAAGAATGACCTTTTGAACATTTTGAGGTGTTTTCCACACCTCAAAGCTATTTCTCCATCCCCTGGAAAGAAAGAAGGGGGCTATCTGCCAATTGTACATCACAGCTGAGCATCTGTCCTTAGCATACACAATATATATTGCACCTGTCCCTGCCCACTGGAAAGGGCAACAGCCTTTAAAATCAGCAGTATTATATTTTGTACCACCAGTAGCAATGAGGACTGAATAGAAACATGGGATTGCAGGTAGGATATTGATTTCATTCACCCACCCTCAGAAGATTACTTAATTCCAGACTTCCTGGATGCTAGCAACATAATCTCAGTATCTCTTCTACTCCAGAACTGTCTCTCATTCTCGGAGAGGAGAACAATCAAAGCAAAGTCATCTTTGCACATAAGGATGCAAAACAGAATACAGTTAACTACATGACCCTAAAAACCTGATCCAGAACAGCCCTGCTCTCCTTCTAACAGCTTAAAAACGAGATGGGCACCGCCAGCAAAGCACCGTTACCCGCTTTTGGGGTTATTTTTAGTTGGTTTGGGGTTTCGATTTGTACAAATGAGAAAATGGAGGAGCCCAGAGAGCCTAAACAACGCGCCCCAAAACACAGACACCCGTTGCCCAGCCGACCCGGACCCTCCCGCCGCCAGCCTCCCTTGCTCTGCGGGATGCCGACACCGTCCCCCCGCCGCCCCCCGCCCGTGGGCCCGGCGGCCAGCACCGCTCTCTTCCAGCCGCTGCCGCAAGATTTGCGGGGTCCGGGCCCCCGCATGCCGTCGCCGCTCTCGGCGGAAGAGGGCCGCTGCTCGGGCACGGCTGCGGAGCGCCCGGCGGCTGCAAGGCCTGGCCCTTACCCTCGCCCCGCTTCCCGCAGCCTTCCCGGCCCCCCGCACCCACCTGCAGGGACGCGGCTGCTAGGGCCGGCCCCGGCGCTCGGGAAGAGGAAACGGCTGCGGCCGGGCCGGGCGGCGGCCGAGGGGCATCTGCTGGCGGGGAGGAGGGACGGCAAGGGCTGCGGGAAGGGAGCGGAGAAAGGAAAGGGGAGCGGCAAGAGCTGCGGGAAGGGAGCAGGGAAGGAAAAAGGGACGGCAAGGGCTGCGGGAAGGGAGCAGGGAAGGAAAAAGGGACGGCAAGGGCTGCGGGAAGGGAGCGGGGAGGAGGAAGGAGCAAAGGGGCCCCAAGCCAGCCCTTTGCACAGGGGGCTCTGCGCAGCCCTTTTGCGCATCGCTCCCAAAGCCAGCCAGGAGCTGGTGATCCTCGGGGCTGGCCCTGTGTTTGCAGGGCTCTCTGCCAGGTCAGTGCCCCGCAGTCTGTTGCTCACAGAAGGGACAGGTTACGCTCGCACGGGCACGCACATACCGCATCGCTTTAGCCTACGGGCAGTGGAAATGAGTCCCACGCACCCACGACCCGCTCCGATAACCTCACGTGTCCCAGAGATAAGCAAGCATGAGCACACAGCTGCAGGCAGATGTGGGCTTGCTTTACTCACACCCAGGCAGCACCTGATGTGAGCAGAAACTGCAGAGCGGCGTCAGAACGGCACCGGCTCGAAGGTAACGCAGCCTGCGGGGTTCATCAGCCAGGCACAGCGGACAGCATGCAGCTTCAGCAGGTTGGGAAAGCTCACAGCCTTGCCCGTAGTCTACCCACTCGGCCACTGCTTATGCAGCAGTTACAGAGCCCAGCAATTTCACAGCACCGCAGAATGCCAGGTTGGAAAGGACTCTAAGGATCATCTGGCCCAACCTTTTTGGGTAACTACAGTTGAAACGAGCTGGCCCAGCACCCTGGCAAGCTGAGGCTTCAAACTGTCCAATGGACAGGAATCCATTGCTTCCCCTGGGAGATGATTCCAATCTCTAACTTTTCTCATGGGGAAATATTTTCCCCTGGAGTCCAATAAGAATCTCCCCAGCAGTAAGTTGTCCCCATCACACCTTGTCTTTCCCAAGGGATTCCTTGTCCAAAAGGAGTCTCTGTCCTCCTGGTGGCTATCCTTTATGTACTGTTCAGTGGCAATAAGGTCTTTCCTAAGCCTTCTCAAGGCTGCACAAACCCAACTCTCAGCCTTTCCTCACATGGCAGGGCTGCCAATCCTCTCATCATTCTCATGGCCCTTCTCTGAACACATTCCAGCTTGTCTGCATCTTTGTTGTACAGCAGGGACCAATTTCTTCTCACTGCACACATTCAATGCTATAAACCACATCTTTTCTTTCTCCCACCCTCATCTACACCCAGAGTAGCAAAACAGGGCTTAAGCAGGAGACCTAAAGCTCACAAAAACTCTTCTAACCAACACACAAACTCCTTTTGTAAGTTGCAATCAAAGCAATCTGTCACACCCAGAACTCGAGATTTTTTTTCTTCCTTCATCCTGACAGTTTTTACCTTTTGAAATACAGATGCTGGGAGTGGCTTGTCCTGCCTCTTACAGCACTTGTAATAAGCCTGTTTTCAACTGGCTATCTCTCCATCTCTCTTTTCTAGTTGAGGCCTATTGCTACAAATGCTCATCCTTCAGTTGCTTCAGCACAACATCCTCACTAGCAGTAACAGTGCACTTGCTTCTCTGACAAATCTCATCTTGCTAATGAGGGACAGACCAAGAGGGAATGGCCTCAAGTGGGGAGGTTCAGGCTGGACATCTGGAAAAACATTCTTCAGTGAAAGGGTTGTGAGGCATTGGAACAGGCTGCCCAGAGAGGTGGTGGAATCACCATCCCTGGAGGGCTTTAAAAGCCATGTAGATGTGGTGCTTGGGGATATGGCTTAGTGATGGACTTGGTAGAGTAGGGTTAATGGTTGGATTTGATGATCGTGAAGGTCTTTTCCAACCAAAATGATTCTATGATTCCTGAACTTTTGCTGGACCAGGCACCAGACCCATTCCCATAGCTTCAATAATAACCAAGATGGAGCTGTCCTAATATTTAGCTTCAGACAGAGCCCTAAGAAAGAATTAGGGGGGTGGGTGTGTGCAATTTGTCCTTAGTCATACAATCTCCAAAACGTGCATCTAGTGAGATGCAAGGTAGTAGGTTAAATCATCTCCCAGTGGATTATACTGGAAGTTAGGTGCAGTTTATACACTAATTTTCTTGTTTGCTTTGTGCAGAGTCAGCTGTTTGATTAGGCAGGCTGAGTTGCACTGGCTCAGTTTGCCTGCAGATGAACAGCATTCAGCAAAACAGCTCAGGACAGGAGCCTCTGCTAACAGTTATTTGCACACTGCTACCCAGATGTTTTGTCCTTTTTTTTGTATAGTAATGGCCAAAAAAAAACCTGGAAGTGGGTAAGAAGTGGAAATATACAAAGGTATTCCCTTCCCAGCTGGAAACAGTGCACTCAGCAGTGGCTCAGTACATTTCATAACACCAAAGGTGGTGTCATGCTTGCAACTTCTTCTCCATAGTGTAGCCAAGCCACTTTGTAACCCAAGCTGCTCAAACAGGTCATTTTTAAGAGGAAATGCATCAACAGACAGGCACTGGTGCTGCAGAAGAATAAAGAGCAACCTGAGATGTAGGCCATGACTAGAATTTAACAGTTATCCTGTGACCCCGTGTCCCATGAGTAAACACCTCAGTTCAGTGGCCCATTCTTAAGCTCCCTGCAATATGGACTGTGACTCACTGGCAAAGCAGGTTATGGGTACATTAGTCACAAATCTGGGCTTCAGTTTAGCTTCATCTGTCCTTCAAACCTCAAGCCTGAGCTCTGGAGCACATGGCTCAGTCTGTACTTGTTTCCCCAATAGCTCACTCCTTCCTGAACTGCATGAAGGACTTGAGCCAGAGCTTTGACAGTGCCTACTAGCCTTAGCATGCTTAGGCTACCCTCAGACTTGTTTTCCTCAACATTAGCTTCAGTTCTGTCCTTAAGACTCAGCACAAAAGAACATAGCAGCAATCTTTTTGTTTTTCTTAAAAAAAAAAAAAAAGTGTAAGTTTATTAGAAGTCTCATCACTCATAGGAGTTTTCAGAAGAGCACAGTAACTCTTTCAAGAGAGCATACCTCACAAGGCCAGGCCCTCAGAGCCATGCTGGCAACCTTGCAGGAGAGCAAGCCTCCTGTTTTTCTCAACATATTAGCCTGGTAATTTGCCTGGATTCACAGCTACAAGGCATTCAGAGGGTATGTCAAAAGTCAGGTTATTCCATGTCATTTTTTAATCTCTCCAGACACCTTATTTTAAGCCCCAGCTCAGGCAGATATCTTCCCTGAACAGTGCCAAAGTTGGTGAGATAAGAGGCATGGAGGAGCTATGGCAACGCTGCTTCCCAACAGAAGACTTATTCCCACTGCTCCCTTCCTTCACCTCTGCAGCAGGGATGAAACCTCACTTGAGCAAGAGTCACGCAGGGTGTTTAAAGGGCTCTCTAGCTCCAGAAGAAGCTCTTCTAAACTGTCTTTGAAAGCAGGAAGGAAAGGAAACCAGACTTCCTCAGCCTGAGGGCAACACAAGGCCATTTGCTTCTCAGCTGCAAGCAAGGCTTTTATTGGAGGGTAAAGCTGAACTGCAGCTTTAAACAGAGAGAAATTCACATTAAAACCCAAGGAGAAATGTCAGGACACAATTCTGAGAGGTAAAGAAAACAAGAGAACTGGTCCATACTTCAAGACCTGCTAGTATGGAGCAGATGTAGCACTGAGATCTGCCTCAACTTCACTGTCACCTCTGAAAATAAGTCATTTATTAGACTTGTTAGCCATGCATTCAATTTAAATGGCCCATAAATGAGCCAACTCCAAGACAGAAAGGGCATCCAGAGAAGGATGTCTTATGTCTCACCCATAGAATTCCTGATTTTTTTTTCTTTAAAGCAACCCAAGGCTAGGTGAACACCTGCTTACAGAGTTTATTGGCACAAGTCTAATTCCTGACTCGTTTGCAAGGGCCTGAGCCAATCCCAGTGAAGTCACACTGGTCTGAAATCAGTATCTGCTTGAATGCAAGTATTGGAAAAAGTTCAATAAATATATAATTAAAACCAAGGAGGTAAAATATTGCCTCACGTCAAGTACCATCACTTCACACACTCAAAGGATAACTCCACTGTACCCCTGCAAGCACTTTCATTCAAGTGTTTAGACAAGCATGCTGTCCAACTCCAGGATTAAGGGAGAGTGAGGCTCAGCAAATCTTTGCTAGGTCACATCCCTACCCACTCTCTCTGGCAGGAAGATGGGATTGTTCAGATTTGATTTTTCCAGCTCTGTGCTGCAAAAATGATTCTACCTCCTCCAAAACGATTACAGAACACACAGACTGTGCAGTTAATGGTTGCAGACTGAGCAGGTCTGGCATTGCCACCCTCCTTGAGACTGTAGAAGGCTGGAGAAGTCAGGGTGGTCAGAGGTCAGAAGATGTGCCAGGTTCCTCAGATTTCCACTCAAATCCCTCTTCTCTCAGCTTTCCCACTTTCCTAGCACTTATTCATCTCCTCCAGGGGTAGCAGACCACCGCCAGTGCCAGAAAGTCAATGCCACATCACTTTTAGGAGTCCTTTTCCCCAGAGCAGACTTCAGTAGCCAGGACTATTGCCCAAGGGATTGTCATCCAAACCTATCATTGAGCTGTCAAGTGCCCGTTACTTTTCACAGGTGTAGCCACACTCCTCAGGCCTGTCCAGGAATGATATTTTTTCAACACTTTCCTCCTGACAAAGCGGCAGATTTCAACCATGAATGCCAAAGACACAATGTACATGGCCAGGCCTCCAGCCTTGAGGAGCCAGCTGGGATCAGGGGATGTCACCATCGCATACATGAGCAAAGCTCCTCCTCCGATCCGCAGCACCAGGAAGAGGAACACAAAGAAGAAATCCACCACCTCTCCCAGGAAAGTGTGGTAGCAGCCCATCTCACGCAGAAACCAGCGAGTCTGGAGCAGTGGGTTGGTGATCTCACTAACAAACACAACAGCAGTGACTTCTGTAGCAGACTTCCCAAAGCCCAGCACCAGGATCATGCCGCAGATGCTCAGCGTGTGGTGGAACAGCATTAGGTAGCCCTCTGTCTGGAAATAGAGGCACCAGCCCAGGTCAAAGAGGAAGTAACCCAAGGTCAGGCACAGCACATGGATCTGAAGAGATGTGTTTGGTGAGCCTGAAATGAAAGATGTGCACATCAGCCTGGGGTCTTAAGATGTTCTTCTGCAACATGCAGCAATGCAGGTTGTGAACATACCTCTTTCCTCATTAGTTTCCAGCCTATGGGCCAAGTGCCCAGCTGAAAGTTTGGATGCCTGGTTCTGCTCTCCCTTCACATTTCAGCCTGCCCAGCAAAGCCACCCAGGCCATCCCATCCTGGCACACTTCTGTTTGTCTTTTTCTCTCCACCCTTTTAGAAAACAGGGATGGAAAGCCTGACTCACATCAGCAGAACTATTTCAGAGAGAAAACAGTGAAAAAAGAAACCCACAGCCAAATGCCAGGAGTTACTACACTTAAAGATGTGAACAGCACTTAGTCTGTTCTCAACACATTGCTACTACACCTAGTGCTGCAATAAACTCAAGCTGTCAGCCTGAAAAATTTCAGTACATACAGGGGTAAAGCAAAAATTAAAATATTAACTGTAAGAAGTGGTAGGGGCTGGAGAGGAAGCAGGGGAGTTAAACAAAACTCTGCCCCAAACATGCCCCCAAACCATATATTATAAGACAGAAAACAGCAAAAGCAATCAGCCCCCCCACTCCACCTGTATGAAAACCAGACATGACCCCACTACATGACAAAGAGATGTGTCAGGGTAAGCTCCAAACATACCTGCATGGGTCAGAGGCCAGGGGCCATCCAGGAGAGTAACATAACCAGAGAGGCAGGTGACAATCACCCCGTGCAGCAGGGTGACCAAGCGACAGCTCCACTCGCAGGAACGGTGCTTGTTCCAGCGGCAGAAGCAGATGTACAGAACCAGCCAGGCAAGCAGGCTGCAGGTCACCTCGAGAAGGACAGAAACCATCCTGCTGAACACAGAGCAAGGACGTTTGGAGCCCAGCAGAGCCCTAAGCTGTTTCTGCAGACCCTCATCTTGCTACGCACCTCAGCACATACGTGGAAACCCCGGGGGAAGGGGGAGCAACCAAACCCAATGCATACACGACTAAAGCAAACCAAATGACCACCCCCAAGCATGCCTTGTGCCCTTACCGGGAGCATGCTGCTCTCCTGAGGCCTCTTCAGCACCATTTCCCTGCACCCCTCTCCTCCTTAACAAGCTCCAAATGTGTCTGGGGACAAACAAGATCCCAGCACCCTCCCGAGCCAAAGTGCCCCGGGCCTCTCGGGCCCCCGCTCCCCTTGGTGGGGGCAGTGGACACCGCGGGAAGTGGGACGGCCAGAGGAGCCAGACCCCATTCCCGACATACACGGGACGGGGGTCGGAACAGACGTTTGCCCCAGGGATCCACAGCAGCCTCCCGCCCGCTCTTTATCCCGGAGTTCCTCAGCAGCCCCCCGACGGCTCCTTACCCCGGGCTCCCCACGCCGGGACCGGCTCTGCGCACCCAGGACCTGCCGCCCGGCTGCAGGCTCCAGCACTGCCCGGGAAGGGAGGCGGCACCGGCGCCCGAGAGGCTTTTATCTCTCCTCCCCTTCCCTCTCCTCCCCGCCCCCGGCCAGGGAGCAGCTGCCATGGAAGATTCCTCCTCTCCCGTCGCCGGTTCTCTGTTGCCCTTGCCCCCTGCTCCCCATCCCAGTTTGCTCTGCTCCGGAGCGCAAAGGGCTGCGTGCCCCGGGGTAGGGAGAGCTGCCGGGGACAACACGGACGGAGGAACAGGAGGTCGGAAAAATGAGGACAGGCGTTTGGGGGGATGGCAGCCAGGCTGAAACCTCTATCCAGAGTCACATAGAGTCCCCAAGATCTTAATCGGGCTGAATGTTTTTCTCGTTGGTGAAATTGAATGAAGTGAAGAACAAAGCTGGATCAGGCAAGAGGTGGTGATGGTGTGGTGTGATTTCTTTTTTTGCCCTTTTGTCGTTGTTCGTTTTTTAACAAGTGGAGTCTCCCTGGAGACTTTCAAAACCCACCTGGATGCGTTCCTGTGCGGACTACGCTAAGTGATCCTGCAGGGGGGCTGGACCTGATGATCTCTTGAGGTCCTTTCCAACCTCTGATATACTGTGAGACTGTGCTTTCAAATTTTATACCTGTTTTGAAAAGAGAGGCTGGGTGGGTAGGCTTAGAATGGGTGGGCTTAGAGTGGCCACCTTTGTGTTGTCCTGTGCTGGTTGCAAGGACGGGAGGCTGGGCGAGAAGTCAGTTTGGGATCACAGGTTAACAGATTGCATCGGGTGGGAAGGGACCCTCAAAGGTCATTTTGTCCAACCTCCCTGCAGTGAGCTGGGAGCTTGGGTCCGGAGCTGGGGAGTGGTGCAGGATGCCCAGGGAGATGTGACACAGAACATGCAGAGCAGGGTGAGTGAGAGAGGAGCTGAGCTCGGGCTGAGCAGAGACAGGAATGAGTAACCACCACAGGGCTCTGCTTCCTCCCAGCCCTGGCAGAGAGCTCAGTGACAGTGCCATGTAATTTCTGTT
The DNA here is from genome assembly GCF_027791375.1 of Indicator indicator. Taxonomy (NCBI): domain Eukaryota; kingdom Metazoa; phylum Chordata; class Aves; order Piciformes; family Indicatoridae; genus Indicator; species Indicator indicator. The sequence continues at coordinate 2,697,561 of NC_072043.1, read as the reverse complement.
TACTCAGTTTGCTTTAAAAGCTGTCTGAAGGAGATTGTTTGTCACAAACAATGAAAACCTTCCCCACAGCCAAAAGAGCTCTGCTCTGGGAGTGAAACCAACCATTCAGAGAGACCTCAGCTATGGGTACTTAGGTCTGTTGTGTGTGCTGCACTCCATGGCTCTCTGTGTTATAAAAGTTCTGGACACTAAAATATGCTTCTGGTTGGATTGTGAATAAGTTGCTCTTATATTTGAGCTGAAACTTCCTGATTTTTTTTTCTCATTTGCCAGCATTTTGTCCCCCACTCTGGAGGCTGTGTAGCCAGGGACTCCCAGCACAGAGAGAGGGCATTAAAGAAGGACCATAGCAATCAGAAGAGTTAGATTAATACTTCCCCATCTCCATTTCTTCCTTTCCCAGCACAAAATGGTTTTAAAATCACAACAGAGTTTGTTGAAAAAAAAAAAAACCAAAAAGTTTCTTTTCATTTTAATGTTTCCACTGAAAAACAGAGATGATGAAAGTGTGCTCAAGAGGTAAATGGGTGGGAGGGGATCCAGGAAACAGAAATAACAATTTCTCTTTGTTTTGTTAGAACATTTTGAACAAACTTGGTTTAGTATTTTAAGAAAAAGAAATATTTTTTTCTTGATTTCCATTCCCCCCCCCCTCAGAAATGTTACCTGATCTTTTTTCCAGTCCTCTCTCATTATTATCAGCGTCTGCTTCTACACCAAAACCTCACTCAAAGCAACAAATGCAGTGCTATGTACAGTGTGCATGTAGGGCTCAATACTCTGTGTGAAGGTAGCTGATAAATTCTGTAGGTCCACAGACTCCCTCTAGCAATTAATTCATCACACAAGATTGGGCAAGTAGGATAAGAAACAATGGATCAAGTATTTTTTTTTTCCCCCAGAAATGACAGAGGATAATATTTACTTAAAAAAAAACCCCAAACAAAACAAAAACAAAGCTCACATTTACCTAAAAAAAAAAAAAAGTCATCAGAAAAAAAAAAGACTACTACTCAAAAATATCTATTTACAATCTGTCAACTGGATGCTAATTTACTCTAGTTCCACTGAATTCACGACTTGTACCCATTGCCAACCTGACCAAGATTTTGTATTGCTCAAATCTGCTTTAACAAAATTCAATATCTGCCCCTTTTCAAGTGGAGAGCTGCAAAGGTGCAACGATTTCGCCTGGTGATATGCTGTGGAAGTGGAAGTTTCCTACACTTTGGCATCTCATGAAATTAAGAAACACTTGCACACAGGACCCTCAAGATTCACACCTGAGCAATATGACTTTGTCCTCCCAGGAACAGAAGAACAGGCAAGCTACATGACTTACAACCCAACAAAGACCAGAACATATGCACACCTCTACTCCAGAGCAGTTGTTTTCATTTGGTAGTAGAGGAATCCCAAAAGGATGAATAAAAGAAAGAAGGGAAGGTCAAGACTAATCCTTCTCCCATCAAATCAACATCAACTGCTTTTGTGTTCAACAGAGTCAAAAGTTCACCCAAGGTTTTCAAACAGTGACATCCTCCAGTGGGGCAGCAAGGCCAACTGGGAGCAATAACAAGACCTGGACACAAATTTTGCAAAAGACAACAACTTTTTTAAAAGGGAAAAAAAAATAATAAGAATGCTCTAAAATACTTAATTAAAAAAAAAAAAAAAGGAAAGAAAGGAGAAAACAGCTTTAGAGACAGCAGAATGGCTCAAAGCAAAGCAGGTTTGGTGGTGGAGAAAGCAGAATGCCATTGACCTTGGAAGTCTGTTGCAAACCAAGGCTCACATCTAGACAGGTCTCTGGTGAAATGAACTGGGTAACCTTGGCTCAGTTTGGGGGTGTGTGGGATGTGTGCGTGACACTAACAGCAATGATAGACCCTCCTTGGGGCAAGCTCTGAAACCAGTGCGGGGGGGGAAAAGAGGGTGCTGAGATAGAAATCCTTCCAGATTACAGAGGTGGGCAGGCAATCCAGTGGGAATGCAGGGATTGGCAAGCAGAGGGCAGTGTGTCATGCGAATAGAGCTAAGCAAGGGCTGGGTCTTGGAGTGAGGGCCTGGAAGAGCATGGCCATGTCACTGTTGGCATTGAGAATCCCTGGGGAACGGCAGCTGCAGTTTGGAGTCCCTGGAGAGTTCCGTTGCTATGGGTTCCCTTAAAACAAGACCTTCATTTTGGCAGCATTTTGAAGGCACTGGAACACCAGGTGTTGCCCCAAGCATTGCTCCTAGAGAAGTTGGTCCATAGCTAGAAGTCAGAGCTCCTTTGACACATGATGGAAGAGCCAGCTCAGTGGAGGTAGGTAGGTTGATTCCATCGGTACCAAGATCTGTTTGTAACACAGGAAAGAAGAGCTACGATTGCCATGCTGTTAACCGTTTCCCCATGAAATAAAAATCATTATTATTCCATTTCCAACCTTACTTTTCAGCCAGCAAGTGATCCTTCACTCCTACAGGAAGCTCACAGAAACCCCCATGACTTTCTAAGCAACATCTTCCATTGTGCTGCTGATTTCACACACACTACGTGGCTGTTGGACTTCCTCTGTGCCAGAGGAGGCCTGATTCATGGGATAGGGTGATCCATGACTCAGGAAGCCCAGCAGCTGTGAGTAATGCCCTCTGCTCTCTTTTGCCTTCCTTCTAACACAGCATCCTTGATGCAATGTAGAAACTGCAAGAGCAGGGAGGCTGGAGCAGCACAAATTAGGGCAGAGACATGTTCAGTGAAATAACCAGAAGAGCTCTGAGCCCATGTGAAGCTAACAGAACCCAGCTCTAAGCCCACAAACCCTTACAACACCTAAAGGCAGGGCAGGGGAAAATCTGTGTTGTTGTTTCATCTGCCACTGTGGAACGATTACTCTGCAGCAGAGCTCTCTGGGTGGCACTGTAGGAGAGCAAACTGGCTGTGGAGGGAGTTATCCAAGCATAAGCAGCAAAATAAGCCTTCTGCTGCTGCTTCCTCCACACAAGGAGCTAGTTTAGGACAATCCTTATGGCCAGCATTTCTATCAAGTTTATGTGTGTTTGGGTTTTCCTTCTTTTTAGAAACCAGTACAGTTTTTCTGGCAAAACTTGATATACTATTTGTCTTCGAGCAGAAAAACAGCCATTCCTAAGAACCTCAGGTTAGAGTCACAGATTCATAGAATGGTTTGGGTTGGAAGGGACCTTAAAATGCATCCAGTTCCAACCCTCTTGCCATGGGCAGGGACACCTTCCACTAGCCCATGTTGTTCAAGGCTTTGCCAACCTGGCCTTGAACACCTCCAGGGAGGGGACATCCACAACCTCCCTGGGCAACCTGTTCCAGTGTCTCCCCACCCTCACTGTAAGGAATTTCTTCCTAATCTCCAGTCTAAATCTGCCCTCCTCAAGCTTCAACCCAACCCCTCTCTTATCTTTCCAAGCCCTTCACATAAGAACCACATAGCTCCATGCTGCTGGAGCCTCTAAGGGCTTGCACGTTCTTCTCTAAGGTCTCATTGCTTTCCTCCCAAGTCCTCCAACCCCCTCACCAAGGAGCAAGCTGTGGGGCCCCTGCTGCCTTACCCTGAAGAGTTGAAACCGGACGAGTTCATTGCAGCTTTGGAGTTGCTCTGGGCTGTGCCGGGGCTGCTGGCATGGAGGGCACTGCCAGGGGACGAGGGCCTGCTGGAGTTTCCTGGGGAACACGATGATGTTACTGTGTAGCAGAGAAAGCAGAATAAGACTGGGCATCTCTTTTTCCTGACAAGGGCAGCCCCAGCCCAAACACATCCATCATATTTTGCTGCCATCTGACTCACTGTCTGCCCTGCAGCAGCAAGGCACAATCTGTGCCCCAGCCACAGAGAGCCAGGACTGCTCTCCCTCCAGCACTTGGTTTCTGTGGGGTTTTTATTTTTATTTTGCTGAAGCAGCACAGTAACCTACCCCCAAACACTCCTCTTGCTTGGCTCCCAGGTGTGCCTGGCTCCCAAACCTAAACACCCCAATGAGATTTGCCTAGGATTGTCCTGGGAATGTTTCCATGCCCAGGAAGCTCTCCATGTCTTTGCTGCTGCCAAGAGGAAGACTCAGCTGCTCTCAGCCCTTGTACACTAGTTATGTGGGCATACTTTCCCAGGTCAAATCCAAGGGTCTTATGAGGACTGATCTGCAAATGTCACCTAGACACCAAGTAGACAGAGAGCAAGAGCAGAGGAAGAAGAGAAGGAGTGGTGAGGAAGGTTTCTCGAGGCTTACCAGTCCCAGGCATGGTGCTGTGCACCGGATTGACTGAGAGGGGCCCCAAGGACCCTGAGGTAGAGACCTAGAGAGAAACAGAAACAAAGAGTCAGCACCTGGTAGTGTGAGGGTATAGATCACAAAAGGCCAATCCTTTCACACTCCCTTTAGAGTGTGATGGCTCCCAGGCAGATTTTTTATTTACATCTGAGGCTCCCACAGATACTTCTATTCATACTCTAGTGCAGAAGCACCATGCCCACATCCACAGCCATAGAGGGAAAGCAGAATGAATATTACAAGTGCCTGACACTCTCTCTCTAGGTCTACATTTATGGATCACCCATGGAAAACCCTGAAATGATCAAACTCAGGCCAGAATTGTGGAAGTCCTGAGGTTCAGCTGCTGGCCTTTGGATATTCTCAGTCTAAAACTTCCCAGCTCACTCTGGTCCTGGGCACAACTAATCCCTTTTCCTACAGGGAGTTCTTGGCAGATGAGAATCCTCAGGTGACAATTAGTAATTTGGTGGCTGCAATCAAAGCAAGCCTGCAGCATTTGCTGTTCAACCATGATACTGTAACTGAAGGCAAGGTGCTGTTCAGAGTGACTGATGAGCAAAGGCACAGTGCTGTTCCACGTGCTCACAGGGAAATTGTTCACCAAAGCTGATGCTTAAAAAATTCATGGCTTGCAAGCAGCATTTCGTGCTTGTGACTGTAGACTGAAGGTGCTGTGCAATGAGTGACCAAACCTCTTGTGATGTTTGCCTGCCTTCTGATGCATAATTCCAAACTCCAGGAGATTTCCAGATAAAATATTGCTGGTGAGTACACACTCTCCCTCCCACTCACGTGTACTCCAACACTGTAGGGAGGTTTCTTCCCACTTTTATAAGTGGAGGCAATTAAGTCACTACTGACTTGCCCAGGGGGTTGGTAGAAGCCCCATCCCTGGAGGTTTTTAAGGCCAGGCTGGATGTGGCTCTGAGCAACCTGATCTAGTGGAGGCCCATGGCAGGGGGGTTGGAACTAGATGATCCTTGAGGTCCCTTCCAACCCCGACAATTGTATGATTCTATGCCTAATAGAAAAGCAGTAGAAGCTTGTAATCTGCTGCAGCCATTGACAGCAAATGCCAAGGACATGCTTTCACCAACTTCTCACAACAGTTCCTCTTTTCCCCATCCTTTCTGGCACTTGTCCACTTGTGGGTGGACACCATGAGAAGGACAGTTTCACAGATTCATAGAATGAATTGGGTTAGAAGGGACCTCTAAGGTCATCCCATTCCAGCCCCCTGCTGTGGGCAGGGACACCTCCCACCAGCCCAGGTTGCTCAAGGCCACATCCAAACTGGCCTTGAACACCTCCAGGGAGGAGGCATCCACAACCTCCCTGGGCAACCTGTTCCAGTGTCTCCCCACCCTCACTGTTAAGAATTTTTTCCTGATATCCAGCTTAAATCTGCCTTCGCCAAGCTTCAGCCTGTCCTATTACAACAAACCTTCATCTGGTTCTCAGAGCCTCCTCCTGTGTTGGTTGGTTGAACCAAGCTGGAGCAGCCCAGGGGTGGCACTGCCTGATGCCCATGATCTGCACCCTCCAGCTGTCTGGGCAAGGATCAGCTCAGGTGGATGATGGGGTCTGGGTGTGCATGCAGAGCTGCCTTCATCACAATCTATTGTTATCTTGCCTTCATGGATTTGTAATTGATTTTGTAGCCACAAACTGTATAGTTTCCTATGTGACATAATATCAAATATGCTTTGGCTATACACACTGTCTAGAATACAGTTAGCACTACCCAAGTGTATCCTGCATTTCTGCCCACAAACTGATATGGAAATGATTACCACTAACAAGAAAATTGACATGAGTGGGTGTAATCCTCATCCCTCCCTGATGTGATTTAGGACACTCCCCCATCAAACTTTGGAAAGCTTTTCTTTGCTAATCTCAGGATGAAAAGTTTTGAGCTAACCTCTACTTGAATAAATTAGCCTGCAACTGATCTGTGCCTTCTAGGAAACCTTTCTCTTCTTCCTATTGCTTTCATTAACAGAGCAAAAAGAAATGTTCTGGAAGTGCAGGCATGAGATTCCATTCAAGGTGGGATGTGGAGTGTTTGCCCAGCTGCCTCTCCACATGCTCCTGCAGGTGTAGTCTCCCACTGGACACAAGTGGCCTTGCCAGCAACTCAAGAACTTGAGAGCACAAGGAAATGTCTTCTGCTGTTTCCTTTTCCAGCAAACTTTGCTGCATCCTCCCACCCTTTTCCCTGCTTGTCTGGGATGGCAGGTAGAAGTCCTTCACCCAAAGTCTCTCACCAGTCTGGAATTGTAGATAGGTGATTTGATGGGGGATGGCATTGGGCAGCTGATCCGCTTCTCCTTCTGGCGCCGGTTGCAGAACCAGACCCGAACCACCTCCTTTTCCATGGAGAGCTGCTCTGCTATCAAGGATATCTCCTCTGAACTGGGCTTGGGGTTCTGCTGAGAAAAGGCAGGAGGTTAAAGAAAGCCCCAAGGAGCTGTAATTTACAGTGTCAATGTAATGCTTCTGCTGCTGGAAAGGTGGAGACCAAAGGTGGGGTTGGCTGTAAACTGGGGAGGGGACAAAATTTGCTTCTAAGACAAAGGGTAAATATTTTGGTGAGAGATTGTGCTCTGTGAACCAGAAAGTGCCTCTGATTCAACAGTGGGCAATGAGTCACAGCACCTGGCCCTGTTATTGCACAAACCACCACTCTTTGATCTTAACCCTAAATCATTGCTCAGGGGAAAGTGAGTGGCTGGAGGTCTTCTTATCACTACACAGAACATCCAAGCTCTAAGTGCTGCTTGTGCACCTGCCTGCACCATCTCAGAACAGCCATTTCTTCCCTTCCTTCCCCTCTCCCTTATTTAGAAGGGGAAATAATGGTACCTAGCTTTTCTTCTGAGTCACAGAAATGATCAGGGGGTTGGAACACCTGTTCCAGTGTTCCATCACCTTCATGGTGCAGAACTTGTTCCTAACATCCAATCTAAATGTACTCTTCTCTAGTTTAAAGCCATTGCCTCTTGTCCCCTCACTACAGGCCTTTGTAAACATCCTTCTCTCTCCATCCTTCTTGTAGCCCCTTCAGGGACTGGAAAGCAACTCTAAGGTCTCCCCAGAGCCTTCTCTTCTCCAGGCTGAACACCCCCAGCTCCCTCAGCCTGTCCTCACAGCAGAGGTGCTGCAGCCCTTGGATCATCTTTGTGGCCTCCTCTGAACTCATGCCAACAGCTCTGTGTCCTTCTTATGCTGGGGACACCAGAACTGGATGCAGTATTCAAGGTGGGGTCTCAGCAGAGCAAAAGGGAAATCAGTGGCTGATAATGGGGAGATGTGGCAAGGAAACTAACTCTTTGAAAAGCAAAATTTACCAAGGGGTCTCATTTGCTGATGAACCCCTCCAAGCATTTTCTAACCTGCTATCAAAACAAATAAGAAGACTTCTCTCTCGGGTTTTTTTTTTTTTGTTTGTTTGTTTTTTTGAGGATTCAATGCTCCTATGACCTAGCAAATGTCAAATTCAGAGACAGTTCACTACAGATGGAAAGATTTTTCCCCTCACATCTTGAAATCTCTTCTCCAGTGTGGAGCGAATGTTGGTCTCAATGCTGGTTCTCTTCTTTCTTTTCCTTCCAAACATCTCATTCACTGAGGGGTAGGAGTTAGGAGTGCTCATGGAAGAATCCAAAGGAGCAGATTCTGGGCAAAAAGGGAGAGGAAAAGAGTTATCTAAGAAGATAATGAGGGTTTTATTCCTAGATCCTTTCTGGGAGCTGTGGTACATCCTAAAGTAAGTTACAAGTTCCAACATTGTGAACCCATCCCCAATCATGATTAAAATTGCTCCAACAGTCCCAAATCCATCAATGATCCTTTCCAAATCAAGAGAGAATTAAAGAGTGCTACAATATTAATCAGTGCATCATTTCTCCTTTTCCCCCAGCTGGATTCCCAGCCTGGGGACCAGGTATTTTCCAACTACTTAATTTGATGCAGTTAAAGATGTTGGCTTGCCTCACTGGGATCAGGCCTCATGTAGCTGAGACATCTCCTCACATGGTAAATTGGCCAAACATGCAACTCCTGAAGGGCTGGATGAAGCACATGAGACTAATGTCTTCCTACAGTGGTTCTCAGGCAGCAGAGGACACCAGCCCAGTTCTGCTGCTGCTGGGGATTCCCCTTGCAGTGCTATCTTCCTTTCCTAATTACTGCTCCTGGGCTGATCTCTGAGCGCTTGTAGTCCCTTCCTATTCTTTCAAGTTTACACAAGGAGGGACTGGATGGATCAGCCCAGTGGTTTGCCCCAGGCCATGCAACAGAGCAGGAGGTAATGCAGGATAGAGCTGCCCCAGACACCAAATTGCAACATGAATCCCACGCTGCCAGAGAGACAGGACAGATGTGGTTTGATATCAAGGCCTCTGCTGTGTGAGGAATGCAGCCTGAAACCAACCCAGCCTCACATCTCAGAGGTCTTAGCTCCAGCTCTGACCTTCCAGGCTTTTACTGGAGGTTCCTGGAAGGATCCCCTTGTCCTGGCCAAGACGTTTCTGCATGCTGTGTCACATACCTGCATCACTCAGCCACTTCTCCAGCAGTGGTTTGAGCTTGCACATGTTCTTAAAGCTCAGGTTGAGAGCCTCAAAGCGGGAAATGGTGGTCTGGCTGAAATCATTGCCATAGAGCTTCCCCATGGCAAGTCCGACATCACCCTGCAGGGGAGATCCAAATCACAACCAGAGCTCAGAAAAAGCCCTCACAGCTTCCTGCTGTCAGACCACCCCTCTCTCAGGTTGCTTCCAGCAGAAGTTCAGCCCTGTTTCCATGACCTGCCTTCCAGAGAAAGTGGCTTCTTTACCCACAGGAACCTGGCCCATACCCCTGAGTCTTTGTGTACTGGAGAAGGAGCAGATGATGAGGTCACAGCAATGACTTATTAGGAAGGGTTTCTCTCTTCATATCTTTGGAAGGGATTCCTCCAAAGAGCACCAAACTGTATCCAATCCAGCCCTTCCTCCATCCACACCTCTGCCACAAACTCCCCCAGCCCATCATGCCCAGAAGTGGCCCCACCATTCCCACTGCTGAGGCTGCTCACCTGTGTGAACCCCAATTTGATTCGCCTTTGTTTGAAAGTCTTAGCAAACTTTTCCAGCTCCTCCAGGTCGCTGGGTTCCTCAGATGCTCCTGATGGAGTTAGGTGCTTTGCCACTTGCAAATGCTGGGGTACATCCAGGTGGGGTTCAACTGATGAGCCAGGGAGGCCAGAACGGCCCACAGCCTGTTCAGACAACAAGAAAAGAAGATACAGAGAGCCACAAGAGGAGAAAATGACACAATTTGCTCTGCCACCTTCCCTGAGAGAAGCAGCACTCCTTGCAGGTGAGTGCTTCTCAGGGCAGGATTCTATGTTGGATCATGTGCTGAGGCAAGTTACCTGTGATGCAAGGCTGGGTCCTGGCTGGGAGAGGAGAAGGCTGCCTTGTTGCTGAGGGAAGGAGAGAATGTTTGGCTGCAAAGCTGAGGAGAGGAAAAAAAAGAAGAGACACTTCTGATCAGCTCCTTGATCAGTGGCTAGGCAGCTGAATGTCATTGAACAGGAAGGGCTCAGGAAGCTCTGACTGGAAACTGTTAGCTCAAAATAGGACAATTTCAGCCATTGGAACAAACATGGATTATCAGAAAAGTCCTTGTCATGATGGTTTGTTTTTTTTTTTTAGCCTGAAAAGTGTCAGAAGCAAAATATTTCACCCACTGTAGCTCATTAACCTAAGGCTGAAGTAAGGCACAGATATTTCACACAGACACCAAACTTTGATTTCAGATGCTCAGCAGCAGAGAATTCCCAACATCCTTAGTGGTGATCTCTCCCAGTGCTTCATCTTTGGAGCTATTGGAATAATGTGCATCTTATTTCCAGTATTTCTGACTCCAACTTTCAGCCACTTCATCTCATCAAAAAAAAAAAAAAAAAAAAAAAAAAAGGAAACAATCCTGGTCCCACAGTTAATCCCCTGAGCCTGCACACTCTGCTTTCTACATTTCACTTGGGAGTATCATTTTTGAAGCTGCCTGACCCTTTCTTTTCCAACTCTACTGTATTTCAAATAAATGGAATTTCTTTTGGAATATATAAACCGAGGCAAAATGATGTAAGGAACAAAAAAAAAAAAAAAAAAAAAAGAAAAAAGAGAGAGAGAGGAAGGGCAATCTATAAAAACTAACAAACCCTGGGTATTTATGGAGGCTGTGTAATTGTTTAGTTGACAAATGTTCAAGCACAAGCCTATATCTCTTACAGGGAATGTCCTAAAGGATTAAGTAGCAAGTGAAGCAGTGTAGTCCCCTAGAAATTTAGTCAGGTTCTTCAAGCCTGCTGTGGGTGAAGCCTCTAGAATGTAGTGAGGATTTATAACCTTTCTGGCAGCAGTCAATATATTCTATTGATTGGAACTGACATTTATAAGGAAAACCATAGAAATTTATGGACTTCTGCTGGGAAAAAAACACAAAAGGAAAAAAAAAAATCTCATCTCCAGAATCAATCACTCCCCGTTCTTTCTCTTTTCTGTCTTTCCCTCTTTTAAAATTGATCTCTGAATGTGCAGGATCCCATTTATTTATTTAGATTGATGTTTCAATAAGCCTTCCCTAATGCTGGAACAACTTTGAATTTCAAATGCAGGCAGGTAATGAGGTGCACATTTTGAAGAGTGAAGGTAATTAATCACTGGAATGACTTGCCTAGGGACATGGTGGATGCTCTATCATTTGGAGTCTTTAAAATCATGATTGAATACCTTTGTGAAAGCTGAGCTCCAGCTCAAAGGAAAATTATGGACTGGAGCAGGGAATCACCAGTTTGACAGCTGATGGCACTGAGGCTGTGGCATTGTAGGATGAGGACCTCAGCAGCAATATTTTGGCTGTCAGTATTCCCAGCATCTATCTGGCTGTGTGTTTCCACTTCTAAGGCACAGAGCTTTCACCTCCTTATTCAGGTGTGCCAGCATTAGCTGATCAAAAGGCAGCACAATGAGGCACATCAGGGCACAAGCAATCAGACCTGAGGATGTATCTAGCTTAAAAGCAGCTTTAAAACATTGAAAGCAACCCAAACCCTGTGTCCTCTTGGAAAAGTTAAGCCCACAGCCAAGTCCCTTTGGCCATGAGATCCATGAACTGATGTCCCCAGCAGGAAACATTGAGAGTGTTCCCATGACAGCCCAACTGACAGCTTCAGGAATATTTTGTGTATCCCTTTGGTACCAGAGATTCATAAAATGGTACTGGGAAGGGACCTCTGAAAATCATCGAGTCCAAGCCCCATGCCAAAGCAGGATCACCTAGGGCAGGTCACACAGGAGTGCATCCAGACTGGTCTTGAAAGTCTCCAGAGGAAGAGACTCCACAACCTCTCTGGGCAGCCTGCTCCAGCACCCTTACAGTACAGAGGTTTCTCCTCACATTGAGGTGGAACTTCCTGGGCTCTAGTTTGTATTCCTTGCAGAATGCTCCACCTGTATCTGTACCAAACAACTAACTCCACAAAACCAATCAGTTCCTTCACTCTCACTCCTCAGTGGCTCTGCTTGCACATGGCAAAGGATCATTAAAGCTTGGTAATCATCCATTCAAATGGAAGTGCTCTTGCACAGAAAGCCAGCCAGTGGCCAGAATATCCAGCCTTGATCAAGCCTGGAACCAGAAATGGTCACAGTCAAATAAGTGGCCATCTGTTGGAGGGGTTATAGCTGCCAAAGGAAGTAAATTAATAGAAGAAACTAACTCTGTGAAAGGAAGCAAGTTCTGTTTGGCAGCAGGATGTGCTTCTCATTATGCATCAATAAAAGCAGGCAGCAAGCAATAGATTAACCTGGCCCTGCCGTTTCAAACTCAATTCTAGATAGAGATCAGATAGACATCAAACAGTTTCTTTATACATCACTCAGCACCGTTTGGCAGAGTTCAGAGTTTACAGAGCATCAGTGAGAAATAGATTTTTCCACTTGCCTACAACACAGGTTTTCTTCTGGAGTGTACACAGCAGTGAATTCAAGCTGCAGGGATTTTTAAGGTCTTAATTCTGAATGCTGGTTGATACAAGAGGGACCTCAGTGCTGGAATAAATCCAGAATGTAAAGCAAAAGACCCTTTGCATCTCTCAGGTTATGGATCAAAGCCTGTGCTTGTCATTGTCTTCATCCTCATGGTTGAAATGACATTAAAAGAAATCAGCAGTAAAAACAGAAACCCAAGGACTTTCTCAAGCATTGAGCTCAACCTTCACACCTTTCATGGAACTTTCAGAAGTAGTTAGACCTCATGTCCTCTCCTGCCCCATGGCTTGAAGCAAGATTTGGGAACACCACAGGCAACTCCAAACCTCTCAGCTCTCACCCCTGGGTTGCTCCTGGCTAGGTTGGACCTGTTTGTTCTAGTACCAGAATTGCTCTTCCACCAGAGCAGCTCATCTCCTTCCATGGATTTGCTCTCCCTCTAAGATATTTTGAGGGATCAGCTCTAGCTCTCCTCAATTCTCTGCAACAATGAAGAGTGCTAAACCAGCGAGGCTGGGAGCTCAGGCAGGCTGCAGCTGCTCCTTGCTGGTTTGCTGAAAGCCAGCCAGATGCTGTCCTGCTCTTCAGAGGTGGGATCCATCCCCAGGCTGCCAAGCCTGGCCCCAAGGTGGCACTCTTGGCGCACACAAGCCACAGGTGCCAGGAGCATCTCCCAGACCAGACTTTTCCGGCAACGTATGGGATAATCCCAGGGGTGGGAACGAGAAGAGCGGGAAGAGTGTGGGGGGAAATGCATCTGCTAAGGTTGCAGCAGAAGAGACACCATCGTGCTGGGACCAGATGAAAGGCTACAGCTATGAGACAGGAATTTTTCCTAGATACGTATCGGCTTCTAATAATTCTAGGCTGAGAGAGCTGGGGCTGTTCAGCCTGGAGAAGAGAAGGGTCCAGGGAGAACTTAGGGCAGCCTTCCAGTAAATGACAGGGCTACAAGAAAGATGGGGAGGGACTTTTTTACAAGGGGTTGGAGTAAGAGGATGAGAGGGAATGGGTTGAAGCTTGAGGAGGACAGATTGAGACTGGAGGTTAGGAAGAAATTCTTTACAGTGAGATTGGTGAGACACTGGAACAGGTTGCCCAGGGAGGTTGTGGATGCCCCCTCCCTGGAGGTGTTCAAGGCCAGGTTGGATGAGGTCTTGAGCAAGCTGGGCTGGTGGGAGGTGTCCCTGCCCATGGCAGGGGGGTTGGAACTGGATGATCTTGAAGGTCCCTTCCAACCCAACCCGTTCTATGAATCTATGAATTCTCCTTTCAGCTCCTATTGCTCTTACCTTGTTGCCCAGCCTGAGACTGAGACAGAAGAAACTGGGGAACTGACTGCATGTGACCAGGGAGCAATACGAGCTGCTGCAGGGTGTGAAGGGAGCTCATATCCTATGGGAAAAAGCAAAGGGAACAACACAACTCAGAGATATCTGCTCCTTGCGCAGCACCAGCTCTGCTGGAGAGCTTCCCTGCTCTCTTAGACTGTCCTTGACCTCATTCACACTTTTGATTTAACTGCTAACACACCGGATTCGTCTAATTCATGCACTGGAGAGTGAGAGATCCAGGGGGACTCCAGGATTTGAAGTTTTCAGCTGTATGGAGAGTTCTGTTCACAGCCAGCCACATGGAGAGCTGTCTCCTTTCACAGGAAAAGGTTACTTCTTGGAAATGATGTTTTTGATGGACTGGCAATCAAATATTTGTGAAAGCTGTTGGACCTCAGTGTCTTGGCATTGTCTCAGCCTCCCCTTATTTTCAGTTCAAGGGATTCCCTGAACATGGTGTGCTTTGCCTGCTTAGGAAAGCCTCCAAGGAAATCTCTTCCAAGTGCCTGTCCAGTCTGCCTTTGAACCCATGGAACACTTTCTGCAGAAAGGAGAGAAGCTGACTTCTGCCAGCACAGATTCATTTCTCCAATTTAGTGTCCATCATCCCCTCAAGTCTCCTTTGATCACTGTTTAAAGGCAGATGTAATTGGACAAGGGTCTCAAATCCAGCCCAGAGCTTCACTTCCCAGTGCCATTTCAGATTTCCAGATCCCTGAAGCAGCCAAGTCACTTACCCCTGCAATTTGGCTTCCAGGCATCATTGATGACCCCTGCACGAGGTGTCCTGACCTAGGGGGGATTGCAGATTGCAAGGAGTCGCTGAGGTCTTCAGTTTTAATCTGAAACAGAGCAAAGTAAGTGTAGCATTAGGGAGCAGAGATGAGGGGCTGCAGGATGTGTGCAAGGGGCAGCTAGGGGGTGGAGAGGCTGGAAAGGATCAGGAAGGGGCTGCTCCTTTCAGAGAAAAGTTAAAGGTCAGGACTCAGTGCTTCCATCCCTGGCTTTGCAGCATGGCGTGGTCCTTCCTCACCTCTGCTCTCCAGTCTGTAACATAGACATAGCTTTTCTGCCCTGCCAAGCCAAGAGGAAGCTTGCAGCTTGCTCAGTTAAAATGTGTTAATTAAAACACTTTAGGAAATACTCAAGTTCCAGTGGGCTTAGCAAGGTTTAATGCAGGTGAGTGCTTTCCTCAGAGAAAACATAGAGGCATCTGGGGTTATAAGGAAGATATGAAACAATTCTCCTTTACAGATCATGACTTAGAACCTGATGGCAGGGTGGGCTGTGGATAACCTCTCATTTTGTTCTGCAGGCAGCAGAGAATGATGCTAGAAGAAGGGGATGGGAAAGGAAGGATCATGAAGTAAAAGAGTTCAAAAAGCAGTGTAATCTTCCAGACTTGAAAAAGCAGCACCCCAGGCACCAAAGGCTTTCTGGGAGAAGCTGAGAAAATACAAGAAGAAATTGTACTCTGGCAAGGACAAATCTGCTTCCTTAGGTGTAGAAAAAGAACTGGAAAACTTCACAGGTGTCAGCTCTTTGTCCAGTGGGCATTCTGACCTGCTTTAATGTTCAAGAAAGATTCATGTCTACCAAAAAAAAAAAAAAAACCAACCAAACAAAAAACCCCACAGGATTTCTTGGTCTACAATTTTAAGAGAAAAAATTTACCCAGGGACCAGAACTGAATCCTTATTTCTGGTTATAGTCTGCATGTCGATTTCTGACATTGCTACTATGCTAAACCAAACCAAACCAAACAAGAAATCCAACAACAACGACCCCCTCCAAACCAAACAAAAAACAAACAAACAAAACCCGAACAAACCAACTCCACACA
The DNA here is from genome assembly GCF_027791375.1 of Indicator indicator. Lineage (NCBI taxonomy): Eukaryota > Metazoa > Chordata > Aves > Piciformes > Indicatoridae > Indicator > Indicator indicator. Next base: position 2,682,055 of record NC_072043.1, on the reverse strand, counting down.
CAAGCAAACGACCAAAAAGCTTCCAAAGACAGAAAGAAAACAAACAGCCAAAAGAGAAATTCTGCATCACTTCATGCTAGCTGAAATCCTTTGGTAAGGCTGACTGGGACAGCAGAGAGGGGAACCTGGTTGGAGAGATTTTAGAAGTTTTGAGGTTAATTCCTGAAAGCTGCCTGAGAGGTGGACATGGGCAGATGCCACGAAGAGGAGACAAAATTCATACAGAGCTCTTTGAGCAGAGCAAACGATTTCCAAACTTAGGCTCAAGTTTTTCCTAAGCATGAGAATGCCTCAAACAAGCCTCACATCACGAGTTCCATTCCTCACCTAAGCCTTCCCAAATCAAGAAGATAACCTCTTTTTGGAAGAGATTTGCCCCCCCTCCATCTCTTTTCCACAAACTCTAAAAGCCAGGAGGACACCAGAAAGCACACATCATGAAAACCCTGTCCAGGGGCTCAGCATTGCAGATTGACTCTTCCTACTAGGGCTGAACCTCACCACCTCCCATCAAATAACTCCTGAGCCCAGCATCCCCAGAAGACAAGCAGGGTCTCGTTTGCAAGGTTTTTTTTTCTGCAGTGCTGATGGGGACTTCAGGTGGTACAACCTCCTACCAGCAGAGGGGGTCAAGAAATTCAGCTTTAAAAAACAATGGCCCAAGCAAATAGTTTTGGTTGAGGGAGGTTTTATCTCTATTTGACTAAACCAAACCAATCCTCCAGAGCAGGAGCAAAGGAGAAAACGTGTTCCAAGCAGGAGCAAAGGAGAAAACATGATCGCAAGAGGCTTGCAGCTGCAGCACAAGGAGCTGGCCCTGTAGCATTAACCTCTGCAACTTGGAAGGTGCTATGTAGAAGGAAGAGGATTACAACATCCACTCTCATTACAATCTATAGCTCTGGACACTGCCGAAACTCGTTTTGCAATAATATTAGCTCCTTGCAACAAGAGTTTTACATGCTAGGTAATTCCAGTTCTTTCCTACCTTTCAGGTTGGCATGATCATCCTCTTAGTCTGGTGCAAAAAAAAAACAAAAACAAAAACCAAAAACAAAAAACCAACAACAAGCCAACAAAACCAAACCACCAAATCAGCTGGAAAGATCTTCTTGATCACTATCAATGTGGATAGTGTCTAAGTTACTAAATGGTAGACAAAAGGCTCAGGAGAAGACACCGTTAGCCCTGAATCATCCACTCATTGCAAGCAAATGGTTTGGTGCTTTGTTTTTCTTTCTGAGAGTGCATTAAAAAGAAGTCATCCAAGCCAAAAAGAAAAAGAAAAAAAAAAAAAAAACCACCACACAAAATCAAACTAATGAGTTACCCCTGCTTGCAATTCATGGGTGTCTGCCTCACACAAGGCAGGCATCCAAGCCTGAGCAGCCCCCAAAAGAAAAAGTTATCGGCGTCCTGGAGAAGCAGCCACTTGATCCCAATGATAGTGAAGTGTTGAAGAAGCACGAGCCATTTCCAAACTGGAAGAAAATCTTCACAGCTGCCAAGTGGAATGATTTGGAAGCCTTCCAGGGTGAAAGGGGTGTGTAGCTGCATCCCGGCATCACACAAGCTGAGAACGGGAGGTGGGTTTGGCAAAGGACCGGTTCCCGACTCACAAACAACAACAACATCTCCCCACTGCTCCTTCCCCCGGCCCTGGAATTCTCTGCCTCCCTCCTGCGCAGTGGGCGGGCACCTAGGGTGCTCTTGATAAATCCTTCTCCCCTACACCTAATTTTTTTTTTTTTCATCGGGTTTAAGCTCAAATTTACCTCTCCCTCCTCTTCCTCTCCCCAACAGGCCTGCAGCTGGCTAATTGTTCATTAGCAAGAACTCAGGGTTTATCCAAAACTTTGGGGATGGTTTATGCAAATCTTGCACCTTCATATATTTTTTATTTCTTCCCCCCCCCCCCTTTCCTGGCTAAACCAGCAGTGTTACCAACTGTACATTAAAAAAAACCCCAAACCCCAAACCTCCCCCCCAAAAAACCACACACATTGTGGGTGAGGCCACTCAATATCATAAGACTCCCTTAAAATAATGTAAATTTCCAATTAAGAAAACGAAAGGAGGAGTTGGCTTCTCCTTTCCCAGTGCACCAGACTTGCAGCTTTTTCATACAGACAGGAGAAAAGTTCTCTTTAAGGAACCAAAAAAGGTTGAGATTATCACAGAATCACCTCGTGTGGGTACTTGGTAAGAACCCTGCTAAAAGACCCTGCAAGCAACATTGATATAGTCAAACATTGATATAGTCAAAACCAGGACCAGATCCCACTGGGGTTCCTTCCTCAAGATTATGGCTTTACAGACAGGCCAGATGGGGAATGGAAACAAGAAGTCATGAAGAACAAATCTCAATTTCATAGATTGATCGAACAGTCTGGGCTGGAAGGGAGCTTAAAGATCATCTAGTTTCAAACCCTCTGCTATGGGCAAGGACACCTTCCACTAGATCAGGCTGCTCGCCCAACCTGGCCTTGAACACTTCCAGGGGGAGAGCATCCACGAGCTCCCTGGGCAGCCTGTTCCAGTGTCTTACCACCCTTTTCCCATTCAATTTGATTTGGGTAATCACTCTATTTAAGGAAAAGTTACCTTGTGAATCAGCAGGGCCATGCAATGCCCTGCAAATCACTCTCTTTGGGTTGGAAGGGAGTCTGCAGGCAGGGCTGGGAGCAGCTCTGAGCTCCTCCAGAGCAGGTAACAGCAGGTGGCGGCACCAGCACGTGGAGCTACTTGGGGCTTGTCGGGATAGGGAAGGAATCACACTTGCAAATCTCAAGTGGATGTTTTCACAGCCTTAAAATAGGGTCAGCTGCCCCCAAGCAATCAACGTGAAAAACATAGGAAGGGTGACTGGAAAAGAGAGTCCTTTCCTTAGTTGGCTTGCACATCTGCCGTGCCTGGCCAAGGATGGATTGCTTCTTGCCTCTCTCTGGCCGAAAAACAAAAACAAAAAGCAAAACAAACTAAGAAACATATTGAGGGCGATGGAAAGTGATCAAAGCTCCTGCAGCTTGCTTGCGTAACCGATTTGTGGAAGGTGTTTCATAAACATTTCATAAGAAGGAGAATTATGAAGAAAACATCTCCCAACCTGCCTGCAATTACTGCACAAACTCTTCCTTACCAGTAGGAAGAAGGGGAGGGGAAAAAAAAGAAAGAAAGAAAGAAATAAGAAAGAAAAAAAAAAAGTACATCTGTTTTGTAACTGATCTGTGAACTTTTGGCAAACACCGGGCTCAGGAAAACATCCTGCAGACAGGGTGCAGAGCTGTACAAAGCCAGCCTTGCAGGAGGAAGTCAGAAAGATTCACCTCAGCAGCTCTGATTTCACTGCATGGAAGGCCATTCCCTCCTGCCACACCAGCCAACAGCCTTTGGATTCATGGACTGAGGGGCAGATTCCATTGGCTGCAGCCCTCCTTATATAAACCCAGCTCAGGGTCACTGCTCACTGCTAATCTGCTCTGGTCCTCCTCACCTGTTAGACACCAAAGCAGGCAGCCTGAATGCAGCCACAAGCCACCTCTCGCTGATGGGCACTCCTGACATAATGTAAGCACCGCTCTGTCATCCACCAAGGTGGAACCCACCAACTGATTCAGCACCCAAAGCCTCGAATGCTTTCCCCAAAACTAGATAAGAGATCTTCATAGCCTGCCAGAGTGAGGCTGTTGAAGCCCTGTCAGCCTTCTCCAGTGCCATGTATGGGGCAGGAGTTGTGGTGGTTGTTGTGAGATAGAAGACAACCAAAGTTGTTGTGCAGTTTCTATTTAGACGGCAACCTCTTTGAAGCAGATATTTATCTGCCTTCATATCTGCCTTATCTCACAGTCAGCAACTCCCAACTGTTTAGGAGTTTAACCTGCTCACATCCCTCCCTCCCACCACTGCAGAGCAGTGAGGCTGCTTCACTGCAGTGAAGAGGGTCAGGTGCACACAGACTTCAGAAGGTCTCAACCAGCTGCCCCTCGCTGCGAGCAAACAGATCTACCAGGGCTGAAGCACTCCCAAAGTGCTCTTTAATTCACCAGGATTGTCTGCAGCTGACCCAAAGTGATTTGCCTGAAGAGAGAAGGTTTCATAATAGAAACATCTATCAAACCCAGATCCAGATTTAAACTCCAGCAGGAGAGATTTAGGTTGGACATCAGGAGGAAGTTCTGCACAATGAGAGTGGTGAGCCACTGGAACAGGCTGCCCAGGGATGTGGACGAGGCACAGTCCCTGGAGACATTCAAGATCAGCCTGGCTGTGGCCCTGGGCAGCCTGATCTAGTTGGAGGTGTCTCTGCTGGGAGCTGGACAAGATGCCCTTTGAGGGTCCCTTCCAACCTGATGCAATCTGTGAATCCAAGGCAATTGCAGTAACTAAACCCTTCTCACCTTGCAATGGCGTAAGCACACTTCTGGTGAATTACCTGCACACGTGGGCACCATCAAATACACACAAATAAAAAATTATAGCAATAATAATAATGGGCTTGCAATTACTATTTCCACATGTACTATCCTGCATGTATGGCAAAGCTTAACAGACATCCAGGAGGAAAGCAGAAAATCCTTTTATCCATGCAACAGTGCTCACCCTGTAACCTTTGCTTGTCCTTCTATGCTGAAGGGTGGGAAGAGACTTTTTACAAGGGCTTGTTGTAATAGGACAAGAGGGAATAGATTGAAGCTTGAGGAAGGGATAGTTAGATTGGAGATTAGGAAGAAATTCTTTCCAGTGAGGGTGGGGAGTCACTGGAACAGGTTGCCCAGGGAGGCTGGGGATGCCCCATCCCTGGAGGTGTTCAAGGGCAGGCTTGAGGAGACCTTGAGCAGCCTGGGCTGGTGGGAGGTGTCCCTGCCCATGGCAGGGGGTTGGAACTGGATGATCTTTAAGGTGCCTTCCAACCCAACCCATTCTAAGATTCTACGATTTTTCAGAAGCTGTCAGCATGACAAAAGGGGAGTCAATCCCATGCTGAATGCATTACAAGCTGTATCCTAAAACTCAGCAACTCAAAAATTAAAATGTAATCCCTAACCTCAATACAGCTGTATGAGTCCTTTGAGTTGATGAATCGAAGCTTGATCTGATATGCTTCATCCTCAGAGCTTCTGCTCAGGATGTTAATAGTTGTGCCTTAGCTGCAGTAAAAGTGAGGGTGGGAAATCAAACTCCAAGAGTAACTGAGCTACCTACTGCACAAAAGATAACAAGCAGAACCACACTCAGCTTCCCATTCATGGGTTTTCAGCTGCAGCATTTCCCTAGCTTTTAGACAGAGAACAAGACAAAGAAAGAAGCCACCTCCCCCCTCTGTGCTGGATTATAAACCTCAAGGTGATCAAATGTAGCACAGCAGGCTTCAAAAGCAGGCACTGGGCAAGGGAGTGGAGAACCACAACCAGAGGTGGGAAGAGCACCTGCTGAGAACAGCCATGCCTGTATTGGTTCCTGCTCAGGTAGGTGCAGCCTGATGAAAGGCTGCTCTGCACACTGGAGGCTGCAGCCTCTGCAAAGAGCCTCAGGAGCAGAGAAGCTAGCTAGTGCTGTTGGAAGGTGAGCTGTGATCAGGGAGCACAGAACTGGCAAAAAAATATTGAAAAGCAACCACTCACAGCATCTTGGTTCTTGCTGCTGGTACTCAGGCATGTTGTACCTTCTCTGCCAAAGCCTGAGGATGTACCAAACGTATTCAAAAACAGGGAAGGAAAAGGTGCCATTTACATGGTCAGAATGGTAAGAACCTCCAAACAAAGCATGGAAGCATGGAAAACAATTTTACCACCATTAAGGCTGTGATTTCTCTCATGTCTCCATTCCAGATCTCTCCCTACCCATCCTAAGCCCAGAGGTCCTTCCCTTCTGCCCCAACCTTCTCATGAGTTGCAGCATGGCGTCCTGCATCTCTCTCAATTTCACTTGCCCAACCTCCATAGCTCTCCAAAACTCCACCTCTGCCTACACCTTTGTGCTTATCTTCTCTACTCCCACCCTGGCCTGCATCCCTGCCCCTTTCCTTATCAATCCGATTTCACACACACCGAGCTGCATGGCTTCTCCCATGCCATCCTGCATGCTCACACAGGTTCCCTGAAGCCTAATCATGTTCCTGTTGGAGTCAGCAGCAAAGTTGCCTTATTGGGCTTTTCTGGGGCCTGAACTAGATAGCCCCTTAACTGTTCTCCCTGTTCCCAACATGACAAATTTCTCCTTTCCATGGCTCTCTTGTCTGTGAGGAGCAGATTGTGATCGTTCTGATTTCTCCATGTCCTCTGGCTACCAACTAGTCACAAACCATCTAAATACCTGGCACTGCCTCCTAGCTGTACAGTGCTGATGTCCCTGGATCAGGCACCCATTAAAAGGGCAGAGCAGTGTCCACCTAGCCAGCTGTGGCACAAGTAGCCTTGGTAGCAAGGCAGTTTCCACCACAGCTTGCATTTGAAAGGAATTAACCGGGAATCAGACAGCTCCCGTGACTGGGCTTGGCTCCATCCCAGCTCCCTAAGTTTCTCTGATTGGTTCACAGTAGTTTTGGCACCAGCTGCTATGCCCCAGGGAGCTGGGACACAAGAAGAGCAGCTAGAGGGATTGCATTAAATACACACAAGTATTCTAATTAAAAAAGAAAGGGAGAGTGAGAAAGATCAGCTTCACCAGGGAGCATCACAGAGCTTTTCATTTTTGGGTGGAGGGAATGAAGTCTGGTGATTGAGGGGAACAAGGAGCTCAGAGCCAGTTCTCTGCTCCCAGGCAACTTCCACACTTTAGGGAAGCAGGGCAAGAAGGCTCCTTGCTAGTATAAACCCAGTGTCTGGCTCCTGAGGGGCTGGCTCAGCCCACTGATTTCACACGGAGCGCCAGCAGATCAGCACCTCTGCAGGGAGAGAAAGTGCACTCTGATGTCAGGCTGCCCAAATTAGAGGCCTTGCTTCAAACCCCATTGCCTTCACCTTCTTAGGCTGTGACTTGACCTCCTGCAAAATGGGTGCAGGGCCCCACCCTCGCTGGGTGGTGCATGCTTTTGATTGAATTCTTGGAGCTCACCAGATGAAAGGCTTTTGAGAACCTGGAGTCCTCTACTTATTAACAAATGAGCCAATGAGCCATTCTCCAGTGGGCAGGAGAGTTACAGCCAGGCACAGCAGTTTGTGCTACTCATCACTTATAAAGGTGCTGGGCAACCTGGACAGTGGCTTGACAGAGACACCATGCCCTGAGCTTAGTTTCTATAGTGGAAACAGTATTTGTGTCCCATTCTAGAAGTCCATGAAACTCAGGCTTGGTCTCTGCAAAGCCTAGAAAGCATTTCTCAAAGGATGATTGAAGTCCAGTTGGAGCAGGGAATTTGCATGAAGAGAAGACCTATCTGTCTTTCCCTGACCTCTCAGGACAGCTTTGAAGCAGTTGTGCAAGATACATTGCCAGTGGACCAAGGCAGCAGGCACTGGAAATAGCCTTTAAATAAAGGTTGCTCTTCAGAAGCCTGGAGCAGGGAAGCAGGAGTTTGTGAATGGGTTGCAGATGGATCTTAAGGAGCAGATACAACCCAGCCAGCTCTGAGGTGATGCTGGGTTGTTGTCAACTGTTCCTGACTAACATTAAATGAATTCAGAGGTTTCATTCTATCTCTTGAGAAAAATTTTAAGGCCAAATCCTTCCTCCTACTTCTTTCCCTCGTAAGCTTCTCCAAAGGCTCACTGGCTTGTTTTGGAGTTCATTCCCAGCAATCTCATCTGAGGACCTTTGCAAGGTGCCAAAACAGAACTAGCCTGAAGAAGAGGTTCCTCCACATTATCTGTCCTAAGCAAAGCAGTGCCATATATAGAAACAGAGGACTTTCCCTCAAGCCAGGGCTTTCTCTGATGCTTTCCCAAAGGGCTGCATTTCAATGAAGAACCAGAGCACACATACAAATTTATGCAATCAGTTTATCCCTAGGACAGAGCACGGAAACTTCAAAAGGGAAAGGCCAAGGTAGTGTTCTGCTCAGATCCAGTGTCAGGCAAGGCAGATATGGACAGCCAGGCTGATTTCCAGTTAGTGAAGGCTCAAGAGATGAAAAGCAGATGCAAGACTTAGGCAGATACCCTGGGGCAGTGCAGAGAAGAAGAGAGAGTGAAATCTGAATTGATCCCCAGAGGGGAGAAGGAAGCAGGATGTAAACCTCCCCTTGAGAGGAGGGTAAAACAGGACTGGGATGGAAATCTGGAGGGCAGACTGAAACCTGAACTACCCAGAGGGAAAAGCCAACCAGGAACAGAAATGGCATATAGGGAGCACATGAGATTAGGGGGAGGTGGGAACACAAAGTGGAATGAAAAACTATGAGAGAGATCCCTGGGGGAAGGGAAGCCCTGATTGAGCAAAATTAAATCTGCAGGGAGTTTTGCATCCCAGATGTTAATAACAAACTACCTAGCAAGTTAGGCCCTTCTTGCCACCTTCAAAAGGATGGAGGGGAGGAAGAACTTGTCTGTGGTTGAGCACAAGACTATGAATCAGAGAATCAGAGTCCATATCCCAGCTCTGGCAGAAAGCAGGTCCCTGGATTACAATGCACCTCAATGTCCACAGGCAACTGTCCTAAAAAGCATCCACTGATTTCAGCTGCAACCGTGGTGCTCAGCAGCTTTGGGAAAACCAGGTAGTCAGCCTGCCTCTGCCTCATCAGTAGGACAGGGTGAAACACCTCCCTACCTTCCAGAAGCATCAGGATGCTAAATTCATTAGCAAAGTACCTTCAGACATGTGGGTGGGAAGTACCAAACAAGGCCAGAGTGTTGTTAATGGCACTGAAAAGAGCCACTGGTGAGTTTAGATCTCAGGTGTACTTTGCCCACTTTAATTTCTCATCTCATAGATTCACAAGGTTCATAGAATGGGTTGGGTTGGAAGGCACCTTAAAGATCATCCAGGTCCAACCCTTCTGCCACAGGCAGGGACACCTCCCACCAGAGCAGATTTTGGAGTGGAGGAATCTTTCACTGGCCAAAAAACAGACTGCTCAGGTCCTCAACTTGGCAGGGTGCTGGGTCAGCTCATTGCAGCTCCACTCTCATCTAGAGAGGTTGGACCAGATGATTCCTGAGGACCCTTCCAACCTGGCACTCTGGGATTTCAAAAAAGACATTGAGTGCCAGCATTGGAGTGCAGCTCAGTGCTTGAGAGCATGAAGGAGAGGAGATCTGAGCCTCCCTTCCTCCCCCCTGTCTGCAAGGCCCAGTGGATGGTCCTGCACATCACTTTGCTGATGGAAAGTGAATCAGTGATTCAGCCTTTGTGCACACTCCTCCTCCAGCTGTGGCTTGGTGCACAGCCCTGTGCTGGGCTGCAACACTCACCACCAGGCACACAAGCCCTGTCATCTCCCATATCCATGAGCCTTGCTCCAGATGTGTATTCCAGGAGCTAATCTCAGGGATTAACTCCAGACAAAGGGTGGTGAATTATCTGACTATCTAGAACAGCTCTCTCCAGAGCCATCTACAAAACTAAACAAGGCAGTCATTTCCTGAAAGGCTGAGCACTGAGCAATGAGGAAATCAAACAGGACCTGCTGAGGCCTCAGCAGCATCACCTGCTGAGGACCATCACCACCTTACAGTGAGGAAAAGCTCAATTCCAATACTGTCAGTCTGACTTTTTCCTGGTCCCGATCAATGCCCTTTCATGGCATGGCTCAGGTTGGATGTTAGGAAAAATTTCTTTACAGAAAGAGTGCTCAGGCATTGGAACAGGCATTGCCCAGGGAGGTGGTGGAGTCACTAGGCCTGAAGGTGTTCAAAAACATGTGGATGTGACACCTGGGGACATGGTTTAATGGCCCTGGTGGTGTTATGTTGATGGTTGGGCTCAGTGATCTCAGAGGTCTTTTCCAACCAAAACAATTCTATGATTCTCTGACTCCAAAGCCCTCATTTGCTGAGCTACTCATTTCTATCCCTGACACAATCCCAAAGCATCAAGAAGCAGATGTCCCTATCCAGGTTGCCAACACTGAAGGTGAAAGTTTATTACTGTCTCTTTGCATTTCCCTTGATATAAACAGGAAACAACCAGCATTAGACTCACTAAATAAAAAGCCAAACCAGATGGGCAAGGCAGCAGATTCTTCTTTTTCCATACACACCCTTTTCCCTCTCATTCACATACAAATTACTGTTGCATCCAGGTGGGAGGAGAGTTTGAAGAGGGGAGGGGGGAAGAAATGTTTGCCAAGTAGGTTGAGGGATCAGAAGGCAGCTTTCTCATAAAGCTCAGGGCTGACCCACAAACTGCAAGAAAACCTCAAACTCCACAAGACTTTCCCCTCCTCCCCATTTTCAGGGTGAGAGCAGCCACAGCAGGGAATTGGTAGGCAACCAAGGGGTCTAACCAGGTCACTCCACCCTTCTCTTCCCGCCTGGAGCACAACATGGGAGGGAAACAGACCTGAAATGTAGGCCATCTACAAAGACTGGGGGAGAGGCTTAAACGATGTGAGATTTATGATCTTCAAAGTGATTAGCACCCAGCACTCCAAATAAAGTCAAAGAGAGCTCAGCAGCTCTTGCATTTGGTTTGGAGTTGGGTTTCAAACCAAACTTCTCTGGCTTCAGTTTGAAAACTTGAATTGCAAGGTTAAAAAAAAAAAAAAAAAGAAGAAGAAAAAAAAGCCACCCAAAATCAACCTCAAACCCCAAAACCAAATTAAAAACCCTACCAACCTCCATCCATAATGAAAGAGCTCAGCACCTGATTTTACATGAAAGCACTTTGATATTCCCCTATCTGCCTTCTTCCCTTTGCTGCTCGTTGGAAACCTATTTGCTGAGTTGAAGATGAATTCAGCAATAGCTGAGGTCAGCCTGAGATGGGAGCATGCAGTGCAACCTGTGTGCATCTGGGCATTCAGGATGAAGATGATGGCTGAAGCCTACAGAGGGCCTGGGGAGGACCAAGAGAGGGAGACAAAGAGCCATTTGCACACACCTGTGTCCACTCCCACGGACATGCCAACCACCCTTCTGACACCACTGCAAAGCTCCTTCTGCAGACACTGTCTCCGTTTTGGGGAATCATAGAATGGGTTGGGTTGGAAGGGACCTTAAAGCTCATCTAGTTCCAATCCCCCTGCCATGGGCAGGGACACCTCCCACCAGCCCACGTTGCTGCCTCATCCAACCTGGCCTTCAACACCACCAGGGAAGGGGCATCCACGACCTCCCTGGCCAACCTCTTCCAGTTCTCCCCACCCTCACTGTCAAGAACTTCTGTCTAATCTTCAGTCTCAATCTCCCCTCCTCAAGTTTAACTGAATCAAATCAGATTTTTACCAAAACACTCTAAAATTACTCTAAAAACCACTCTAAGATTTCTTTGCACACAGGCTGTTGCTTATTAGGACACGGTTTCATGGTGGTCTTATGCTGACAGTTGGATTTGATGATCTTAGAGGTCAGGAAAGGGTTTCATGACCATGGTGGTCTTATGCTGACAGTTGGACTCAATGATCTTAGAGGTCTTTTCCAACCAGAACAATTCTGTGATTCTATGGCTCTACGACAAGTGTCTGGTCTGCTTTGCTACTCAGTTACATGAACAGAGCTGCTGGTACAAATGAGAGGGATTTTGCTGTGCCCCTTTGGAGAAAGGAGAAAACCAGAAGTGGGAAGCAAATGGTAGGAAAGGTTGTCACAAAAACACAACCTCTTCTTGGGAAGAGGATGTTTTAATCAAGCAGACTCTGGCCCAAATTTAACTGATTGCAAAGCTGTCTGCCCCTACAACTCAACCACCAGCTGCCCATTCAGTGGGGTGCAGGGGACTGGGACCTTAAAGATCAGGTCAGATGCTCAGTGGGTGTAAATGAGAGCACTGTTTCACCACAGTCAGTAATATTGCCTTGATTAACCTCAGCCCTGCTTCTAGTCCTAACACCTCTGTGGTGTTGCCATTGGAAAAGTTTGCAGCATGTAAGGATCTCATCCTCCCAGAGCTTATTTCTATCTTGAGGGAGTTTTCTTTTATCACTACTCATAAAGCAGATTGGATCCTTCTCTTGGCGTGCAGAAAGCCTCTGCTTTGGGCTCTGCAATCCACAGAGCTGGAGACACAAGACTTTTTGTTTTCAGCTGGGTATTCCAAAAACCTGGAAGATGGCTGAACGTGTTAAGACACCTTTGATAGGAAGTTGTGACCCACCCAAACCCCACACAGCAGCCAAACCAAACAACCAACCAGCAGCTGGCTGACATCTATCAGACAAGAGCCACCAAGGTGAGCTTGAAGGACAGGAAAGGCATTTCAGCTGTCCACCTGCTGCTAGCAGGAAGCCTGTGCAGAGGATTAAACTCAGGGAGTGCACAGCTGGAAGCAGGTAGGTTGCTGTACTGTTAGGAGTGCTGGCATCTGCTCCAAACTCTGGTGACTGCCCCTGAACTTACAACCACTTTTGCTTTCCCTGCTCCAGCTCCAACCCCCAGAGTCCTGCACAGATCCATCTCTAAAGCTGCTCTTTTTCTGAGTCCAGCTCCACTGATGGCCACAGGAATCCTTAGCTCTGGACTCAGAGAGGGTGTCTGCATAGATTCAAGATCTAGAATGCTTCTGGAGCACTGGCACTTTCCTCCCCTTGCAATTCTGCTGTGAGGTTCAGGGGTTTCTCAGAGACAGATGTGAACATCTCCAGGCACTCAGTGAGGCAAGAGCTGCTTTTAGCTGCATGAAACAGGAGGATAAGAGCAGACACAGCAAACTCAGAGGTCCCTCACACATCCATTCACAATTAGGGTTTGCTTGCCCTGCTTTTATCTGCTGTCCCTTTCTCTGCTGTCTTGCAAAGAGGAATCTGCTGTTGTAGGCAGGTCTGGTCTTGACCTACGCACTCCAAGACCTCAAACCACCTCTCCTCTTCAGCCCTTACTGATATGTCTGTGAGTCAGCCTTGCTGCTCTTGGGCTTGCATACCACACTGCTTCCAGCACCAGTGTCACAAGCAGGAGAATTGCATGGGGCTTTGGGGCAGGGTTTGCACATTTGCCAGTGTAACTGAGGTCCCTTTTGTTTCTAAATGACAATGGGGGAAAAAAAATAAAATTAAAAAGCCAGAAAAAGCCTCAAGCAAATGATTTAAAGAAACTCTATAATTAGCTGAACTTCTCTGAAATAAGGAGGCCTGGAAACCAGAACTTTAATCTGTCATTCTATCCCACAAGGGGAATTGGGAAGAACTTCTGTGGTCTGTTTAATGGTAGCTTCTGACCTAAGAGTTTTTTTATCTCTTAGAAGTAGCTGCCTGAAATTCAGCAAGGTGAGCAATTAAAAAACAATCATTCAAGAAAGCAGGAGAATACCTGGAAACCCAGGGAGCTTCTTACCTGCCTGTTAAAGTCCAGCCCATTCTGTTCATTTCCTACAATGAAACAAAGAGAAGAACATCTCAGTGTTAATGACAGTCAGCATGGATGGGAACTTTCCATCTCCTAGCACACACAGACACTGCTGGCCCAGCTCTGCTTACTGTGGGAACGAGGAGAAGAGGAAAAAGGTGGAGTCCATGTGAACACAGCAGCTTTTGCAATATTTGGTGGTATCAGCCTTTGCTGAAGTACCCCAGAAGTGCTGCTGCCTGGGGAATACCTGGCCAGGCAGCAAGGGTGGGGGAAAGCTCACTGAGTGCAAGGGAGATTCCAGCAGATGTGAGCTGGAGGATGGTACAAATCTCCAGGGAAATCCAGCACCAAGGCACTGTGCATAAAAAGCAAGTAACTGTGGGAGAAGCCAGCACTGCTGTGGCCAAAGCTGTTAACCAGGGATCTTAAGGAACCCATGTGGCACTGAGTAATTATGGGATGTCTAAGGGAACAGAGGGTGCCGTGGGGTTGCGCTCAAGAGGCGTCTCCTTGATTCCAAAAGAGATTGGCAGGCACAGGGGGAAAAAATCAGACAGGTTTCAGCCTGAAGGTACTGCACAGGCCCTCACTCATTCCCCTTTGATGATAAACATTTCCCCCCCCCCTCCTATCACACCTGCCAAATTCATCAAGAACATCACAGAGGAGAGGTTGTGTGCTCCACAGATATGAATGCTTTAAGGGATTCCACGAAGCCTCTTTGGTTGCAAAGGCAACCCCAAGAAACCCCTTCCCTTTGCAATCCATTCCCTAAGTTATTCCCTTCCAGTCCAAGTGAGTTTGTGATAAACAGCCTTAAATTGTTCACATCCCATCAGCTCAACCCCCCAGGGCCTCCTCCTCCTGTTTTTTTTTTTTTTTTTTTTCCAGGATAACGTTCCCCATAAAGCACAGACCATGCCCTGTGATCCGATCAAGCTACAACACATCAGTTTTCCAGTAGTTCATGTCTCCCTTGCAAAAAAATAAAAGGTTGGAAAGCAGTTAAGAGAGGCTGTGCAGGCAAGGAGTGCAGGTCCAACTCTCCCACTGACTTGTCTTTGAGTGACTGAGCCTCCAGCCTGACCTAGCACACAGCTTTTCAGCTCATAGCACACACTTGATATTCCCAGGTGAATCAGCACGGTCCTTGGAGATCCTCGGGGGGAGGATGCTTGGTACAATTATTCACAGGTGGCAAAAATATTTGAGAGAGTCAGGGATAACAATTCCATGGCACTCTGTTCTCTGCTGTCTGGAAAGAGCTCTGGAGATGTAATCTGCAACATGTTCACAGCGTTGGCTGTGGAAAATCAGATGCCTGTGTTGCTTCTGTTGGGCTGAGCTATAGGTGTTCACTATCAAACAACTCCAGAGCATCTTCCACTGCAGAACAAGCTGTTGCCCCCCTCCCTCTGAAACCTCCTCTGTATTCTCACCAGATGCAAATCACATTCACAGATTGCATTCAGTTGGAAGGGACCCTCAAAGGTCATCTTGTCCAACCCCCAGCAGGCAGCAGGGACACCTCCAGCTAGATCAGGCTGCCCATGGCCACATCAAGGCTGATCTTGAATGTCTCCAGGGATGGGGCCTCAACCACACCCCTGGGCCACCTGTTCCAGTGTTTCACCACCCTCATTGTGCAGAACTTCCCCCTGATGTCCAACCTAAGTCTGCCCTACTCTAGTTTCAAGCCATTGCCTCTCATCTTATCACCCCAAGCCCTTCTGAACAGTCCCACCCCAGCCTTCCTGTAGGTCCACTTCATGTACTGAAACACAGCTCTAAGGTGTCCCTGGAGTCTTCTCCTCTGCAGGCTGAACAGCCTCACTGCTTTCAGCCTGTCTTTGTAGGAGAGGTGCTCTTTGTGGCCTCCTCTGGGCCTTCTGCAGCAGCTCCACATCCCTGTTGCGCAGGAGGTCCCATAGCTGGACATAGTACTCCAGGTGAGCTCTCAACCTCGATCCAGCTCTGCACCTTCTCCCCAAGCCTGTCTGCATCTCTGTGGTGCTGCAGCCTGCTCTCACTTCCCCCTTCCCTCCTGACCTGCTTCTCCAAGCTTTTTCTTTTCCCAGACTCAGGTCTTTTTCTTCCTGCAGGTAATTCCTTCCTCTGCTACAACCTCCAACTTGCCGGGCTCTTCCATGCTCCTGTGCCTCTCACTGCAGCTCTCTGCTCCCTGACCACCTCTCTCCAGCTGCTCCTGCCTGAGGAATTTGTTCATTCATTGTGTTCCAGCTCTACACCCCACGAGCCAACAACTGCACATCTAACGATGGGAGTGCTGATAGTGTTAATAGATGATTGCAATCAGTATCCACACACCTGAGCAGCACTGGGTGAGGATCTTCAAGGCCTGCAGAGTCTACCTTTGAAACCCACAGGGGGTTGATGCAATCTAAAGGCACAGTAGCTGAAGGGAAGAAAAGCCAGGAGGAGAGGAGGAGGAAATAAAGTTCCCAGCTGCTAAAACAGACCGGGAAGGAAAAGGTAATTTCTGGTTTCTTGGATACAAGAGTTTTGCTCACACTCAGGTGCAGCATGTTGACGAGGCAAGATCCCAAGGCCTTGAGGGAAATCCCTAGGTCCCAGTGATGATGGCTCTGAGTCACTATCACACACCCCAAAAAACTTGGAACTGGAGACTTGCAGCTGGAAGAGCTGCAATCCACATCACTGCCACCAGGCTCAAGTTCTGCAGCATATTCTCTCCTCCTCTTCCAAGCTTCTCATCTCTTACGTTTGCCTCCCTTCACAAGCACGTGCAGCTGACAGACTCCTGCCTTTCTCTTTCCTGTCCTCTCCTGCAAGGCCAAACAGCTTCCTCCAACTCACACACTCTGTTCCCAGGCTCATCCCACTGCAGATCAACAGGGGTGTTTGGGAGCACCTCAGCCAGGTGCTCTGTGACAGTGGAGCACACTGCACATATGCATGGAGGTTGACATTAACTCAGTCCTATCTTGGGCGTCTAAGTCAGACAGAACTGCCCCAGGCTCTCTTGGTAGACAGTGAGAAGAAATAGGCAGCTCCAGAGGCCATTCATCTGACCTATCTTAGATGCCTATCTTAAGCTGAGATGAATGGCCCTCTGGAGATGACTATTTCTCTGTATTGACTACAAAGGGACCCAGGGGCAACTAGTTCAGGCTTAGATGTCCAACACTGAGATATTTAAAACTGGGTGAGGTGATTTCTGCTCCCAGTGGTTATGTAAATGGCAGCAGGATACACAAATCTCTCAAAAGGCTGCAGCAGGACCAGGGAGTGTTTGTGCACTGATTTATTTGCAAACAAACCTTGTCCTTTTCTCTTTCAGTAAAACCTTGCATTTGAGTGAAATTGAAACAATTCCAGCTGCAAAGGCAAGATTTGGGTGTGATAGGGATAAACGACTCTCCTCTCTCAGTTGCATCCATAGCTTGATTTTTGGAAGCGGACTCCTTTGCTCCCAGTTTCTGCCAACATCAGGATTCACACCAAAGTACTCAGTTCTCTCCTTAAAGGAACGGTCTGTTCAAACAACAAGGAGCTGCACTTAAGATTTAATCTTTTCTAGCTGCAGGAGATAAAAAGAAGGGAAAATAAAAGGTGGCAGCAGATTTTCTGCTGCTGTAAACTGCCAGAACTCTGCTCACTTTCATGGAGCTTCACACCAGCCAACAACTTGCCTCTTGCTACACCAGCCAGACACAATGGTATCTAAACTCTCCAGCATCTGCTAGAGGCAGTCCTCTCCTCCTTAAATTGCATCAAATTGGGAAAGCCCTGGGATTTAAACGGGGAAAGATTGTTCTGAGCCCCTTTGCTCTATGGTTCTGGGGAGCGTCCCCATCAAACAAGCCTTCCTTGCTCTCTGTATGGGTGTTCTGGACAGAGGGAAAGCAGCAGTGATAAGCTCAGCTGGTTCCCTGCAGCACTGCAGACAAGGACTGTGCTGCTCTCCTTGGTTCACCTGGCAGCTGTTTTGCATAGCACTGGCATCAAATCTGGTGCGAGTTTGCCTGGGGAGGTTTCTCTGGGGATGGGAGCTGCAGAACAGTTCCGGACGGCTTCCCCCCACCCGCTGCTGTTCCCCCTGCCTGGAACTCAGCATTTGCTGTGAAAACCAAAGAGAAAGAAATGCTTTATCAGAACCAGCAGGATTCCCACTGGAAGCCACCGAGCCAGTCCAGCACTTGAGGATAAAATGGAGAGAAGTAAAACTGAGACCGCAGTGTCCCTTCATCTGCACAAGGCAGACACATGCAGCAACATGCAGGAGCCACCTACGGGGAGTGACAGCCACCTGTGGCTTTCCAGCCAGTGACAAAAACAGGGCTGCAACCAGAAGGTTAACCTTCTCCCCCTTCCCACCCTAACTACACACTTGATTCACCTCACAGTTTGATTCTGGGACAGGGAATGAGAAAGTGATTTCAATCTTTAACAGGTGTTGGGGAATTCCCACAGGGAATCAGTTTTCTGCCGCATGCATTTGGGAGGGAAATTCAGAACAGCTGAACAGAGATGGAGGAACAGTGCCAGGCAGGGGATTCAGCTGCCTGGGCTTAGATGTCTAACTTTTAGGTGCCTAATTCTGAGCCAATTGCTCTAGGCTCCCTTTACAGCCAGGGAGAGGAAGCTGATGCTTCCAGAGGACAATTCATCTCGCCCCCAAGATAGACAGCAGGGAGGTGAATCACCTTCTGGAGATCCCTGTTGTCATCACTGCCTGTACAAGGACCCCGGGGTGAAGAGGTCAGCCTTCAGCCTCCAAGTGTTGAATATCTAAAATGAAGAATAATCTCACCTATCCTGATGATTTCAGTACTCCAGCTGATAAAGCACAATGGCACTAGGGACTGACAAAGCAAGCCAGGTGCAGAGCACCTTGTGATGTAGATTTTCTAGAAGCTGAGGTTATTAATTTGTTCACATTAACTGAGACAAGAATCAAATCTCTCACCTCAAACAAGGTGTGAAGTCAAGAAGAGATTATCCAAGAGCAGGTGAAGAAAAGAGTGGCAACAATCACTATAACCATAAAGAATACCTGACCCACTTGCTCACCTGTGCTCAGAAGGATGTGGTTCTATTAAGCAAAAAAAAAGGTTTTCAGCATCAAATGCACCTTCAGGATTTCAACTCCTTCTGGAGATTCAGCCAAACACCAAGTCATAGCCCTCACACTGCTGCTGCCAGCAGCCAGAGCAGAGGCTTCTCCAGAACCAGCAGAAAAAGCCCTGGGAGGTAGGAGCTCACCTAAAGCAATTTCTCTGCCTTCCGTGGCTAACTCTGATTCCTTCCAGCTCTGTCCAGTGGCACTGAGGAGCAGAAACTGAAGCTGAGCAGGCACCAGTCAGCTCCCTGGGTCCTTCCATGCCCTACTGTGATGCTTCTTGTTGTTCCCAAGACTTACCTTAAGAAGGAACAGGGGAAAGTGTGAACAGGATGAGGAATTTTGGAGGTTAGGGCAAGTTAGGGCTGAAGTTTTCATGTTAACCATTTGCTCTAAAGACCTAAACAGACCACACTGAGGCCTCAGAGCATCTCCATGGGAAAGTTAAGGCTTGTTAGAAAGAAAAGTGAATATGTGCTGACTCAGATGGTTACAGACTTGAGGGAAAGCTTTCACTAAAGACCTGAGTGTTTCATTTGGGTGGAAACCCCTGGGTTGTAAAGATGCTTTTCCTTAGACAGCAATGCCTCAGAGAAATCCCATCCTCTAATCCTCCTGCAGCTGGGTGTAGTATGGCTTTCATATGGGGATGGGAGCAGGGGGGATGAAGCAGGACAGTGAGTGTGGGAGACACAGGCACCTTCCAGAAGGAAACCCGAGGGCAACAGTTGTTCCCACGGAAAACATTTCACCTGCAGCTGCTGGGAGAGGGCAAGTCTCTTCTCTTAGACCAGAGGCAAGAGGCAGATCAGACCAGCTCTTCCTTTGCCCCTCTAATTCAAGTCAAACCAGCCTTTTGTTCCCCTCTCCCCTCCCCATCCTTTTTTATCCTCTTCCATAATGGGATGTTTAAGAGAAAAAAAAAAAAAAAAAAAAGAAGAAATAACCCAACCTCAAACCCTAATCACCTTCATTTGAATTTCAAATATCCCCCTCCTGGCCTCCCCCACGCCCCAACTGACTCAGAGCTGGGAATATGGAAATTTCTCCTGCTTGCCTTAAATGTGGCTGTGCTATGAAAATCATCAGCCTTATGCAAATCCTGAGCAGGCCCAATTGCCATAGCAACCAGCTGTTTCCAGCCCTGCTGCTGCTGCTTTCATTTATTTGGGGCTTGTCCTGGGGCTATGCATGGCTGCAGGGGGAAGAGAGAAGAGAAATCCTGGAGGCTTTGAGGAAAGTTTCACGAGGGACAGCTAAGCCTTGGAGAGCAGAGGTGTAGCCAAGGACTAGGCTCAGTGTGGGGCCGGGGAAGGCTATGTTTCCTCAAAAGACTTTGGCCTGGCAATCTGTTTCCAGCTTGAACTGAAAAGGTAACAACAGGAGGCAAAAGAAGGGATGTTCAGAGTGGGCAGCCCTTAGCTCACCTCCTGAGCTCAGCAAGGAGTGCATGTCCTGCATGAAGCAGCACAGGCTGAGCACCCACCCAGCCCTTGCACCAGGCACTGCACTGCTCAGCCTGACAGCCCTTGGTTGTGCACAGAGGTCAGAGCCTCCATACCCTGTTCCAGCATGAGCCAGATCCTACCCTGACACCTGCAACCGAAATGGCTTTCTGAGAGCCCAGCAGAGACCAGGGCTGCCTTCTGCCCAGAGCTGGAGAGACCAGCAGCTGCATCCAAGAACTTACACCCCAGCAAAAAGCAGGGAGAAGAGATCACAGGATCATAGAATCACAGGATCATAGAATCGTAGAATCACAGGATCATAGAATTATAGGATCATAGAATCACAGGATCATAGAATCATAGAATCACAGGATCATAGAATTATAGGATCATAGAATCACAGGATCATAGAATCATAGAATCACAGGATCATAGAATTATAGGATCATAGAATCACAGGATCATAGAATCGTAGAATCACAGGATCATAGAATTATAGGATCATAGAATCACAGGATCATAGAATCATAGGATCATAGAATCACAGAAGGTTAGAAGTTGGAAGGGGTCTCTGGAGATCAAGTCCAAACCCCCTGCCAAAGCAGGGTCTCCTAGGGCAGGACACACAGGAATGCATCCAGAATGAGTATTGAAAGTCCCCAGAGAAGGAGATCAGAATCCTCACCTCACAGCTGAGGGACACAGAGAGACTTAACTAAGCTTGCACAGGGAGTGTGTAGCAGAGAGGCAGACTGAGACAGGGGCTCAGTTTTCTCACCTACCCCAATCTAGATTTAATGCAAAATGCACTGCCACAGAAGCCAGGGCACTGGGAGGGGTTTTTGCTCAGGTGGAAGTTTTGGTGTCCAGTTTCAGAGCTGCCCTTGTTTTCTCTCCTGCTCTACGTTAGGTGTCTTGTGACAGCAATGAAGGAAAGGAGGAGTGGAGGAGAAGAATGACATTCACAAGAGCATCCCCTCCAAAGGGACACTCTGCAAGACCATAGGAGCAGATGCATCACAGCTCCTTACCACTTGCATTTTCTTGAGGTTTAAAGGAAAGGGTCTTTCCTACCCTGAGAGAGAAGATACCTGCTTCATTGCTTCCTAATGCACTCAGATAGGTTACCCAAGCTGTGAGGGTTAGAAACCACAACTACCACGGCCAGCAGAATCAAAAGCAGGCCAAGAACTCAGCTTTCTGGCTCCATGTGCCCTCCCCATGAAGCCAGCAGTCTGCTGCCTTTCCAGATAGAATCACAGAATTGTTTGGAAAAGACCTCTAAGATCATTGTGCCCAACCATCAGCCCAGCACCACCATGGCCACTAAACCATCTCCCAAAGTACCACGGCCACAGGTTTCTTCAACACCTCCCAGGGGTGGGGACTCCACCACCTCCCTGGGCAGCCTGTTCCATCCCTGACCACTCTTGCAGCAAAGAAATTTGTCCTCATCTCCAACCTAAACCTCCCCTGGCACAATTTCAGGCCATTGCTGCTCATCCTACCACCTGATACTAGGAAGAAGAGACCAGCCCCTGCCTCATTGCAACCTCCTTCATGGAGTTGTAAAGAGCAATGAGGTCTCCCCTCAGCCTCCTCTTCTCCACACTAAACACCCCCAGGTCCCTCAGCTGCTCCTCCCCAGCCCTGTTCTCCAGACCCTTCACCAGCTTTATGGCCCTTTTCTGGCTACACTTCAGCATCTCAACGTCCTACTTGCAGTGAGGGACCCAAAAACTGAACCCAACAGAGCGGGGGGGTCAGCCAGGCACCAAGCATCCCAGGCAGCAAAAGCAGCAGCTGCAAGGGCAGGGGCAGAGCCGTGGGGCTGTCCTTTATTGCACCCACACATCCACACCCCAGCTCCTCTCCCGGGGTGCTGGGCTGCCCATTGCACACCCTGCCCTGGGCTCCTGGAAGGCTGGCCAGTTCCCCGGGTTGCAGGGTGGGGAGGGAAGATGTTCGGAGCGCCTGCAGCTATTCAGTTACCGATGGTTGCGTTTGAAGAGCTTCCCTATCGCCCTTTTGTTAAAGCTTTGGCTTCCCCCCCATAGCCTCAACAGATGAAATCAAAGGGAAGTAGCTTTGCTTGGTGTAACCTGTTTTGATCAAACAGATAAACGGGGAACAAGTGTCTGACACAAACAAACAGACAGACAGAGGCAAGTCCCACCTCAGCATTTTGTTGCATCAGATAGAGAGGGCTTAGATAAACCACAAGAAGGGGGAGATCTCTGCCCCTCGGCTGCAAGACCAGGGGCGACACTCTGCAGTGCCAAGCCCCCACAGTTCCCATTAAAAAAAAAAAAAAAAAAAAAATCAACCCAGAACTTGCTGGCATGGCTTTCATCAGTTTCAAAAGGATGAAAAGAGCTTGCAGCCAGGGCATAAAGCTCACGCTTGTCATTACCCCCCATGGAGGCAGCGGCGCTGCCTGCGAGCCCAGCCACAGCCAGCCCCTGCCAAGAGTTAAACCAAGGGTGAAGAGCACCCTCGAAGTGGAGAGGTGACCCAGTGCTTGGACTAGGGCTGACCCACACCGCCTGGGTGATGGGGGAAGGCAGTTCAGCCCCCAGCCCTCATGGGAGGGCTTATTCCCTCCCCTCTTGCCCTTCACACACATTCTGGGGGAGGGGAAATGCAGAGCTAAAGTAAAGGAGAGCTTAAGATTCGCAGGACTGGGCAGGGTAGGCAAAAATTCACCACAACCTTTAGATATGGAGGGGTGGAATGAAATTAAAAAAAAAAAAAAAAAAGGGGGTGTGGGGTGGGTTTGGACAAAGCTTTGAAGCATTTTTTTTCTGAAATTGGTGTGGATGACAAAGAAATGAAGAAAAAAAAAAGCCTCAACTTTCCTCACCTCCCATGAGAGCTGAGCAATTTCGAGCATTTTCTCAAAAAAATAAAGAAAAAGAGAGAGAAGACAATAAAAAGCCCCACAATTATTTTAAACACTTTCAAAGTAAAACAATGAGCCAAATTACCCTCTTTTTTTTTCCTTTTTCTTTTTTCCTTCCCTCTCTTCTAAGCCTAAAACTGGCGAAGATATGAAAGGCTGAGATTAAGGCTTCTGCTACTGCCACTTCCCATCAGATCTTTGGGCATCAGTTTTAGATCAAGGGCTCGGCTTACAAAAGCATTTTGGCACCCAGCTCCCTCCAGTATTTTATTTTATTTTATTTTATTTTACTTCTTTTTGGAACCAGCCTGCCTCTTTTGGTGATGAAAGGCTGTTGGAAATCTGCAGCTAGAAGGATTTCCATTCTTTGCAAGCTGTAAGATTGTTAAGGTTGGTAGCTGCCCTCTCCTTTTGGGGGTAACAACAACCCCCTGGGCAGCTGCAGTGGATTGGTTCCATTCATTAGGAAATGGGGCTTCAATTAATGAGTCATTGGGAAACAGATTTTCCCACATGAAGCCAGTAACCAAAACACTATTAGGTGCTGCAGTAAATAGTCCTCTAACAAGGTGTATAAGGGAAAATAAAACTTCCAGGGAAGTTCAGTACAAAGAGCTTTGCTGTTTGTAAACAGAATGGTCGGAAAGAGGAAGGGAAAAAAAACCCAACCCAACGAACTGGCAGGGATGTGGAGAGGGTTTAGGGAAAGCATTGAGGCAGACCCTCTGTGGGCTTGGGGCTGATGTGCCAGGTTCCATCACACAGAGGCTTGTAGTGCCTACAGGGCTTGTAGTGATAGGACAAGAGGGGATGGGTTTATGTTTGAGGAGGGCAGATTTAGACTGGAGATTGAGAAGAAATCTTTACAGTGAGGATGGTGAGACACTGGAACAGGATGCCCAGGGAGGTTGTGGATGTCCTCTCCCTGGAGGTGTTCAAGGCCAGGTTGGGTGAAGCCCTGAGCAACCCGAGCTGGTGGGAGGTGTCCCTGTCCATGGCAGAGAGCTGGAACTGGATGAGCTTTAATGTCCCTTCCAACCCAAACCATTCTACAATATACAGCTGAGCAACACTCTGTGTCCTGCCCTGACCTCCCTCTTCTCTGGGAGTCCTGCAAGGGGTTGATGACCCTGCAGGAGCGGTTGTGGTTGTTTGCTGAGTCCCACAAGAAGCTCCTAACTCACTGCGGTGTCTCTCATCACAGCTGGAAGTCTGATGAGGTGATCACTGAAGGTCCTGAACAGACCAGCCAGTCACGAGGACTGCCTTAGAAAGAAGAATAATTGAAACAGGTTCCCTCCATCAGTCCTCAGGGAAGTGTCACTCTTGCAAATGAAGGAGATTTACTCGTTCTGATTTCCCTGCTTGATTTGAAGGCTCCCACAGCAGGGCTAGCGCCGCCGCAAACGTTTTATTTTTGTTATTTTAAAACAAATTGACTTCTCTTCTCTGCTTTCTTTTCTCAATTAGCAGCAGAAAGAGGTGCTAGAGCTGACACTGATGGCTGGCTGGGAAGCTCAAGCTGAAAAGCAGATTTTATTCAATCAGCCGCGGTGCCAGCTTCTCGCCCTGTTTACCACTATTGACTACAACAGCAGCAGCCAGAGCCTCCCACTTAGGTTTAGTAAGAGCCAACACCAAACCCAAACAACCAACTCACCACACGGCATCACCTTGACTCGCTGATGCCATCCCTCAGCTCCGTCAGCCAAGGCACACAAAGCGTTTTGGGAGGCTCTGGTACCTCACTGAAGACCCTGCAACAGCTACCAGGCTTGGTTTGGTTTGAAAGGGCTTGGAAAGTTTGGGACACCTTTGCTATTAGGGAACATCGATCTCAAAACCCAGCTCGGGGGCATCTGAAAGTCCTGAGCAGATCCTGACCTGATTAGAGTCAAGCAGAGGTTGTGGATGTGAATACAACCAGATTTTATTTATTCTACTTTTATTTAATTGATTTATTCTGTGTTTATATATTTTAATTTTTTCCTGTTCTTTTTTTCCCCTGGGTTTATTAATCTTTTAATTTTATTTTTTTCTGGGTTAATTAATTTTATTTTTTCTGGGTTTATTTATTTTTCTTTTTTTTTTTCCTGGGTTTATTAATTTTTTTCTGGGTTAATTAATTTTTTTTTTTCTGGGTTTATTTATTTTTTCTATTTTTTTTCCTGAGTTTATTAATTTTTTTCTGGGTTTATTAATTTTATTTTTTCTGGGTTTATTTATTTTTCTTCTGGGCATATTGAAATTTTTTTTCTGGGTTTATTTATTTTTTTCTGTTTTTTTTTGTCTGGGTTTATTCTTTTTTTTTTTTTTTTTTCCTGGGATTATTTTTTTTAGGGGGGTTATTTTTCTGTTTTTTTTTTTTTTTTTTCTGGTTTTTGGGTTTGGTTTGGTTTGGTTTTTGTTTGTTTTTCTGGAATAATTTTATTTTTTCTAGATCCCCCCCCTCCCCGGTCTTATTAATTTTATTTTCCCTCGGGGTTTATTCATTTATTCTCTTTTTATTTATTTTATTTTTTCTGGTTTTATTTCTTACATCATGTAAACTAACTCCTCTTACTTTCTGTCCTGCTTTTGAGCCACAAGTGGATCAGGCCCAAGTGACAGAAAAGGGTCTAAGGGACAAACCCACCACACTAGAGAAAAGCTCAGAGGATGTATAATCCCTCAGCATTTAAAAATTGGTAGTTCTAGTCCCATTAAAACCTGCCTTGAGTTCTCTGACTTTACCAAGGTCTCTCTTTTTTTTTTTTTTTTAAATTTTCCCCTGAGTTCTCTCAAAAATGAAATAATAAAATCATTCCATGGAAAGTTTTATTCTGCTTACACCTTCCCCCCCAGCTCCTCCAAGCTTAGAGCTCTTCATCACTCAAAGAATGATTCTTCCTACTGTCTCCAGCACTTTGGGGTTTCAAAGGTGTTTATTTCCAAGTCTCTAGATGATTCTCATGGTTGCTAGCAACCTTAATTTGCTATACCTACTGGGTACCAAAAATACATCTCAGTGTTGTTTCTTTGCCTAAAAAGGAACCTGCCCTGCCCATGAGCCTTTTGGTGAAAGCACAGACTCCAGGGCTTGCATTCGAAGCCCACTGCAGGCAGTGCTCACCAGAAGTGATGCCAGAGAACACAAACCTGATCTTCTCCTGGTGTTTATCACACCTTTTGGCTGTGCAGAATGTGATGGGTAGCCAGGCAAAAATCGGTGCTGACACCACCCTCAAAGGATCAGTCAGGGGTTCTTCAGTCTTCCACATTCAAGGAAAACTGAGGCATCCAGCCACGGAGTGGCAAAGAGTCTAAGCAGCCCTCAGGTGGGAGTAGTGGAGATGAGAAATCCAATCATGCTTCAAGATGAGGAATGATAAATTATTGCTGGAACTACCTAGCTGGATTTCACTATTCCCAAAGTCCCTCCCATTTTTCTACTAAGCCAAAAAAAAAGGCTTAGTCCCCAGGGAGGTTTCTCTGAGGAAACATTCCCGACAGGAATCCTACATGAAAGGAAGAGCTGTTGGTGCTGAGCTGAGCTGAGCAAGACCATTTCAGGGGCATTATTCTGCTGGCAAGATGGGAGAGCATTGCCATGCTGGAGCCACGGAGGACATCAGTGAGACACAGACTGATTCCCTGCTGGTACAGAAGGATCCTGCATGCTGAGCAAGCTAGGAACACGATCCTAGCCCAGAGCACATTCCTGACCAACTCCCGGGCTGCTCGGAGGAGGACAGTGCAGCAGCAACAGGAGTCAAGCACAGCACAGACAGAAACTTCCAGCACCCACATCCCCTTTTCTTTTCTTTTGCCTCCTTCCTCAGGCTCCTTTGCCTGTCCCCCACATCCTGGACCCTCCTTACCTGGCTCCACCTGGTCGGGTTCGTGCCGGGTATCTGTGGAATCTGCAGCATCACCGCTCATCTTCATCTCTGCAAAAGGAGGCACAACTGATTTTAATGACAGGTCACAGTCCCAGGCAACAGGCATATGTGGCTTCCACTAAACAGCACAAATGAATGTGTAATTATAATAAACCATCAGACTTTCAAATTTCTGATTCCTCAACATACAGTCACTAGAATATTCATCAGCTCCGAGGATGCACTTTCCCTCCTGTTGCTCTTTGCATCCCCCTCACTTCTTTCCCTCTCCCCAGTTTGCTGCTGTCTTCTCACCTCCTGCATCACTCCTCTCCAGCCCAGAGGATGAAGAGTTGTTTCACCAGGAATCCTCCCAGCCTCAGTGGCCTCTCCTCTGAGCTTTATGCAGCCTTCCTGACCCAGCTGGTGTGGCTCACAGTTTGACACTGTCCTCCACCACAACTGTGGAGGAGCAAGAGAATCTCTCTCCCAGCTTCCACGTCCTCTCCTTGCCCCTGGAGTTGGCTCAGCCATGCTGGTGCTTAGGTGCTATATGAAGCTGCCCTCAGCAAGCCACCCACAGAGCAAGATGCTTCCAGAGAGGGAAGCAAAGTCTCTCTTCTCCTCTTGTTCCCTTGCAAACTGAGCTTGTTTCTCTCAACACCCCAGCCCAGGAGCAAGAAGAGGCTCCTGTGTATTTCCTCCCCCCTCAGAGTGACAGTGGTGAGACACTGGCACAGGTTGCCCAGGGAGGTGGTGGAAGCCTCATCCCTGGAGGTTTTTGCAGCCAGGCTGGATGTGGCTCTAATCAACCTGATGTAGTGTGAGGTGTCCCTGCCCATGGCAGGGGGGTTGGAACTGGATGATCCTTGAGGTCCCTTCCAACCCTGACAGTTCTATGATTCTATGATTCTCCTTAGCAATGCCAATAAACTTGCCATTTACCCTTGAAGTGATGGCTGCCACCACACCCGGGGCCACGTTCTCCTTCGGGGACAGCTGCAAGAAAAGGTGGCAACAGTTAACTTAACTCTGGATTGCTCATCTCCTCCTGAAAAGAGCCAAAGTAGGAGCCAGAGAAAAAAAGGAAGAATATCTATTCAAATTCAGATGGACACCCCCTCACCCTCGTCTACCTTTTAGATGGGAATTTTAACTCTTTCCAGACTAGTTGGGGAAATAAACAAACAAACAAATAAATAAATAAATAAGGGTAATAACTTTTTTATAAGGAACCAACTGATTTGCATGAGCTTCCTGCAGCCAATCCTGGCCACAGGAGTCATCCCATTTGCATTGGTTAATAACAACAGACTGGAAGCTGGGCTACTGTTTGCTGTGGTTTTAACTGGGGTAGAAAAGGCAGGTGGAAGCCTTCTTAAAGACATCATGCAAACCTTTTCCTCTCTCCTACAGATGCCCTGTGTTGTGTCCAAGTGGCCAAAAGGGTGAGAGGAAGCCTGTAGGTTTGTTTTCATACCTATTTCCCTCTTGCTCACACCAAAGCAGGCAGCTTTTTCATTTGTGTGTTCAGGTTTTCTTTGCCCCTTTTCAAACTTCCAGGGAAAATGGCAATTTATTTGCTGTTTGGACAAAAGGGGATAGCTTTGTTTAGGCTAAAGTTTGAAGCTTTTTCTTCAGCAAATGAATAAAGGAAGGGGGAAAAATGGACAAAAGGGGATAGCTTTGTTTAGGCTAAAGTTTGAAGCTTTTTCTTCAGCAAATGAATAAAGGAAGGGGGGAAAAAAACCCCAAACCTGACAAGATTTATTGTTTTTACTGGAGATAGAGTGCAGAAGCATTCACAGACTTCAGAAACTTCCTTTCTTTAAATTTTGTTAAGGAATGAGAGGGAAAAGCAGAGAGAAAAAAAAGTTGTGGGATTTATTTTTCCCTTCAAGTCAATCCACTGCAATTAAAACATGAACATTTAGTGGGGCTTCTAAGCATTTCTACTGCAGGAAGAGTAATTATCATCAGCTATAAACATCTTCTTGTCTTGTAATACTGCCAAGGGACCCTAACTTAAGTAATCTACAAAGCACAAAGTTTTGGTCGCTGCCAAGAAGTATCTTAAAAAAATTTTTTTTTAAGTTCTCATGGAATAGAGGAAGAAAAAAAGAAATCACAACCTGTGCCCAGAAATTTGGTGCTTGCTCTCATGATAAAGTCTGCAAGTTGGCAAAACAGAGTAATGGAGGTTTCCTTGTGAGCATACAAATAACAAATGAGGAAGAAAATTGTCTAACCCTTGAGACCAAGGAGCTCCTAATGGTTGCAGGAGGTGGAAAGATGTAAAAGCAAACCATGGGAAGCTCTCTCCCTCTCACAGGAGTGAGCCCTCAGCCCCTCTGCCATTTATAACCTGGGGTGGGTGGGGAGGAAAGTTGCTGCTGCAACTTGATGACCTCTCACATGCTCTCCATCCCTCCTTCTGCAGCCAGGAGATAATGAGGCATCCTCTGATTCCCTCTTACACAGAGCAGGAGAGTTTTATTTTCACAAAGATTCAAATGCCCACCACAAATGTACACAAGCTCAAGTATCTGGTGGAGGGAAAACAAAAACAAACAAACAAACAAACAAACCCAGGAAGAAAAAGAAAAGCCCTTGGATCAAAGTGTACTGATCTGGACTGGGGCTGGCCAGATTTTGCAGACCTATGCACACCTGGTATAGTGCCAGTCATCTTCCAGGGAAACTTTGAATCATAGAATCATTTTGCCTGGAAAAGCTCTGTAACATCATCCAGTCCAACCATCAACCCAGCACCTCCAAGGCCATTAAACTATGTCCCCAGGTGCCATGCCCACACATTTTTGAACACCTCCAGGGATGGGGACTCCACCACCTCCCTGGGCAGCCTGTTCCAATCCCTGACCACTCTTTCCATAAAGAAATTTTTCCTCATCTCCAACCTAACCCTCCCCTGGCACAATTTCAGGCCATTTCCTTTCATCCTATCACCTGATACTAGGGAGAAGAGATCAACCCCAACCTCACTACAACCTCCTTTCAGGGAGCTATTGAGAGCAATGAGGTCTCCCCTCAACTTCTTCTTCCCCAGACCAAACAAGCTCAGTTCTCTCAGCTGCCCCTTACCAGACCTGTTCTCCAGACCCTTCACCAAAGAAGGGTCTCTCACTCTTCACTCCTTGAGAACAAGGAACAGACATACAGAGGAATTACTTCTTAATGTGATATAAGTGTAGCCAAGATAAAGGCAACACCCAAGAGCCTTCCACCATAAACCAGGCTGGAGTGATGCATCTGGATCTGACAGCCCACCCCATCTGGCAAAAACAGCTCAAGAAAAGGCAGGCTGTGAGCCTCCTGAGTCCAGCCAAATGCAGGCTCCTGCCATGCAGCTCTGCAAGGTTGGCAGTATGTGGAGAGTAAGCAGGTTGTAAAGCAATCTCTGGGAAAAAATAATGCACTTAGGACTACCCAGCTCCTAACCACAGCCCCATTAGGAGCTGCCACTGCGGCCTGGGCCGTATTAAATATGTGCTGCTAGACCTCAGCTAGCAAACATCCCTAGAGTAGGGGCAGGATGGTTTGTTCACCCAGCCCAGTGCAGACATCTCTCCTCTTCTGCTGGATGCATCTGCAGCTCTGGTTTTGCTGAGACCAACAGTGTCAGCAAATAAAACTTTCCCAAGCCCTTGCTCCTCGTAGTTGTTCAGACACGGGCACGAGGGTGAACCACCCTGAGGACTTTCAAAGGTGCTGGTGGTGGGAACTTAGCTTGGCTAAGCCCATTAGCTGCAGCCTATTGAATTTGCTGTGCTTTAGGTGCCAGAGCCCCTCTGGAGGCTGCAGGGAGGTGAAATATCCAAATGCCTGGGGAGGAGGCAGTGGTACCTGCCAGGGAACACACTGCTGCAGGGAAACCTTCTCAGCAGAGAAGGAGGAGCACGAGCAGCCACCTTCACCCTGCACACTGCATCTTCCCTTCACAGCCAGGCAAGAAACAGAGCACAGCTCTGCAAGCAGCTTACTGCAGGGCCATGCTCTTCAGGGCAGAATGTATGGAATGAGGCTGGGGAAACATCCTCCCACCAGCGCTGGAAGTGGTGGGGGCCAGGCTGGTCTCCCTCCCTGCAAAACGTCTGTGCAAAGCTTAGGCTCCCCTGAGAGGTGGCAGGGAAGGACGATGTGAGCATGGAAGTTCAGCCTGCACCTGGCCAACCCCAGGCTGGGCCTGCTGCTGCTGGCTTTGACACAGGGCACAGTATCGATCTGGGGAATCTTCTCATGAAGAAAGAGTCGCCCACAAGCAGAGCAGCTGGGTGGATAGCAGCCTGCGGGGGCTGCGTCCCCAAGAGACACCACACAGAAGCACACCCAGTGCAGGTGCTCAGACTAGTCAGGCTCACAGGCTGAGCCAAGACCAGGAGCCTCCTGCTCCCCACAGCCTCTCCTTGCGGCTGGCCACAGTGCCGGGGGCTCCCCAGCTGCCCTCCCTGTGGCTGGCACGGGAGCCAGCCTGCTCCATGGGGTGCCAACCAGCCATCAAGGGGCTGCTGGCATTCCAGAGCCTGGCAATGCAGGCATGGAGCAGAGGCTTTGGCCATCTCTGCTGGCCCAATGGCATCACCACAACATCTGTCTTTCACTGCAGGCCTGCCTGTGAGCTTGCAGAGGGGCTAGAAGCACCAGACATGGCCCCCATGGCCCCTCCACACAGCAGGATCACCAAAGCCCTGAGGCTGACTGCAGTGTGCCAACAGACATGCAAAGGGAATGCGCCTGGGACACCTCGATGGAGGTATCCGCTCCCTCCCTGGGGACAACACAGTGCTCTGTGTTGCACAAAGCACTGGACACAGGTGATGAGCAGGGCACAGACTTCCCATATCCCCAACACCCTGCTGCCTGCCAGTGCCACGGAAGGGGTTGTCAGGATCTGGCCTTCATTGCTGACACCCTTCTACTCCTACCTCTGTGTCACCCTCATCTCCAGCATGCCCAGGGACACAATCCCTCCCCTGGAGCATGGGGGCCTGAGGTGGAGGCAGAAGCTGAAATCACTTTTTCAACTCAGCACTGCTCCAAAGGATTTGGCAGTGGTTGCTCTTGCTCCCCAGCTAATTGCAGAGGGGAGCTCTGCCTGGAGAAGATGTGTGCCTGCCTAAGCTGTGCTCCTGGACCAGGCTCCCTGGAAGAGGTCTCTCTCTTTCTGAGTCTCCTTGTTCATTCATTCTTCACTCAACCAACCTCCTACAGCTCCATCCTCATTAATTTCTCCTTCCATTTCCCACTTTGACATCAACTTTTCTCCTTCCAGCCCACCTCCCATCCTGTGCTCGTGCACACGCAGGCTCCTCCACCCTTGCCACATCCCTCTGTGAGTTTATCCTCTCTCACTCCTCCCAGCATTATCGCAGTGACTGCACCCACAGGTCAGGCACTAAATGTCCATCTCCCAGGTACCCAAGAGACCTCTGTGCCCTGCTCCACAACCCACGTTAGGGCTGGCAGAGTGTGCAGTGCACCCACAACATGGACACAGCTTGGCAGTGCCCTGCATAGATCAGGGCAGCATCCATCCCCACTTGGGAATGTGGGCACTTAACCAGGCTGTGATAGCTGACTCCAGCAAGAGAAAAGCAGAGGGAAAGGCGGGAGGAAAGGTTGCAGGAATCAGAGCAATCCCAGTTTTCTGCCCAAGTCCACGATCCTAGCTACCTGGTGAGCTCCAACCCGATCCTTCCTCAAATGCCCTTTACCTGCATGCACAGACTCCAGGTTCACCATCCTGCTGCTGGAGGGAAATCCACGGTGTGCCCAGCCTCCTGCCGCCAGCCCCAGGTTGCCAGGGGCTGCCAGTTTGCCCTCGCTCCTCTGCCACCCGCTGCCTCTCGAACCAGGCGTGGGTCCGCCGCCGAAGGGACCTAGAGCTCCATTGCCTGTTGCCATGCAGGGCCAGGTGAGCATGCGGCGCCGTGCCACGCCTCGCCCCACCTCCGGCTCCCTCGGCTGCCCTGACACCCAGCAGCCTGGCGCCCGGCCCATGCAAAAGCCTCCATTTGCATATTAGTAACTCGGGAATGGATGAGTCCCTGCAGCACTACCAGGGCGTGGGGTGGGGTGGGAAGGAGGCAGGAAGGAAGGTGGTTTGCCCGCCCTCAGCTGCTCAGATACACCCCACAGCACCTGCCTGCTGGCCTGCCAGAGGTGGGGATTGCAGGGGCTTTGGTGTTCTCCACCACCCCCAGATCGGAGCTGACCCCTTGTGGGTAGGCTCTTGGCTCTGCCCGTTGCTGTGCACAGGTGTGAGAGGCCAAGGCACCGAGGCAGGCTGGACAGCAGCCACTAGCACCCAGAAGGGAAGGTGCCCAAGCTGCAGGAATAGCTCCTCCAGCAAGCAGTCCTTTCACTTCGATTCTGGCCACTCTGATAAATCCTGTGCCTGCCCAGAGCCAGCTGTGAGAGCAGTCTGTGTGGCTGAGTCCCTGCACCCCCTAGGTGAGGGCTGACCCTGAATGATGCCATGTGAAACAATCAGCAGGAAAAGGAAAGCTAAGAGCACAAAGGTAACCTGGCTTGGCTAAAGACACCCCTGTGTCCTTAGGGGTAGGGTCAGCACATGGAGACTCCCCTTTCCTGACTTTTGCTCTCTGCAGCATGTCAGTCCCCCAAGAAGAGGAGAGAAGTAGCAGACAGCCCTTCCTCCTTTTCCATGTTGTTTAACTGACTTTCAGCGAAGCCAGGGAGAAAAATCCCCTAATGTTGGCCTTTTTTTTTTTTTTTTTTTTTTGGTAGGAAGCTTCCAAAGTCCAGATCCTCACACTAGGCTCTGTGCTTCCATGGGGACCAACAGCCACCCTGAGGGACCCAGGCGCCGTGATTGTTCCCTGTCCCTGCCTTGCAGCACCTTGATGACCCCTGGCACGGCTCAGGGCAGCAGAACATCTGAGCTGCAGCGCTGCTCAACCCCCTCCTGAAAGCGTTAACAGGCTCGATTGTTAGCTGCCAGGTACAAGCTATCACACATTCATCTCTCCCTTGCTCATTCACGTTCCAGGGCTCTCGGCTTTCCCACATGCTGCTCTCCCTCCCTGGAAAGACAGGTTTCTCGGAAGAGATGGGTGGGCGGGCGGGCAGGCTCCCCAGCCTCACCTGCAGCCCAGTCTGGGCTTGCGTGGTCATTGAGGACATCCTCAGGAGAGGGCACCTCGCTGGGAGGAAAGGGAGGAAAGGGTGGATGTGCTAAATGAAACTCTGACAAGGAAAAAGGGGAGGAAAGCATGGAGAGATAGAAGGGGGAAGGCAGGGTGGAGGGGAAGTTCCCGGGTCAGACAAACATTTTGCAGGCTGGGGTGTGAGGGGGAAATTTCTGAGGAGTGTGCTTTGGTGCTGCTCCAGGAAGCAGAGAGGTGACAGGGGGTGGTTTGCACAGGCAGTGCGTTTGGAGCTGCTGGAGGGGCTGGACTCCTGCCGCTGATCCCAAGCCTGTGGTGGAACCCCAGCCACTCGGGCCCTAGTTCTCAGGGCGTACATGGGCAGCTGCTGGGTGTTTTCTGCACGACCCCCACGTCTGGGGTTTCCCTACCTTGAAGGCTGATGTGATCAGGTGTCTTCACAGCGTCAAACCAGCCAGCTTTAAGAGCCTTTGGGATGTGAGAGAAAGGTCCTGGAAAAGCCGAGGAGCAGGAGAATTCTCCTTCCTCTATCTTTTGTACCACAGTTGGCATTTTCACTTGGTGCCGATCTTTACTCCCTGCTTCCTGGTACCTTGCTACCGAGTAGCCTATCCCAGAGCCCAATGGAGTCAGGTCGTGCCCGGTGGCACCTCAAGCCGGGCAGCATCCCGGGCATCCTCTGTCCTGGGATGCTGGCCCGGCCACGGGCAGGACCGCAGTGCCCTCTCCTGGCCCTGCCATACACAGCCGGGGATCCACCGCAGTCCCAGCTGCAGCTGGTGGGAGTTCTGTTTTTTCTGATCATTATTTTGTGGACAGTGGAGTAACAGGGGGGGGGGGGGAAAATAGGTGCTTTTCTTCCCAGACAGCTGTGGGAGCAAAGCCCTTCACCTGGGTACCCTTGGCATCAGTGTTGTGGTATTGCAGAGAAAAGATGACACTGCCTGAAACAGCTCTGCTACCCAGAGAGAAAAAGGAGGGGAAGCAGCACAGCATCATCACTTCTTTCTGCTGTGGAAACAAGACCACCCTCCCCAGGCAAAGGCAGGCTTGCTTCAACTGTGCCCTGAGATGATCACTCCTAGCTTCCAGCAGATATGCAGCTGCTCTTTTACCATGGTCACCAAGGAATGATTCATCTGCTCCCATCCTCACTGTCCTCATGAGCTCCTCCACTCCTGCTGCCGACATTTATTCCCTTCTCAGAGGAAGAAAAGCTCTGCGACTAGCACTTGGTTTGTGGAGTATGGCCTTCGGAGGAGCCTGAAAGCATGAACTGCAGAAAGGTGTTGCAAAATCCCCCACTGCTAGCAGCAAGGATTTACAGCACTGCTCCTGGCCAGCTGCACCTTCTCTCTGTGCCAGGAAGGTCTCCTGTCTCCACCTGCCGCAGCTGCTTCTGCAGGGTGTTGCTGAAGCGCTCGGAGGATTTTTCTTCGGAAAAACAAACGCATTGCACCGCAGTTCTCCTCTAGCAATGCTGGGGAGCCAGCGAGATCCTGCAGGGATCAAGATGCGCGGCTGCGAGCTGCGCCGGGGGCCGCACACGTCCCTGCCCGGGTACCCTCCCGCTGCGCGGGGCAGAGCCGCGCTCCGCCAGCACCCACTGGTGGAAGCCTGGAAACCTGCACCGCAAGCTGTGCCCGCAGGGCTGCCCGGGCAGGATGGGACCCCCGGGAGCCTCGGCATGGGCAGTGGGCATTGGGAAAGCCGAGGTACCACCTCCATCCCACATGCTGGTGAGTGGGCATATTGCAGCACACCCAAGGGACAAGATCACAGGATGCCAGGTCGGAAGGGACCCAAGGAGCACCTGCTCCAACCTTTCTAGGTGAGAGTGGAGTTGAAATGAGCTGGCTTAGCACCATGGCAAGATGAGACTTCAACCTGTCCAATGCAGGGGAATCCACTGCTTCCCTTGGGAGATGATTCCAATCTCATTGGGAAAAATTATCTTCTAGAGTCCAATGGGAATCTGCCCAGCAGTAACCTGTCCCCATCACCTATCTTTTCCATGGGACTCTCCTTCTCAAAAGGGAGTCTCCGTCCTCCTGGCAGCCATCCTTTATGTACTGGTCCATGGTAACAAGGCCTCCCCTAAGCCTTCTCTTCTCAAGGCTGAACAAGATGACTTTTGAGGGTCCCTTCCAACACATTCTCCAATTTTGCTGACTGCAGGGGGGTTGGACTAGATGGCCTTTAGAAGTCCCTTCTAACCTCAACTATTGTATGATTCCATGACACACTCCAGGTGCTCACCTCCCCTCCAAGCCCAGCTCCACTGGAGCACCCTCCCATCCAGGAATGACCATCAAGGTGAGCTCAGTGTATGCTGCTCACAGTGGAGTCCATGTCCTCACTTATCCACCACCCCTGGAGCTCCCACAACACAGCACTAGCCCTGCTGCACACACAAGCTCAGAGCATCCTTTATCCTGCCCTCCCAGCCGTGTCCAGCTGGTACCAGGTTCCTCTGTCACCCCAGAGCCAAGACAATGGCTTGGTGCTGCTGTGCACCATGATGCTTTCCCAAGGTGGCCCTAGCTTGGTGCTGCCAGGAGAACCAGGGAAGGACTAAGCTATCTGTATGATCCAGAGCCCCAGTGCTACAAAATAAGCACATTCAAGCTTGCTGAGGTATGACCCAGTGCTCCCAGAGCAAGCTGGTATCATGTTCCAGCAGCCTTGTACAAGAGGCAACAATGGAAATATGCTGCACAGGGCTCCCAGCTGCAAGCACACAGCTCTCCTGCAGTCCTCTCCCTCTCTGCTCATGCTCCACCTTACCTCACAGCTGGATTTAACTCTGGCTACAAGGGCAAAGTCCCACAGCGTCCTGCTGCAGCAGTAGCCAAAGTGGCAGAGAGCACAGGCCTGCAAGTGGTGACCATGTAAGTGAAAAAGAAGCAATTTCAGCTTTGCTAGAATGCACAGCAAGAGGGCAAGCTGCTGGAGCTGCACAAGTCCCTGTCCCATCTCTGCATTCACCACACTAGGGGGAATCAGCACTCCACGTTTCTCCCTCCAGCAGCCATTCAGCCAAGAGCTCTGAGCTGGCCCAAAATTCTTCCACTCTCATCTCCCCTCTGCTGTAGCTGCCGAGGAAGAGACAAA
The DNA here is from genome assembly GCF_027791375.1 of Indicator indicator. NCBI lineage: Eukaryota > Metazoa > Chordata > Aves > Piciformes > Indicatoridae > Indicator > Indicator indicator. Next base: position 2,645,097 of record NC_072043.1, on the reverse strand, counting down.
GAATTCTTTATTGAGGCTGCTGGACCCAGACAAGCCTCCAGCCACATCTGCATAATATCCCTCATGGGACCCCCACCACTGCTCAAAGAGAAGAGCAGGCACCCAGGACCTGTCTCTACTGCTCTTTACTTCACCAGAGCTTGGGCTTCAAGCTTCCATAGTTGATAGTGATGAGTCTAAAGGGCCTCCCTGCTGAGGGCTGGGTGGATGGTGTGCTTGAGATGCAGAACCACATCAATAAATGCTGTGGTGGGGCTGCTGTTCCCACCCCAGCCATAAGTCTTCAGTATCCTAGGTGCAGGCTTAAGGCTAACCCATAGAGGAACAACACTTAATCAAGAACCCAAACAACTGAATCATGCACAGAGAATCTTTCAGGCCAGGGATGCTTTAAAAAAAAAAAAAATCAGTTTATTTTACCTTACAAATGATAAATAATTTGCTTAAAAAAATTCATTTCAAGTGTGTTTTACTTCATGTTGCAATATTAAAATACCTTTCTTTTCTCCCCTCCTGTGAGTGATACAAAAATAATTGTGACCAAATTTCTTCTGTCAGAAAAAAAATTCCTGTATTTTAGGCAAAAAGGCACATTGTGAAGGCTTTTCCCCAGGAGGTACAGGAGTTCACAATGACCCCCAACAACCTTTCTCCCCTCCTTACTTGTTCTAACTCGAATTGAAGAGGACACAAGAACTTCCTGCAGTGTTTTTTTGGTCTGATGCCCTCTAGATACATATCAGGGCCAAGGTCAGCTTCAATGTTGTCCCTGCTTTACATACAGGTGAAAACAAGGCACAGCAGAGCAGTAGAAACTATCCAAGAGCTTCTTGTGGATAGGTGGCAGAGTAGGACATAAAACTGGACAGAGATGGAGAATGTTTGCTTCAAAACAACAGTGAGAACCCACCTGGGATCCTCCTCCCCCCTTGCAGCCACGATGTTATCATGGTAGCCACAAGGCTCTAGATGTTGGTTTGCCTTTTTAGTTCTTAGTGGGAGAGTCACAGGACCAACACAAAAAGTTGGGCCTTCACTACTCTAAACAGGGATTAATTAGAGCCCTAATTGCCAGCCCTTTAGGGGCAGAAGTTATTGCTGGGATATATCCCCCCCATGTTATCTTCTAGCCACAGGAAGGAAGTAACAGCCAGTTAGAAAAAGATGGAGGCAGGCTCTTGCTTTGGGTAGGCTTTGTACCTTCCTTGTTTAGGGGATGTGGTCCCAATCACTCAGCTGTTTTCCCACTGGGAAATGCTGCTGTGTCACCAGGATGTGAAGGCAGTGAAGGGGCTTCTTCAGTGGCAGAAATGTCTGACAACCCAGATCATCAAGACCATTTCTCTCCCTGCCCTGACCATTCATCAGCATGCTTGAGGCTGCCAACTGATCTAGAGCTGCCCTCTCTTCACACCTCACAACTCCAGAGCCAGGCAAAACACAGCCCTCCTGGTGCTGCACCCCAAAAACCTGCATCTCCTGCTTCCTCCAGGAAGCTACATCTCCTGGCAGCTGGCAGGAGAGCATCAACACACCGTGAACTGAGCCCACCTGTCACAGTATGAGGCAGTTGTCAGGTGGGGAAGGAGTCTCAGAAGGGGCCAGGAGGGAAGGCACACACACAGAGCTCTCCTGGCACAAGGCATCGCCGGGAACCTTATTCCTTCTTTGGAGCAGCCAGCTCCAGGAGGCCCTTAGCATCACCAATGGTGGCAGGAGGCAGGTGAGCTGCCCCTTGGGAAGGTCTGGCCTGGCTCTGCTAGGTCTCCTCATCCCAGAGACAGAGCTGCTTCTGTGGCACGTAGTAATCAAAGGTGTAGCCCTTCTGGCAGCTGCGGATGCCGCACTTGTAAGAAGAAACCTTGCCGCCAGCATCCCGACTCCGGCAGTACTTCAGCATGCAGGGATACCACTCGATGCTCAGAGAGTAGCTGCAGATGCAGGGCTTCCAGAGGTCTGCACACAGCTTGCAGCGCTGCAGGTCAGGCAGATCAGAAGTCTGTGGCAGGACCTCGAACATGGAGCCGTCCACTCCTGTGGGAGAAAGCAAGAGAGGCACAGCTCAGGGCACTGCTGAAAGGCAAGGCCAAAGGAAAGCACCACCACAGCACCTGCTGTGCAGTCTGCAGGGTCTCCAGGACAGCTGAGGAGAACGAGGTTAGGCAGTGTTCAGTGACAGGATGAGAGGCAATGGACTGAAGCTGCAGGAGGGCAGATTTAGACTGGAGATTAGGAAGAAATTCTTTACAGTGAGACACTGGAACAGGTTGCCCATGGAGGTTGTGGACACCCCCTCCCTGGAGGTGTTCAAGGCCAGACTGGATGAGGTGCAGGAAGCTATACACAGCCTTACCCATGGCAAAAACAGTGAACAAGAAGCCAAAATTATCTGTGCTATCACCAGAAACCTGGCAGGAGCCATCACAGCAGTGCCAACCTGCTGACAGGAGCAGTTCCAAGGAAACTGAGAGAAACTTACCTTTCTCCAGCCAAAATTTGACATCCTCCTCTCGGGTATAAATTGCTTCTTTGGCCTCTGCACAGACATTGTGGATGTGGGAGCTCAGCTGGGCTCCCTTGCTGAAGTTGACAGCTACATCCATGCTGAGGTGCTCCAGGCCCCGCACCTCCTCAGCCTGCCGCACTGTCCTGGGATTCTTCTGCAGAGGATGAAACGAGGAAAACTTAAATCCTGGTTCCAGCCAATCATTCCCTGTACCATGTCATGATTTCATGACAACATAAGACGTGCAGATGGATGTTCCTCTGCACATGTACCTGCATCCTGTCTGGATGGAAGGCTGGAAGGCACTTCCTGATGCTGATGAGGGTGCCCTGATTTGCCTGTGATCATTTCTTAATGCTTTGCCCTGATGAATGGTTCCAATTCAGTATTTCCTTCACTGGGCACTGTGGGGCAGGGATTTGCATGGTGACTGTTCTAGTCATCCACCTACCCTTGGATATAACTAAGATGAACAAAACCATATCCCCTTCTAGAATATCTGAAGGGGACCTAAAGGAAGGCTGGAGAGGGACTGTTTAGAAGGGCTTCAAGTGATAAGATGAGGAGCAACGGTTTGAAACTGCAGTAGGGGAGAGTTAGGTTGGACACCAGGAGGAAGTTCTGCACAGTGAGAGTGGTTGCCCAGGGATGTGGTTGAGGCCCTGTCCCTGCAGACATTCAAGATCAGCCTCGATGTGCCCCTGTGCAGCCTGCTCTAGTTGGAGGTGCCCCTGCTGCCTGCAGGGGGCTTGGACAAGATGCCCTTGGAGGGTCCCTTCCAACCCAATGCAATCTGTGAACACTCTTGATGATCTCCATTTAACACTAAGCCTCTCCAGCAGGAGGGGTGGTCAAAGGAGGGTCTAATAACTGGGCAGCAGCCTGGGAAGAGTATCCAGAGAGCTGTAAAAAGCCCTGAATGGACTGGAGGATGGAGCTGGCCCTGAAGGCAGCTGCAGGGAGCCTCTTACCTGCCGCAGCTTTGCCATGGACTCGCTGGGGATGATCTCGTTGCGGTGAAGCCTTGTGACGAAGCAGAGAGCTTGAAACTGGCTCTGGCCCCTCTCCAGCTCCCCTAGGATTAAGGCACGGAAAATCTTCACCTCCTAGCAAAAGAGATAAATAAACAGTTTGAGTCACAGATGTTTGGCATCAGAAGGGTGAACCCAGAAGCTGGGGGTCAAAGAGAAAGGCTCCAGTCAAAAGAACAAAACCAAAGGTCTCATACTTCTACTGGCTGAGCACAGGGGTGGAGTCCCAGGTGGAGTCTCACCCAAAAGCCTGCAGCATACCAACTGGTGCCTGTAAAGAAGGAAGGGTTTTGAAATCCCACTGGGGCGAGGACAAGTTACTGCCAGGTCACATCCCAGATCCACGGCTTCCTCAAAGAGCAGCTGGAGGTTTCTGGCCTTTACCAAGAAGGGAGACAAGCCTCCAAGAAGGCTCATTTTGTTTGGTAAAACAAATATCACATAGCCTTTACACAGGCTTTACTTAGGGTTGGCAGTCCCAAATTCCCTCTGCTTTCCCTCACTTCTGAGCAACTGGTGTTCTGGTGAAGAAATTATTCATTTTTTTAACCCAATGGCATGTAGAACAGAAATGAAAATCAATTACTAAAGCCAGAAGGAACTACTATGATTAGCTGCAGCTGACCTCCTTTTCTGCCCAGGTCAATATTTTTGGCATTATTTAGAGAGCTTCTGACTTGGGTTGTAGGTCATCTCCAAAGCCAGCTTGGAAAGGAGTCCAGTGTTACTTGCACAGAATACCCTGTTCAAAAGCAAAAGCTCCCCATATCCTGTGCTGGCACACATCATCATTGCTTTCTATGCAGGTAGAAATTCAGCTGGCTTCTGGCTTCAGGGGCATTGGTACACTCAGTGAGAGCCCGCCACCCCATCTCGGTGTCAGAGCCTGCTGCTACAAGGGTGCCTCCTCCTCTGCTGAAGGGCAGTTACTGCCATTTGGCACCACCTCAGCCATCCTTCTTAACAGAGCCATCTCCACAGAGAACTGGACAGATTGGTGGCTAGGGACCAGCAAGCACAAGCTATGCCAAGCTGCTAAGATCACCCCTCCCCTCCTGGCCTGAGCTATTCCTCCTGTACGGCTCAAACTCAGATTCTTCCAAACCTCTTTCTGTGCCAAGAAGGAAGCCTCTCTCTCTCTCCAAGCTAAGCTGGAGTTTTCTGCAGACTAGCTCCTGCAGCCCATCATTTATTCCCTGCAGCCCACCATTTATTCCCTGCCGCCCACCATTTATTCCCTGCCTTCTCCTCCATGCTCAGAAAAGGGTGTGTGCAATTCAGTGCACATCTGGACAGCTGAAAGAACAGCTGCAGCCTGGGATGTGTTTCCCTCCCAGCATAGGAGAAATGATTTTGCTCGATGCATTTGCTGCCTGAAAACTCACAAGAGCAAGACATGCAGGAGGTTTGGAAAGAAAGAGATAGCAAAAATGCTTGTGAGATAACTATGGAGTCATCATTTTTTTGACAGCTTTAATGGGGAGAATTCCCACTGAGAAACTGGCCCCACTGGAACAACCTTGTTCCCATCCACATTTATCCTAGCTGAGCTCTCCTGCTGTAAGCTCCCACACTGTGCAGTGCCCAAGGATGAGCAGATTAAACCCAGTAGCTGACCCTGGCATATTCTTTGGCTGTGGATTTCATTTCAATTCACTTTGTACAATCAGCATTCAGGCTGGAAAAAGCAAGCAGGGGTAGCCGTGTTTTGCTTTCCCCTGCTCTAGCTGTGCAACCTCAGATGGAGCAAGAACTGAAGCCTGTCACATCAGAAATACGTGAGGCTTCTCACATGGAAAGAGCCATAGAAGTTTTTCCTACTCAGAGCCTTTCCCTCCCCAGCCACCTCACCTTTCCCACTAGCAGGAGCAGGGTGGATCAGTGCCAAGGTGGGTACCCCGCCAAGGCAGCAAACAGCACTTTCAGCTCTGGGTTTCTGCAAAGTTTCCCAGCAGGGAACAAGCCCCAGCAGAACACTGCCCCAGCAGAACGTTGCCTCTGCAGTGTGGGGACTCTCCGGATGAACTCATCCTGGGGGCGTTGGCCCTGCCCCTCTCTCCTGCGCTGGGTACAGTTACAGCCCTTGGTTAGGTTTGATGTAACAGAGACCAACGAGCTCAGCAGCTGTGCTCTAAACCATGGCACTGGAGGTAACCACAGCCTTGGCTTTCACAGCAAGAGCAAAGCAGCTCCTCTTTCCTAAAGGCAGAGAGGAAATCAGAGCACCGAGCTCCCAACAACCCTGACTGCCTGCACCTAAGAAAGGGACTTCCAGCAAAGACATGCCTGCAAGGAGGAGCAGGGAAATCAGTCAACTTCTTCCCTGCTCACACTGTCCTCAGCCAGCTCCTTCAGGGACCATCATCTGGGGCACAAGAACAATTCAACCTCCATTTCTAGGGTTTATCCAGTAGAGACTTACAAGCCTGTGTGGTCTAGATCAGAGCCCAGCATCTCAGCTTCACGTTGAGTGGAGCAAAACAGTTCCCAGGGAAATTGTAAATAAATTATTTCAATGCCTTCTTCCCCACAACCCATGCAGCTTTCCTGCCAAATTTCACTCCCCCCAAGACATCAGTGCTGCTGTGGGACCCACTTTTGTCTTTGCTGTCACATGGCTGCTCAGAGTTGGGGGTACACACAAAGGGGACATGTTGCCTGGGGCATTGGGTGGCACCAGCACTCCTGGGTCCAATTCCTTACCCTGTCAGCAGCCTTTGCTGTGGTCAGGGCAGTGTCTGCACTGCCCTGAGGGAACAGCTACAGCTGGCCAGAAGTTGTGCTTGTACAACAGAGAACGTGCTATTGCATCCACACTGGGGGTCCAGCCAGCTGAGTTACCCTGATGGGATGGGGATTATGCTCTTTTTTAACCCCTTTCCTACTGGAAACTGCTAGAAGGAAGACACTTTGATGTCTCTTGTAGCCTCACATTCACCTTATCTACAAAGGCAAATTAAAGATGTGCTGGGAGAGGGAAAAAAATAAACAAACAAACAAGGTACATTTTCAGGAGCAATGAGGTTTGAACTCACAAAGTTTTCCCCATGAGAACAGTTAGAGATTGGAATCATCTCCCTAGGGAAGCAGTGGATTCCCCTACTTCGGGCAGTTTGAAAAGTCAGCTTGGCAGGGTGCTGAGCCAGCTCATTGCAACTCCATTTTCACCAGATGATCCTTAGGGTCCCCTCCAAACTGGCATTCTGTGAGTCTGTGACTCTGTTTGTTACAAGCACTGAGAAACCCTCACAATGCTCGGAGACACTTGGGAAAACATCCTCTAGTTAAGCATCCTAACACTCAGCACCCACGACCTCAGCCATGCTTACAAGTAACTCTCAGAAACCACTTTTGAAACTACTTAAGAAGATTTCCCCAAAGGCATGGAGTCAGCTGAAGGGCATCTCTGGCCATAAGGCAGGAGTTCAGCCTTTCAGCCCTGGGCACAGCTCAGCAGTCACTGCGCAGCCATCATGGGTGGCACAGCTGCCATGTACCCATACTTGAGTGATGAGCTCTAAGGAGAGCATAGACCTCCCTACAGCTCAGGGAAACAAACATCATGTTTTAATGAGCCCACCTCATCCCTCCTGCCCTCCCAGAGGGTACTGGATGTCCTTCCTTTTATAGTTTTGGTATCTCTACAGAGCAGAGCCTGCTTTCCAAATTACAGAGATATCCCTGGGCAGATGCTTTCCTGTACCACCTGTATCACTTGGCAACTAACAGGATGGACTTCTGGCATAAGGAAATTCTCAAAACACCACCCCAGAATATCACAGAATGGTTTGGGCTGGAAGGGACCACCAAAGGTCATCTAGTCCAAATCCCCCTGCAGTCAGCACTGGATCAGGTTGCTCAGAGACTTGTCGAGCCTGACCTTGACTACGTCCAAGGATGGGGCCTCAACCACCTCCCTGGGCAACCTGTTGCAGTGCTCCAGCACCCTCATGGTATAGAGCTTCTTCCTAACATCCAATCTAAATCTGCTCTTCTCTCATTTCTCATCCTCATCCTATCCCTGCAGGCCTTTGTAAGCAGTCCCTCTGCAACCTTCTTGTAACCCCCTTCAGGTACTGGAAGGTTGCTCTAAGGTTTCCCCAGAGCCTTCTCCTCCCCAGGCTGAACACCCCCAGCTCCCTCAGCCTGTCCTTATAGCAGAGGTGCTCCAGCCCCCTGATCATCTTCATGGCCTCCTCTGGACCTGCTCCATCAGGTCCATGTCCTTCCTGTGTTGATGACTCCAGAGCTGCACACACCAGGAACCCAAAAGTTCTGGCAGTGCAAGTGTTAAAACACTGTGACCCATGCTTCCTCCCTTGTGCTTCCAGCACAACTTTTCCAGCAATCAAAAGGAGAAAGAAACTTTTCTGTATCTTTGTGCTGACCTTGGAATAAAACCACCCACTTAGTTCTCAGGCCACCCTTTAACAACTGGCAAGATCATGCTACTCAAATTAGACCCAACATTTAGGGTTGCTCTTTTCCCCTCACTGTCGTTTTTTGCCATATATCTTATGCCTGACGATACCACACAGGGAAAGAAGAAAGGTTTCAATCCCATTCTTTCAAACTGCAAGAAAAGAAATGGTCTTCACTACTGCACAACTGTCCCAGTTTGGACTCCCACTGACCCATGTGTGCTGCACTAGAGAGTGAGGAAAAAAAACAGGGCTTTGTGTGTGCTCTGGGAACATGGCTGCTTCAGCTCTGGAAGGCAGGCATGAGTGGAAGAGAAATTAAAATCTCACCTCTCTGGAAGACCCAAGAGAAGTCAGAAGTCTCATCTAGCTTCCACCAGTGTCAGAGCAGAGAAATGAACCACCACCCTTTCATTGCAACTGCCTTCTTCTCCAGTCCCTGGTCTAGTAGCAGCTCCTTGTCAGCAATGAAAAACATTAAAATCTGCTTTTGGACTAATCCCCTGCAGTTTAGGCCAGAGGAGTGGAAAAATCATTTGTGCAAAGCTCCAGCGTCCTGGCCACAGCATGACCACACAGCCTAGCTTGTGAAAGCCAGATCAACAACCCCAGCTGCTCTTGCCAAGGCTCAGAGCCTCAAAACCTTCTCTCTGGTGAGAAGAAGTTGTGTAATGTTAGAGAGATGAGCACCAGCACAGAGCAGGATAGAGAAATGCCTGCATGCAGCCAGAACAGGTCAGAAGGGGAAGCCTGGCCAGGCAGCTGTGGGCTCACTCATTGCATTGCTCATTACTCATTGCCCTGCAAATTCATCTCCTCAGTCCTTTTTTTGGCTTCCTTCAACTATTTTCCAGCAAAGCTATAAAACAGAGAGAGCCAGTATCCAACTGTCCAAAAGCTGAAGATTAGGAATGGACTTCTGCAGCTCCAATCTTGGCAAAGCCTTCCAGGGACCATCTCCTGTCTCTTTCCAGCAGGAGCTGAGGGGATGCATGGAGCTAAGGATTTCACATACTGAAGTCAAGATACCTTCAGAGAATCTCTCCCAAGAAGCAGCTCAACTGTAAGAGGGATAAGAGTAAGAGAAGAGCTAACATACACTGTAGGTGAGATCTGAGGGCAAGCTTCCCTCAAGAAGAGCTGAAGCAAGTGAAAAATGCTGAAGAGATCAACAGCTCAGGACACCAGAAGTCCCCAGGCTCCCAAAGGGCCTACCTAGAGGACCTGTAGTGAGTCTGGATTTCCCTTGGCCATACACTGTGGTATGCCAGTTTGCAACCTGCAGGCCCTTCCTCAACTTCCCTGGTGTGCTGGGTCTTCTCTGGAACTTTTTTTATGGGACTGCCTCCCTGCAGTGTGCTGGAGTGCACTGCACATGCCATCACCTCCAAAATCACCACGGCTTCTGCTAGCATCTCAAAAAGAACTGGGCTTGAGCCTGCACCCTCCAGATGCAAGAGGGCTATCTGAAAGACCTGCAAGGAGACTGGGACCAAAGCACATAGCCAAGAGGGAAAGAGGCACCATAACAACCCCTGACAAAAGGTTCCAAGGTTCACAACAGGTTGGGACACAACTTTCCTATCTCACAGATCTCAGCTTCCTCCCACTGCAAACCAAAGTCCACCTGAGCAAACAGTCTGAATGGAGGGTTGGAGCAAAGTAGCAATGTTGTGCCACCTGGACAGCTGTGCCATCCCCAGAGCTGCAGGCAGCTCTTCCCTGTGCAACAGAAACTCTGCTGCATCCAGGCAGGCTTGGCACACTCTAAAGAATGCCATGCTGGCCCAGAGCTACTATCTTCTGCTCTGCAAGTATCACCTCCTTGGAGAGATGAGCTGGAGACTACTTAAGGTACTAACTGTACTCCACACACATTGTGGAGAGACATCCCAGAGCTCCAGCAGAGCATGAGCACACCCAGCCAGGAGCCAGGACGAGGTGAGCTCTCCTCACCTCACACTCTCCTGCCCTGGCCATGCCCCATGTCCAGCTGCTGCTGGAATGTGCCATGCAAAACGATGCTGCTCACAACTCAGCAAAGAGAAACCGAGCTGCCAGGTGGCTTCGCCACGCATCCCACAGGGATCTTTACCAGCTGTTGTCATCACAAAGGCAGCCCAGGTTACAGGTGTAACAGCCCTGGGGACAGCAACCTGCCCGGAGCTATGCGTGTGCGAGTACTGCGCGGCGGAGACTGCGCACAGCGATCCCAACCGTGTCTTGAGCTGGACGGACTTTTCCCTGCACACGCCAAAGGACCCTCCTCCATTCCTCAGCGAGGCTTCTGGCTCCTGGACCCTCAGCCAGGGTTTTCCCAGGCTCCAAGCCACTTCCAGGTCCGGAAGGACCTCATGTACAGATGCCACCAGCACTCATCCCACAGCAGACAGACAGCAGCATCCTGACCCGCTCCCCTGGCTGAGCCCACCGGCTGCCCCGGACCTCCCATCCTGCGGCTTCGCTCTCCTCCAGCTCAGCCAGGAGCCACCGCGGGAGCCCCAATCCGCAAAACACGCCGCGACTCACCGCACCGCTGCCCTCCCCGCCGCCGGGACAGGCTTTCGGCGCACATGTCCTGCTCGGCGAAAGCCGTGGGCAGCCGCCCGCATCCCCAGAGACCTCCCACACCCTCCTGGGGTGCCCGGGACGCCTCTCCTGCGGGGCGGGCGCAGTGCGCGGCGCTGGCAGGCGATGCCGGGGCAGGACCCCCGGGGGCTCCCCGCTCCCTACCTGTCTGAAGTCGGCGGTGAGGGTGACGAGCGCGCCGTCGGCCGTGCGCAGCTCCAGGCTGATGCAGTCGAGGCGGCTGTCGGCCTGCAGGCTCTCCTCCGTCACCTGCCCGCCGGGCAGCCGCACCCGCACCCGCAGCTCGGCCCTGGCCGCGGGGCCGGGCGCGCCGGGCAGCGGGGCCAGCGCCAGCCACAGCAGGGCGGGCAGCGCCGGCAGCCGGCGCCGCGGGCCGGGCATCCCCCCGCGCCCGCCGCGGGCTCAGGGCAGGGTCGGCATGGGGCGGGGGGCGCGGAGCGGGCGGCGAGCGGGCGCGGAGCGGCGAGGGAAGGCAGCCCGCCCCGGCACCGGCACCAGCCCCGGCCCCGCTGGGGTGGCTCAGCGCGCCGCCCGCTCGCCCTTTTCATTCAAGCCCTCGGCGGGCTCTTCCCTCGCCCCCCGCCCGTCACTTCCTTCCCCCGGCCCAGGGACCGGCCCCACGGAGGCAGCGCACCGCCCCGCCGTTAAAGGGCCAGCGCCGGCCCGCGGCGCTGCTCGGCCGGTCCGCGGCCGTCGTGGGGTCGGGGCGGAGAGCGCTGCCCGAAGGAGCTTTCCTGGGCTGGGTGCCGGGGGATGCAGAGGGTCATCGGCTCCTGCCAGCCCCGGGCTCTGCTGTGCTCGCTTTGGGCGGCTTCGGCTTTTTCCTTTGGGATGCACAACTGTCCACACATTCCTTAGAACGAGGAAAGGCAGCGCTGGCCGCAAACTCCAGCTCTGCTGCTTGCACAAATGCAGAGAGTCCTCTGAACACGAGGTGGTTGTGAATCGAACTGCAGTTGGGACCAGGTGTTCTTTACAGGTCCCTTCCAGCCCGAACCGTTCTGTGATTCTATGGTGTATGTGGTTGCTTAGGCTCTTACTTTCCAGGTCTTTTGTGGGCACATTGGATGTGTTCCTGCCCCCGATGAGGATGTAGTGTGGGACACTTCAGATTTTCTTTCACAGGCATGTGGACCTGGGACACTTCAGACTCTGCAGTTCACAGTCAAAAGGCTCCCAATCTGCCCTTCACCCACCCACTTCTGCAATCACTTCCAGATGGGCAGATGCTTGTGAAGGGTCCCTTTGATTTCAAAAGGTCTCTGCAAACACAAAGGTCACTGTGGCAGCAGGATCAGGGACTTAGAAAAAGAGCCTGGCAAGAAGAAGCACAGAAATAAATAGAAACAACATTTAAATGCACACTTCCAGGCAAAGAGATCACTCTTGTCCAAGTGGGGCTTTTTGTGGGACCTCACACAAGTTTTAACCCTAAATCCTCACATCCTCTCTCAGACAAATTGAATCTCTTTGAAATACTTTTCAGGATAATAGCAGTGCTAAAAGCAGTGCTAAAAGCAAGCAGAGGAGAAGAAAAAAGTTAAGTGCAAACAGGGGAGAAAAGAAAATGGCTCAGCTGGGATACAAAAAGAGAGGGAAAGCCAACTAGGTAGAAACATAGAGGAAAAACAGTTCCTCATGACAAAAGCTGACAGGGAGAAGGCCCCACTCACAAGGCATTTATTCAGAAGATATGATGCAAAAAAAGGCAGGGGGATCCTAGCAGGACCTGGCAGGAAGAGTGCCACAAGGTCAGGTGTTTAGGAAATGAGTAAATGTGGCACCTCAGGACATGGTCTAGTACAGATGGAGGTGTTTAGAAGGTTGGATTTGGTGCTCTTAGAGCTCTTTTCCAACCTTAATGATTCTGATTCATTGATTCTATGAGGTCAGGGGGCACAAATAACCCTTGGAAGACTTCCAGTCCAAAGGGCCATACTTGCTTCTAAGCACAAATCCACTTTCCTGTTGCAGTAGAGTTACTCCAGGTCCATCAGCTTGCAGCTGAGCCCCAAGGACCAGAGCTTATCATGGTCCCATGTCCTTGCTGGAGGATCAGGGGAGGTAAGGCTGCACTCACTGCAGCTTTATGTGTCTGTGGGAGCATGTGGTGGGTTAAAACCACCACAGAACACATTCTCCCAGCTGCAGGTTTTAGCAGTGCCCAATGGGTACCTGTATCCTGGGGTGAGAGAGGTGATTCAAGACTATCCTTCACTGTGTTGCTGAGCTAGCAAAGTTGGCTTGGAGTAAGTGGTATCATTTTTCTCCTGATGCCTCCTAGAGCAAAGGAAATCAGAAGGCAGTCTGTCTCAGAGAGCTCCTTCCAAGGCTCAGCACCTTGCCAGGAAAGCTGTAGTCCTGCAGACCGCAATCTGAGCACGGCACAACTGAGCCTTGAATCTGACCTGGGAATGGTAGATTTGATCACAGTCCAAAAATGAATGGATACACAGACGAGAAATACTGGAGGCTGTGGAAGGGATTCAAAACACTGGGCAGGCAACAGAATTAAAGAGCAGGTAGCTCTTCAATAGCAGATGACAGAAAAGTAACTAGGAAGCACAGGAGAGAACTTTGCTGAGGTTTGAAAGAGACTGAAAGCTGACAGGCAAAAAGGGACAGAGAGTGCTGGTCAGCATTCCAGCAAGGGACACTTCAACAAATGAGTGCTGGGTAGGGAATTAATGGCCAGTAAGGGTAGCCAGAAGAGTAAGAACAGCTCAAAGAGTTTTGGACAGGTCCAACTGGCCAAACCAATTCTTTACTGGTGTCAATCAGCGTTTCTACCTTTGCTAACATGGGGCAGCTTTTTGTACCTGGGATCTCTTCTCTGAACTGTAGGCTAGGTGAAACGTGTTACAGTTCAGTGTTCCCACTGCAGGATCAGCTGCTGGGCTGCATTTAGTTTTACTCAGTGTTAATGGTCCGAGGCAAGAGCTTTTGGTATGTGTGCACACTGCAGTCTTTTTACTAGGAGGAAATTTCCATTAAAATACCTCAGGCCTGCTTGAGAATAAGGTTAAGGAAAAAAACCCATGCTGTTAAAAGAAAACACTGCTGGACTTTGCTGTGCAGTTCCAGCAGGGCAGTGCGTGGGAGCAGGGAATCAGAATTTGACACGAGATTTGCCTTGGTGCCTTAGATACAATCCTTCCTCATCCCTGGGGAAAACCACTAATATTTGGCCAAGCTACAAACCTTCATTCCCTCTTCCTCACCTCAAAACTTCATTTACAGAAGCTCAGTGTCCCATTGGCACCTTGGAAAACCAGGAAGGGATCAATGCCCACAGAGACCTGGATTCAGAGACAGCTTTTGCTGTAAAAGCTTAGAAGTTTAGCAGGGAAGGGAAGAAGTAGAAGGTGTGAGAAGTCCTTAGCATCCCACACAAGGCTCTGTGGGTAAACTGTTGTAAGAGGCTTTACCAGGCAAACAACAAAATGTGCAGGCACTCTGTCTTCACCACTTACCACCCACTCACTGCTGCATGTATGCTGTCAAACTTGATGATGCATAAGTACCTGCACCATTCTCTACCTTCATCCATTCCAGGAAAACATCTGCCCTGTCTCTCCTCCTTCCACAAAAATCTTTCTTCTCTTAGTACAAAATCAGCCTGCTGCAGCTATCTCTTATGTGGTCTGGGATGCTTCCTGCCCAGCTCCCTGAACACAGCAGCATTTAAGAGAAGGAAGGTCCTTGCTTTCCCCTCACTGTTTCACCCCAAAGTGAGTAATCAGTCAATACTCTGGAGGCCATTAGCATCTGAAGTTTACCCTCCCATGGAGGAGAGAGCAATAATTACTGCTTCTTTCTCATCAACTTACAGTAAGGCTCTGTGGCCAGTTTTCTTGTTATGAGCACAAACCTGAGGTATTTCAAACACCACAACAGCAGCACCACCAATACATCAAAGAGTGAGGATGTTTGTTGTGAATGAGATGCTTATTCTAAGAAACAATCTTGTTAAACTCAGTGGGGAGCTGGGCAGTGGGAAAGAGCAGCTTGCTGAGAACTCCTCTGCTGCCAGCAACTCGCCTGCAGCCCTCACTTTTGGAGGGACAAGAGGCATCCCTTCTATGCTCTGTGGCAAGAGAGAAAGCAAGCCCTGCCTGTGTCTGCTACCTGGAGGGCTGCAGGAGGCTGTCCTGCAGGTGCAGCACCACACCTCTTCCAGATCTCAGCTGATCTTAGTCCCACACAACTCTGCTGTTGCAGAAACAACTTTATCACTGCCACTGTGGTTCCCCTCAGACTGCTGAATCAACAGCCACAGTGGGTCCCAAGAAGCTCTAGTTCCTCAAAATGTCTCTGCTTCTTCCTCAGGGCCTCTTGTATGCCACTTCAGTTGTCTTTGCCTCTATCACCATGCACTCTGTTGAACAAAAATTCAGTGCAGAAGCCATGAAGCAGCTAGGAAGCCCAGGAGGCATTCTGTCACTGCAGCCCCAGGCCTTGTGCCTGGATCACACTGCTAATCCAGCCAGTAGATCCTGAGAGCCATCCCTTCTCCCAGCCTTGCCTGTGGTTTACCAAGGTTTTTTACCCCCTGCCCTGGCCTCATCAGGTTTATTTCCTTTGATGGACTGAGAGCCAGGCAGAGTTCTCCTTCCAGTATTTTGGCTAACTGGATGCACAGACAGGGCAGTAAAGTGAAGGTAAGGGGAAAGAAACCCAGACTTTGGGCTGTGCTCTGAAAAACCCAATCAGCACTTGTTGAGAGCAGCCTGAGCAATCTAAGCCTTCAAAATGAAAATCGACCCAGAATAAGCCTTTGCTGCATGCTCAGACCCTGAATTTCTCTTCTTATTTACACTGGTGTTAATCTCACCTAAAGTTGGTGTAACTGGGGTCAGGGATCAGACACAAGCATTCTGCCTTCTCTCCTTGATCTTCCAGCCTTCATTTTTATGCCAAACTCTTCCTTTCAAAGCTACATGAAAGAATCATCAGTGCTTTTTGAAGGATTCAATCAAGTCAACTATTTTTGAGATCTGAACACATAAACCTCTGCTTTTTAGTTCTGTTCATAGCACCTCAGAAGTAAAAGAGCTCTGGGAGAGTTAATTGGATTTTGTCTGTTTGGGTTTTTTTTGGTGGTGGTGGGTTTTTTTGTTATTATTCTCTTGGTCTCCCAACTTGTTGATTAAATCAAGAATATTGCTACAGAGGACCTATGGCTTGATCTGAAACTCTGGGAAAGATCTGAAGACTGTGTCCTTCAGTAGAGAACTCAAAGAAAGGAATTAGGCTTCAAGTAATTTTTCATTAATTAAAAACTACTCTGCATCCCTTTCGAGTGTTCCCTGCTGCCCCTCCTGAATGCCCTCCTTTTCTCAGCAATTACATAAAACAAGCTTCTGAATGGTGTTTAAAACCATCTTTACTGTCTCAAAACAATGCCTAATGTCTTCTATCTCTGACCTGTTTACCACGCTCTCCTCTGTCCTGAGCAATTAAAAGGTTGAGGAGGGGAGCAGCTTGGGTGTAATTAAATGAACGGGCCCCAGTGGCAGAGCACTGGGAGGTTAACTGAGTGCTCAACCTCTACAGCCAATGCAGACTCTTCCAGAGATGCTGATGTCCTGATTAGATGAATGTTAATTGAGATACCACGCAGAGGCTGGATGCAGCTGCAGGGAGGATGAGAAAGGCAGGGAAGTGGGGGAGGTGAGGAGTTAGCATTTCTCAGGAAAGGTTCTGTCCCTTTTCTCCTGGGTAAATTCATGGGAAGAGACTCAAGAGCATGACCCTGCTCCTGCTGTGGTCCTTGTGACCTGCTTCACAGCTAGAGTGGAATAAGGAAATACCACAAAAATAATATCCTTGGAGCCACACTGTGCAATACAGATGAGGATCTCTCACATGAGGTAGGAGGGCCTAAGAGAGAAATCCTGATCCATGGGAGGCAGTGGGGACCATCCACTAATAGCAGTCAAGATCTAAGTTGCCCTGCTTTAGAAAGGCCATGAGAGCTGGAAAAGTCTGGTTTGTCTGAAGGAGAGACCTCAGACTTTATGCTGATGGTGTAGGTTTGGGAGCTAATAGGAAATGCTTGGAAAATCTTCCCTGTGGCCAGTACTGTTCTACAGCTCCTGAGAAAAGTAATAGCTGCCTTTGTGAAGCAAGCTCATGACTAAGCATTGGCTGTGAATGCCTTCTGCAGAAGAGCCTCTTGGTGTGGGCCAAAATACATCACAATGGAATGAGAGTGTAGAATTTGGTTGGTTTTGCAAGTCAGCCTTTCTCTTGCCCTGAAGATCTGGGCAGGCTTCCCTCTTGGTTTAGCTTCTGTCCTCTGCCAAGGGCAGAATAGGAGCTGTACCTGAAGAGTCAAGCTCACATCTCTTTTGTGTTTAGCTGCTCTAAATGGCAGCCCAGGCTTGGTGCCTCTTATTTTCTCCTGCTCCAGCCTTTTTCTGTCCCACTGAAACAACTCTGCTACTTCCCTTAACATCTGGATTCAACTACCAAGCAACAGGCTTTCTGTAACACATTCCTCACCTCCCTCCCTGCTTCATGCCTCATGGGGTTTGTCCTCTTCACAGAGGGGGAGGTCAGAGAGAGACAAAGCAGGAAGAAGGCACCAGTTGGTAAAAAAAACTTTTTTCTTTCCCTTTCCTGAACCCAGCTCTTGGCCTGTTTGAAGTGGGCTCCTAAATACAGGAATCTCACTCAAACCCACTGCAAGAGTCTGCTGAAACTGTGCCCTGAAAGCTGCCCTGCAGAAATCCCAGTGAGCAGCAGGGAAACCTTCCTGCAATTTCCAGGGCTAGGAAGGATGTGCACCCCTCTGTGCTGCTCACAGGCTGTTCTGACAGGCAGGAATCCCACACAGCCAAGCCCCAGGTACCCTAACACTGCATGGCTCATAAGCCTGTAATATCCCTGGACACACAGCAGGCTCCAGTGTCAGGTTATATTTTGGGAAAGAAGAGGTTCAGGAGGTTGTTTTTGTCTGTGTGATACCTCTGAGTGAGTGCCAAACTGGGTGCTGGTGGCTGAAGATCTCAATAGAAATTAAACTCCCTCAGTTCAGGCCTTCCTTGCTTTGAGAGATAAAACTGGGTAAGGTCTGGGAGCAGTGGTCCACTGTCCTGCCCTCCAACAGAGCTCCAAACCATGTTCCCAGAAAACAACCAAACATCCTGCTGTGACCATCTGAAATAAGAGCCCTCAGGGACATCTACTGACCCATCTCAATCAGAGGTTGGCTTTTGCCCTGAAGCATTTGGATTTAGATCCCTTCTAGCTGATTTCTTATGCTGATGTGATCAGAGCCAGGCAGAAAATACAAAGCCAGGTCCCTCCATGGCTGTTAACTGGAAGAGCAGCTTCTCAGGGCACTGCTGCTTTCTTCCTGCTGTGGTCTTGGCTGGGGTGTCAAGGGACAGGCTCTTACCCTGCAATTTCATGTCCTGCAAGACCTCAGCTCAAAACAAGGAGTGAGGAGGCATGGCCTTGCCCTCATGCCTGCTCGCCTTGCAGAACTAGTCATGGGAACACCAGCAAGTGGGAAATGCTAAGGAGGGAGAGGCTACTATGCCTGAAATTACCAGGTCCAAGCTCTCCTTAAGATGTTTGAGTATTTTCCTGGGAGAAGGAAAGTAGAGAAGGAAATGCTGCTGCTCCCTCAACACTCAGTTGCTTCACAGATTGCACTGAGTTGGAAGGGACCCTCAAAGGTCATCTTGTCCAACCCCCACCCCCTGCAGTCAGCAGGGCCACCTCCAACTAGATCAGGCTGCCCAGGGCCACTGAAGTCTGATCTTCAGTGTCTCTGATGATGTCTTCATGATGACTTGCTTGGACAAGGAAAGCTCTGTCTGGGCCTCTGTCACCCAAGAGGACACTGACCCTAGGGTCTTGCTCTCCCCTGATTCCCTGCCATGCTGACAGCCTGTGCCCAGCTTGGTGCCTGATGGTGTGATGCTTAGGAAGAGAAAGGAAGAAGAGTGGTATCTCACTAACTGGACTCCCACTGGGTATGCTGAGGAATCCATTTAGTGTGCTGATCTCCACTGTGCTCATGCTGCTGCTGACTTGGAAGAGGTTAATTTACATCAGCACAGTTTATGCTGGAATGATCCCAGAGGAAATTATTGTTGGGGGGGGGGAAAAAAATAAACAGGTGGTAAGTTCTTGCTTCATATATCTAATTGGAAAGCTGACCAAAGTCTAGCTAAAGCAACATCAGTGTTGAGTTAGGCAATATCCTTTAAAACAA
The DNA here is from genome assembly GCF_027791375.1 of Indicator indicator. Classification (NCBI taxonomy): domain Eukaryota; kingdom Metazoa; phylum Chordata; class Aves; order Piciformes; family Indicatoridae; genus Indicator; species Indicator indicator. The sequence continues at coordinate 2,626,320 of NC_072043.1, read as the reverse complement.
AAAGGCTGTGAATCTCCTATGCAAGACAAGCCTGGTAAAAAGAGATAAATCTAAGTGAAGCCCTCAAATTCTAAAGGGATATAAATCTAATTAAAGTGATATAAATCTAACTGAAGAAATACCCTGTAAATCCAGCCAAAATGATATCCATCTAAGGAAAGCAATGCAAATGCACTAGAAACACCATAAATAAAATCAAAGCAATGTATCAGATGTAATGGAAGCCATCTGAAACCTAAATCAAGTGATATAAATACACCAGATTGATATAAAACTAATTAAAGTGATTTATAAAATGGACATTTCAAAAAGAGTCACGGCCAACAGAAGATGAGAATAGCTGAAAAGAGGGACCAGGGTAGGTTTATGAGCAATAAAACTGCCATCAGTGGGATCATTCCACCTGCCATGTGAGGAAAGGCTGAGAGCTGGGTTTGTTCAGCCTGGAGAAGAGAAGGCTTAGGGGAGACCTAATTGCTGTGGACCAGAACAAAAAGGGTGGCTACCAGGAGAATGGAGGCTCCCTTTTGACGAGGGAGAAGACAAGGGGTGATGGAGACAAGTTACTGCTGGGGAGATTCCCATTGGACTCCAGAAGAAAATGTTTCCCCATGAGGACAGTTGGAGATTGGAGTCATCTCCCAATGTCAGCAGTGGATTCCCCTGCATTGGGCAGTTTGAAGCCTCTGCTTGGTGCTTGGCCAGCTCATTGCAACTCCACTCTCACCTAGAAATGTTGGAGCAGATGATCCTTGGGGTTCCTTGCAACCTGGCACTCTGTGACTACCTACAGCAATAAAGAATTCAGCAAGGTTAGGTAGGTGCTGTGCATCAGGGCAAGCTCCAGCTGCAGAAAGGGTCAGGAAAGCTGCTCTGCTCCGAGCGTAAACCTGAGGCACAGCTGCTTCCGACCCGTGTTACATGAGCGGCAAGAAAGCAAAAGGGGAACATTTGCATGGGGTAAATCCAGTGAAGAAAATGACAGCAGCGCTCAGGGGAGCCCCAGTGTCTTCCAGCCCAAGGTTCTGTGAGCTTTAGGGGGTAGGCAGCTAAGCAGGAGCTGGTGGGAATGAGCATAATCCCCTGCACGGCTGACCGCACTCATCCGACTGGATCAGACCTGACACAGCAATGTGGGCTGGGAGAGTCACCCCCCAGCTGAGGGTGGCTCTGTCACCAGCTCAGGCAGCTTGGAGCCTGAGCTCAAAGCAGAAGGTTGGGCACATTTTAGCCATGCTTTGCTGTGTGCTGGTGCTGAGTGCACAGTGCCAGCAGCGATGGAGCCAGCACTCAGAAAGGACCTTGAGTACTCTGACCTAGTGGAAAGTGTCCCTGCCCATAGCAGAATGATCTTCAAGGTTCCTTCCAACCCAAACCATTCTATGAATCTATGAAGCAATTAATGTAGCAGGAGGGATGGGCTGTTGGGTGGTTAATGGCTTCCCCTCACCCCTGACCTCCCAGGGGCCAAGAGCAGAGTCAGCCAGCACAGTCCTGTCTGAAATTTCTTCCCCAGGGATGCTCATTTTCATTTCAAACTTCCCTGCATACAGAGAAGTAAGAAAAATAAAATGATTTGGAGACTTTTTCCACTTCAGTTATGAGCAATGAACTTCTCCCTCACCCCTCTGCCTCTTGTGTTTAAGGGCAGAACTGTCCCAATTGTGTTTGCAGTGAGAGGGTGGTTCATATTCTTCTCTTAAATTGGAAAAAACCTCATTGGTAGTTTTCATTTTCGTCCGCTTGCAAAGACAATAAATGCCTAAGGATCTTTTGGGTTGCACTTGAGTGATTTAATCAGTGACCTAATAAGACTACAACACAATTCACAAAGCTGTTGCTTGTCTTTAGAAGACAAAATCAGTTTCAGAAAACAGCCAGATCTGCTCAAAAATTCTGTCTTCCTTTGGCTAAAAGGAAGCTTTTTTTATTATTATTCTGAATCATAAAATGTCCTTAGTTCAGCTTTACAATTGAGCTTTTCCCTTCCAATCCTATTCCAAAGCAGAGTGCCATATGTTTCATACTTATGACTTCCAAATTTTCTCGTGCTTGAAAGTCATTTGGCACTGGAGCATCTGCAAGCAGCCTGAATTTCTTCTTCTTTTTCTTCCAGAGTAAAGGAAAATATCTATTTTTGTGGAAGCTTACTGAAAAGCAGCAACCCCCTCCCCAAACCCCCAACCTCAACAATTTAGGTTAGAAAGAAGCCTAGAGGAAAATGCAAATATTATATTTTCTTTTCTTCTTGCAGATTTAGCTGGAAAGGTTTCCTGTGCTTTCCTGGAACATGAATGTAAAATTTGGCAAGTCCTGTTGGTCTGATGAGCCACTGAATCAAATAGCTTTAAAAAAAACCTCCACAACCCAAAACAACCTCAAGTTAACCAAAATGTCTCTTGACTTCATCTAGGGACAGATGCACTGCATTCTCTGTCACCTAAAAATCTTCTGTGGTCTTAATATTCAGAGCAAAGAGTTTCGTAAATGATATTAGATTCTGTTTTATTATCCTAATTGTGTTTTCTTCTCATCAAACCCCATGTGTGGGGTCTAACCATGGGGATCAGCTTGCAACTGGGTTAAACATCTGGGGGTGAGCAGGGGAGAGTGACTGAAGAAGCCACCCTTAGCAGAACTGGTTGTATCACATCTCTATTTTAAGGGCCCTCCAGCACCACCTCACAGAGCTCATGACCTAGAATGGAGGAAGTGGGGCAGACATTCAGCATCACCAGAATTCAAGCCTGATTTAGCCCAAGCTGGAAGCAATGAGATGTGACACTTGGAATTAGTGAATGAGTTGGAAAATTGGAAAATAGGTCTGGTGACTGACAATTAGAAGTTCAGAGGATCATAGAATGGTTTGAGTTGGAAGGGACCTTAAAACTATCTAGTTCCAACACCTCCCACCAACCCAGGTTGCTCAAGGTCTCCTCCAATCTGGCCTTGAACACCTCTAGGGAGGAGACATCCACAACCTCCCTGAGCAACCTGTTCCAGCGTCCCCCCACCCTCACTGCAAACAATTTCTTCTCCAGTCTAAATCTCCCCTCCTCAAGCTTCAATCCATTCCCTCTCATCCTGTCACTACAAGCCCTTGTAAAAAGTCCTCCCCAAGGTTTCTTGTAGAAATCCACCAAATCCAGAAGTGAAGTCAGTGGCAGTCACCCCACACTGGGGGCTTCAGTGGAAGAGAGGAAGGAGAGAGCTGCTTCAGGTCCAGGTAATAGTGATAACCTCACCCAGTGAACACAGCTCTTGACTAAGGCTTGTTGTAAATCTTGCAGGGTTGCTGCCAACAAGCCATCAAACTAGAGATGATGGAAAGAAATCCTCCCTGTTAGTTCCTGCAGTCCCTTCCTGCAGCTCCCCAAACAAGCTGCTTCATCTCCAGCTGCTGGGGGCCATTATCCCAACGCCTGACTCCTGGAAGCAGTCCACCCTTCCTCATCTCTGTCTTCCTAGCTCAAGGTCCTCCTGTCTGATGTCCCTGCCAGTAGATGAGATGGAGGCAGGCCAAGGGCCAATCTGTTCCTCATTGAGGTCATCCTGCAGCTTACAGCTTGCTGCTGATGTGGCGTTTGGGGGATGGAGTGAAAAAAAAAAAAAAATTAAAAAGTCTCTTTCTCGCCTGGCCTCACTTCCAGCACTGCTGGGGGACTGAGAAAGCAAGAGAAGCACAAAGCCAGCAAAGCAAACCCAACCCTTCCAGGTAACCCTTTACACACCCCCATCCTACTGCCAGACCAGTGGCTAAACCACAACTCACCAGCTGGGCACAGCCCCAGGACTTTAGAGGAACATTTTCTCTATGCTTACTCACTCTTTCCAAGGTCTTTTTCTGTGTTTGCCTCTCCCCCACTTATTTCAGAGCAGAGGCTTCCCCCAGCCCTGCTCCCAAAGGCCCCTCTGTGCTGGGGAGCTCCCCTTCCCTCCAGCCCAGCCGAGCTGCTGTGTCATTTTAATGACCCAGCTCAAAGTGCAGCTGCCAAGCTCAGGCAGTTTCTCAGGTTCTGGTGAAAAATCACAGCTGTCTGAGAGTTTCCTGTTGCTCTGCTTCCCCTTGTTTGTCCCCTGACTAAGGAGGTGGGGAAAGTAAGACTGCAAAAGCTGAGAAGTTTTCAGTGCTGGGAGGTGGTTTTTTTTTTTCCTTCCCTCCAGGGCAAGATGCCTCTGCCTTCCTTTTCTGTAACATGTGGGAGAAGCATAGAATCATGAATTATAATGATAATAAATAATAAGCAGCATCTTTTGAGGAGCTACCTGCTCCCAAACCCCAGAGCTCCCAGCCCTCCCTCACAGAAGAACTGGGCTCTGAATTTCAAATCCCCCAAAGTCCAAAGACATTTGGCTCAAGCTGTTATTCTGGAGTTGGGAGTGAGTCTGTCAGTGATGCTGTGGTGCAAACCCAGAGCCCATCCTATTAGATGGAGTTTCATGGGAGCAAGGAAGTGTGAAAGAAAACAGAAAGAGGGCACAAGAGCTGGAGTAAGACAAGAGCTACCGCTGGGCAGCCTGGAAAGCTCCCTTTGTGTGCCCAAGGCACCGTGGCACGAAGCTCAGAGCTTGGCTAAGGACAAAACAAGATGTTCCTGCTCTCAGCTGCCCTGCCAACCACTTCCAGGCTGGACAAGTCACTGAGAGTGCCAGGCCTGAGAGGATGTATCGTGCTGTTTGTGAGGCACTGCTGTGAGGAAGTCTGCAGATCAGAATTAATTGAGCAGCTCCTAGCACTGCAGGAGAAATCACATTATATTCCCTTCACAGCTCCTGGGGCAGAATGGTGAGAGAACAAGAATCCCTGGCTGGGATAGAGCCACAAAAGGGTCAGGGCAGTCTTGTCTGTATTAGTGAGACAAGAGATACCTTTTGCTTGAGATAAGAAGCACTAACCACAGCAGGGGGGAAAGCAGAGCCTGGCACTTTGTGCTCTGCCTGTTTAGAGCAGAGGCAGGAAAGCAGAAGCTCACGAGGCACATGCTGCATTCTGGTGGTGTGCACAGAGGGGCTCCTGACCCTGCAAGCAGGCTCAGCAAAGGCTTTTACAAGAGGGGGGCTGAATTCATGGGGAAAGCTGCAGCCCTGGGGATGCTGAGGAAGTTTGCAGCAAAGCCTGGGCTGTGGAAAAGCAATGTCTCCTTCCTTCCCAGTGACACTTCTGCTAGCCATCCCAGGGAGCAGCTCGGGGGGCACCACAGCCAGCTGACACTGAGCATTTCCTTGGCTGCTCCCAGCTGTACCAAGAGATGAGGAACGACCCCAGGCACCCACCCCCAGGGAAGCATCCCACTGGGTTGTGATTCATGGTTACAGGAGCGTGGAGCCTGGGACGTGCATGTAGCTTCCTGCGTGCTAATCACAGCTCAGGATGGAGATGGGGGAGGTAGGAAGTGTTGGGGGATGAATTCCCATTCCCTGCTATGAAGAGATCCAGACAGCCCACTGAGTCAGGGTGAGGTCAGCAGGGTGAGGCCAGACAGGCTTTGATTCCCCCAGCAAACTGCCTTTCAGTTGGTGCCTTCTCACCATGGCCCCTGGCATAGGAAGCACGTGTCCCAGGGCAGCCAGCTTCCCCCTTTGCCTCTCGTTCTCACCCTAACCTTAGCTGAAGCCCTTCCCCACAATCACGTGGCAGACATGGCTCCATTTCAAGGGACAAAGTGCAGGAGTTTCTCATTAACGGAGAATGAAAACTGCCTGCTGGGATCCAGCTGCAGTAACTCTGTTGGAGGAGGGAGAAAAAGTGCTGTGGGGGAAGAAGGAGGTGGAAAAGGAAATCAGACAAGCACAGTTGCCTCACAAAGCCTGAGCCATGAGCTCTGTGCCTTGTGGTGTTGCCCCTGTGCTGTTTTCCCAATGCAGCTTGTTGAATGCTCACTGACCCCAGCATATCACACTGGAGAGGGTCTTGCTCTGCTCCCTGAGCTTCTTGGGGTAGCTCAGTTGCAATGACCTTGACTTCAGCATAACACCCAAAAGGTCCTCTGCACACACAGCATCTCTCTGAGGCTCCCCTGTCTCACCCAGACATCTGCAGCCCATTCCAGGATGTTGGGAGCAAGGAGCAGGAGCCTTCCCAGGCTATTTAGGAGCAGGGAACTGAATGAAAAGGAGGGGCAGAAGCAAGGGAAGTGGTTGCTGCAGTGTTTATATCCCCCTCTGTTCTGCCCCCAAAAAGAAGAAACTAAGATTTGGTTGCCCTCAGGCAGCTCCCAAAGAATTTAACTGGAATTCAAAGGAAAAGGCCTCTTGGCATTTTTTTTGTTGTTGTTGTTTTTGTTTTTCCCACCTACAGAGCTGGCTGCAAATCCAGCCAGGGGAAAAAAAAAAAACCCAAAACAACAACAAACCAACCCATACTGTTAGTGAGAGTCCAGTACTGCCAAACAGACAGAGCCACGTGGGCCAGGGCTTGGGAGCAGGAGTGAGACAGGGAGGGAAGAAACCAAGCCTTTATCTGCTGCCTGGGTTGCCTGGGCTGGGGGTGATGCATAGTTAGCATAACTGGGAAGGTCAAGTTTCATAACAGCCTGAAGAGAGGGATCTTCCTTCTTGGAGGAACGAGGGGAGGGATAAGGAGGAGTGTCCAAGGAGCAAAGAGCCAGATGGTCTCTGACATGTGGATGCCTCTTTCATACCACAGGGAAAAAGAGGAATTCTGGCACAGTGCTGTGTGCATCACAGAACCTAGGGAGAGATGGGAGAGCAACCCAGGCGACCTCCTTTGGCAGCAGCAGATTCCTAAACTGTGGAGATGAAAGAGCAGACAGGGCAGAGGTGGAGGTGGGGAACTGGGTGGCTGTGGGAGAGGTGGGGTGACAGCAGAGGGCAGAAGGGAAGAGGCTGAGTTTAGCTGAAGCAGAAGCAGTGTTTTCCTTCCACTGCACTGGCTCAGCACCAGAGAAACCCAGTCCCAGGAACTGTGTTTGTAATTGTTTATGAAGTGAAACAAGCTGCTTTCCTTCTACCCCAACACACACATTCACTTGCTGGCATTTCATGCAGCAAGCTAATCTAAACTGAGCAAGGACCTGCCAGCATCTGCTGCAGCTTCCCTGATCCTCCCCTTCCCAAGGGAGGTTACAGACAGTAGAATCATCTTTGCCTTGTCCTCCCAGGAAACGCCTCTGCTCTTCCCCAGAAGGGGGTGGTGGTGTTGGCCAGAGTGGCAGAGTGTTCCCTTCCCACCTCCTCGTAGAACCTCTTGTTGAGGGTGAAGGGCAGGTTGCAAGAGACAAAGCCCTGATCCTATTGCCATGGAGATGTTAATTCAAGCTGAGTTCAAAGGAAATTGTTCCAGCTAAAGCTAACAAGCCTGGCAGGAAAGCCCTGCTGTCAGTTGAAAGAGGCCAGCTTCTCATAAAAAGGGAAAGGAGGTGGGGTCAGAAAGAGGGGGCCCCCTTCAAAACCCAGCTCCAAATAGACACAGCCCTCTTCCCTGCCTTTGAGCAAAGCTTCTCCCTCAGCACCAAAGCCACCAGCTGTGAAGCAAGCCAGCAGATTATGCCAGGCAGTCTTCCCATTCCTGGACCCTTACAGAACAGCAGCAGGGAGGCAGGGGGTGGAGGAGGCAGGAGAGCAGCCTGTGCCACCCAGGGCAGACGTGGTGGGCATGCACTCAGGCTGCCACAGCTCTGCAGCCAGCTGCTGGGTCCTGCCCATTCAGGTTGCTCTGCACTGGTACATGCTGGTGGCCACACACAAGGTCCCACACAAGGCTGCCTGCCTCCTGCCATGCACCAGCAAGCACTGGGGGCAGGGGGAGAGAGGGAACCCTTGACACCAGTGTCACAGCTCCTGCCTTGCTGCCATGCAAACATTAAAGACACCATGTGCTGTTAGATAGAGATTAGAAAGATATCAGATAGGAAAAACTTCTTTAGAGTGAGGGTGGAGAGACACTGGAACAGGTTGCCCAGGGAGGTTGTTGGATGCCCCCTCCCTGGAGGTGTTCAAAGCCAGGTTGGGTGAGGCCTTGAGCAACCTGGGCTGGTGGGAGGTGTCCCTGCCCATGGCAGGGGTTTGGAACTGGATGATCTTTAAGGTCCAACCCATTCTATCAATTTGTGAGATAGCTGCCACCATGCTCAGGAGGCTGCAAGGGACTGGCTGGGGACAGGACATGAAGGGCAGAGCAGTGAAGGGCAGGGCAGCTCTCACTTAGCTTTTCACTGATATCACTCAGGTTTTCATGTAACCTCTGCAGCTTCAGGTTTTAGTGGAAGTATTCCAGTTGGTGTAATGATTAATCCTGGCAGGTGAGACTTGTTGGCTGGCACAAAACCTGGTGTTCCTGCCTGGTGTTAAGGGAGTGTTCTGTCTGAGAGCTGAGGGTGACTATCCACAGCCTCTCTGAGAATGGGTGAGACTGACCCTTGGCATTGCTGGGAGGGCAAAGTGGAAGATGTGCTCTGGCACAGAGAACACCCCTAAACTGATCCTGAGCAAGGGACTTGTGAGGGTGTGAGAAAGGCAGGGGCCATAGGCTGGAGTGGACAGCAGAGAACACAGAACTGCAAGGTCAATAAACAGCTCTCAAAGGGATGATGAAGCAACCAGCTGCCAACCCCCTCTCCTGCCCTGCAGGGGCACTTTGAACATCTCCTACCCTGTGTCAGAGCAGGAGTGGGCCTGCTCAGTGCAAGATCTGGAGAATTATAAGCAGCCCAGCTTAGTATTAGAGAAATTAACTGTGGTTAAAAACAACAACAGCAACAACAACAACAAAAAAGAGGAACAAAAGCCCCAAACTCAGAACAGACTTTTCCAACTGAACTAGAATATCTTCCCATCTACTCCTCCAGTGCCCAAAGGAGAGGTAGGCACTGAAGTTGAACTGCTCCCTGCCAGCCAGGGCAGATAGAGAGAGAAAGGAAGGGTTTTGTCTACCAGATAGCCCTGGAGAAAGTCCTGGCTGGCAAAGAAAGTTGCTAAGGGAGTCCCCTGCAGCCCCTGGCCACTGCTGAACCTGGAGCTGCCTTGCAGGACTTGCAGGAAACTGCTAGCAGTGTAGCTCCCCTCTAATTCCTCCACCTCCCTTTCCCTCTTTCCCTTCTCCATTGCATTCCTTGCTGCTTTTCTGCAGCCCCCTGCTTCTCCTGCAAGCTTGCCCTGCTGCTGGGCTCAGAACTGCTGCCAGGGAAGTGGCAGGGAGCAGTAAGAAAGCACTGACAGCCGGTTACTGCTGCGGCTTTCCCATCCCGCTGCTTTAGCAGGACTTGGGCTCTCTCCCACCTCTTCCTTTTCTTTCATCTTCCCCTGCTTCTAGGCTGTAGCTAGAGGCTGCAGCTGCTGCAAAATCAGGTGAAATTTGCTAATGGGCAGCAGAGAGGTTTCCCACAAATCAGAGCAAATCTCTCTCTTCTTAACTTTTTCTCTCCTCCTCACAGGATGCCTTCCCCCTTTTCCTCCCACCTCTCCCTCTCTCAGACTCCTTTCCTTGCCAGCTGGCTCTTCTCCTCCCATGTCACTGCTGAGAGCATGAGGGGCTCCCTCCTGAAGCAACACTGACTTTTGGCCTGCTCAGCAACGTGCCTGAGCAAGAGGAGAGAAAGTAAGGAAAAGGGGAAGAGCACACTCAGGTTACTGTTCAGGCAGTGAGAGTGTGTGCAGTGAAGCAGAGCAGGAGACCTGAATGTTCTGGGGTCAGAAATACCAGCAGTGGCACTTGGCATGCCTCTAGCCTCATTCCTCATTGCCCTGCAGTCTCAGAGAGAGGCTCACAGCATGCCTGTGGCCACACAGCCCCGTGGGGGGAGAGCAGAAAGCAGCCTGCTCCGAAATGCCCCTTCACTGTCCAGCTGCTGAAGGGCACTGAGATCAGCCCAACCACCCCCAGCCCACTTCGGACAAGGTGGGCAGAGCACCACTGAAGAGATGGGCAGCACAGCAACCCTTCCCTGTGACTCAGCTGGGAAACTGCACAATGACCTGCAGGGTACAGCCCCTCCATGGGCACTGCTCCCAGCACAGCTGTGCACATAAGCTGAGCAGCAGCAGCAGCACTTCTCAGAGCCCTCTCAGCTCCTCCAGGCATGGGAAAGGATCTGCTGGGCTAGTAGTAGGAGAAATTGCACACTCCCTTCCTAAAGGAGTTTGGGGTTGTTCCCCCCCACCCCCCCATCACCAGGCTCTATCTACAATTTGAATTATTTTAGAAAAGAAAAGCAGCTAGCTAGAAAAACAACTGAGCCCTCCTAGGTGGCCACAATTAATTCCATTCCCGTTTATATGTAGCCTTTATGCCTCTCTCTTGCAAAATTTGCTCTGACATCCTGCTGAGTGAGGTAGCATTTCTGTAGTCATTCACACTAATCTCTCCCCACACCAACCTCTTTTTAATAGCAGGGATTGAGTTATGTGCTCTGGTCCTGTGCTAATGCTGAGATGACAAAACTTGCTAAAAACCCTGATGAAGGATCCATGATCTCCTCCACTCTCCTAAACCCAGAGGGGAGAAGGTTTTCTCTGCATCCCCCCTCACCAGAATGCAAGCTCTGAATTTTGGTTCTACCAGGAACTTGGCAGTTGCCCTTTTAATACCTTTGCCTTCACTTGCCCCACATTCAGCCCTTTCTCCCACTGATGATTAAGTCCTTCTAAGGCAGTATTTAGATCCACCTTAATCTCTACCTCGTGCTGACTGCAGAGCATCCCTGTTTCTTCCTTCCTTGCTTGCTCTTTTTGTTCTGCATTCAAAGAACTTAGGACTGCCTCTTTTTAATGCCCATTGCAAGATTAATCAGCTTGGCTTTTGACAGCTCTCACTGATTCCTCCACATGCCAACTTCTAAGCTGCTGCTTTCTCTGCTCTTCTGGCCTTCTATCCCTTCCAGGCATTCTGATAACAGTTAGCATCCTTTTGAGGTGGTTATTCACCCAGCTAGAACTGGAAACTTCCCTTGGAAGTCATTCCCACCCCCCACCTTTCAAACATTTTGAGCTTTGGTGTTCTGCTGATTTATTTATTATTATTTTTTTTTTAACTTAGAAAAATGGCAAACCTCCTCTGAGCTCCTGAGGCCAGTTTTCATTCCTGTGGATTTCTCACAGCCAAAAAAAAGATTGGCTGATTTGAAACCAGGAACTTTATCTGCAGAATTTGTTTGCCTTTCCATTTAATTTTAATGGAATCAGCTGTTAATCTCTGAAGCCAAGGTTACTTTTTCAGTGCAGTGCCCTCATTGCTTATCAAAATCCAGGCCAGGGCAATACCTTTCTTTCATCACTGGTTGAGTGAATGCTGGTGAGGAAATCCATCCACTGTCACCTGCCACAATGTTTTCCCTACTATTAGTGACACTGTTTTTTTTTTTTTTTCATGCTAAATAAGAGACTTTCACTTGCTTAGCAGGAGCACACTTTCTCAGTCTGTATGAGGTGAATAATTATGCAGGAGTCTCTGTCCCTGTCCCACTCTGACTCTGGAAATCTACAGCACAGCCCCCTGACAATGCCAGGACCAGCCCATCTTTCTTTCCCCACCAATCTGAAGTCTAATGGATTCTTTTTATGGCATGTCAAGGCTTGGAGGATTCTGACTGTAAAGCTCTGTATTGCCCTTTCCACCACACATACCTTCAGGGTACTGTAATTATTGCAGATCTCATCTCACAGGAAGGCTTCCAGCTAGTCTGCACTTTCTGCTGCTCATCAGACAGATGCACAGTGCAGTCCTTCCTCTACTGGGGAGGAGGACATGTTTCAAACGGTGATGAAATGCACTTCCCTGAACTAGGGATCCACTGAAAATAGGAATTTAGCAGAGAATAGACAAGACTTTACCTTCTCTTTGCCTTCTAATTCCTCAAAAGAACCCAGAGTTAGAAGCCAAGAGTCTATGCTTAGATCTTAGGTTTTGTTAAATTACCCTCTTGGTCACCCTAGTGACAAGTGATAGGACAAGAGGAAACTACCTAGAGTGTTCCTAAGTTTACGCTGGACATGAGAAACAATTTCTTCACCATAAGGGTTGGGACAGCCTGCCCAGGGCAGTGATGGAGTCCCCATGGATATAAACTATAGCACAGGAGGTTCCACCTCAACACGAGGAGGAACTTCTTCACTGTGAGGGTCACAGAGCACTGGAGCAGGCTGCCCAGAGAGGTTGTGGAGTCTCCTTCTCTGGAGACTTTCAAGCCCCATTCGGATGTGTTCCTGTGTGACCTGTGCTGGATTCTATGGTCCTGCTCTGGCAGAGGGGGCTGGACTCAATGATCTCTGAAGGTCCCTTCCAGCCCCTAACATCCTGGGATCATGTGATCCCATCCTTGGAGAGGTTTCAAAGCCCTGCAGATGTGTTGCTGAGGGACATGGTTTAGTGGTGACCTGGCAGTGCTGGCTTAATGGTTGTACTTGGTGATCTTAAAGGTCTTTTCCAACCAGAGTGATTCTCTAACAGCAGCCACTAGATACATAAGTGCAAAAGGCTGACAGTACCAAGCATGCTGTGTACCAGTTCCCTGCCCCAATGTCCTGAAAGGGTACAGAAATCTGCTCCAACATCATTACTGCAGGACACAATCCGAAGCAATCAATGCTGAATGGCAAGGGAATCTTCTTTTGTCTTTCATCTGTATTTGAGTTCCTCTCTAAAAATCTTCCATTTCACTTCCTGATGTTTCTGGCCCCTCCTTGATCTTTAAAGCATTACTTCAGCTTGCTAAGGTGGGCATCAGGCCAGGCTGCTGAACGATGCTGTTTGCTTAGTTTAGCATTGGCTCCTGTCAGGAGGAGCCCTGCTGGCTGCACACACCGTTTGGGGCCATATGTGGTGTTATTTACATGAGGGAAGGGAAGAAAAAAAAAAATCACTTTGTGAAATATGAGTTGAGAGAAGAGAGAGAGATAGGCAGAGCAGGGTGGGAATGTGCCCATCTGAGGAAACCAGCCCAGCCTGGCCCACAGAAGGAATCAGCACAGCGCTCACGGAGAGGAACACTGATTTTAAAGCAAGCTGCAAGGGTCTGCAGCAAAGCCTCATAACGGGAGAAGAAATTGGACAGGTTTCTGGAATGGCTGCACAGAAGCTCTACCACCAGCTGGGAGACTAATTTAGTTTCTGGTTTTTTCCTCTCCTCTCAACCCTCCCTCTTTCTCTCTTTGAATAGGAGAGCAACATGGCCAAGGGCTCAGCTCCAGTCAGATTTTAGAGGCTCAGATGGGTCACTCAGTGGAGGAGTAAACATTAGGGAAAGCTGAAGAGCTTTCTTAGTTTGTTCTTGATCTACAATGCACAGGAAGCACTTGAAATCCCCAACAGGTCCTGGCCTGTCTGTATCCATCTACATTACCTGTTGTGAGGTAGAGCAGCCCCAGGACTGCTCTGCATCCCACAGCAGCTGGAGCAGGCAATGAAAGCAGAGCCAGGCAGGGGCTGAAGCTGGCAAGAGCTCTGTCATCTCCCTGCTGCTTAGCACAGCAGTCCTCTGCTCTTTGACTGATGCTCAGCAGCAGCATTGCTGTTCTGTCATCCCCAGTACAACCAATCTCTCCCAACACAGCCTGTCCCAGTACTCTGACACTCTTGCTGAGGGATGATGTGCCAGTGGAGGTGCCAACTTCTGGAGTAAGATGTGAAACCAACTGCCTGACAGCCTGGACTGTAAAAGTCCCCTTGGCATCTTCTGCCAGCGTTCTCTTCCTCCCTCAGCCAAATTCCAGGTTAGAAACCGAACAAAGCAGTAGTGATGAGCTGCCAGGATTTTAATGAGCAGTTCCTGCAGACACCTTCCCTGCCTCTGCCTGTGATCACTCTCCTCAGAGCAGGTGCAGGTGTGTGTGCTCCCAGACAGGGGCTCTGTTTACTCCTCACTTGTTCAAATAGCAGCAGTTACAAACACCCTCTCTCGTAACCATCACTCAAGCAGGGAAGTGGCTGATTTGGCAAGGAAATTGTCATCAAGAGCAGTTTGCTGGAGCTGTTTACACTGTGTTTCTGAGGGTATAATGAGGCTGCTGATAAGATAGTGCAGGAACCAGTTGGATTGAGTAAAGGGGGGATATGGTGATGGGAAAGCTGCTAGCCGTGTTCTGTAAGGTGGCTGGGAAGTACCCTGCTGGCACTTACTCTGGTATTTACTCTTACTGGCATTTACTCTTCTGCATTTATTTCAGCACCCTTAAGAAGAAGGTCTTTCTGCAACAGGAAAGCAGGTCTAAGAGAGCTGGGATTTCCAGGATCATGTTTTTCTTTCCCAGGAAGGAATCTGGAATTTTTCTCTGCTGTAAACCCAACTACCCCTTTCCAGCACCTGAGGCATTCCAGCAGGGAGGAAGAGGCTAAGAGGTTCTATCAAACCCCCAAGGAGCCCTGCTGAAAACTAATAATGAAGGCATTCACCCTGCTGGGGACCTTGCAGGACATGCATGGACCAGGGCAGCAGTGCAAGGAGAGGTTGGCTCCAACAGAGAAAGATTGCCCTTGCTCCTCCTGTGCTCCAGGGCCTGGCCCAAAGCTCTCTGGCTCCCCAGGGCAGGCATCATTTCAATAGCAGCGTTTTTACCTTTCTAGGAAGATTGTATCTGGTAAAGCTCCAGTCCTGTGCTCTGCCCCTGGCCTTAGTACAAGCACAGGAAAAGCTCTCTCTCCTCCCTCCCACCACACTTCCAGGAACACCAGGGGTAGACAGGTCCAGGCATCCACCTTACCACCAAAGAGCAGCAAGTGGGCTTGAGATAATATTCTCCTACCTCTGCTCAGCCCCAGCCTCTGCTGGGACAGGCAGTTTGGGGTAACTGGCCCTGGTGTCCTGTCCTGGAGGGGTTTTCCAGCGTGTTTTGTGGAGGTCTCCTTCACCTGGGGCTGCCACCACCCGTGTGTGTGCCACGGAGGACATCTAGTGGCTGGCAAGCCACACCGGGGTGCCCTCACCCCACAGCTCCCTGCCTGCTGGGGGCAGGGCAGCAGGCTGTCCTGAAGATCTTGTCCCATGGCTCACTCAGATGCTTGTCCCATGGCTCACTCAGGGTGCAAGCAGCAGGGCTGAGGGCTGCTGGGGGCTTCTCTCTCCCACAGCTGTCTCTCATCTCTCTCCATCTTCAGTGCTCACTCCCAAGCCCTAAACCTGGGGAAATCATACACTCCTGTAACATGGAGGGGGAAACTGAGGCTCAGCACCTGTGGCACCCTCCCAGCCCATGCCCTCATACAGCAGGCTGTGTAGGAGGTTGTGTCAATGCCACACACTGTGGGCACATGGCAGAAGTTCAGCAAGGAGGGTAGGTACCTCCTGGGTACTCCCAAGCTGGACTTCCAGATCTCCCCCAGTATGGTGCAGGGCATGAAGATGAGCAGGATAAGGGGAGCTGGAATGGGCCAGAGGACGCTGGGGGAAGTGTGAAGATATGGCATAGGAGAGAGGGCATTTGGGTGGCCAGTAGGGCTAGGGGTCCTCTCACCCACCACAAGTCAGTAAAAGCATCCTGGGAGGGACCTCTCCACTCACTGTTTTGTTTCTGCTTGCTGCATGAGCAAGATGTGACCCCTGAGTACAGGGCAAGCTGAGCACAGAAGTCTAGCAGGTGAGAGACTTTGGAACCTTGCAGCTGTGCCCAACAGAATTTCGTCCATCAGAAACACTCTTTAGCAAACCAGCTGCTCCTCAGCTGGCTGGTGATCAGCAGGCAGTCTCCTCAGCAATACTGAAGGTGTACACACTGCCTCCCTCCCCTTCCTGCTGCCACAGGGCTGGGATAGCCAGGAGAGGGACAAGAAAGTGGGTGAGGGCTGCCCCTCCCCTCCCCCCCCTCCTATGGTGGCAGAGGTGCCCCTGCGTGGCCAGGGGAACCCCCCCTGGCAGACTGCCCTAGCCAGCCCAGAGGGTAAGATCCTCGTTGCCAGGACCCAGGGGGAGAGGCAGGGACTGTGAGGCAAGGGCAAGCGCGCCCTTCCCTATAGCAGAAGAGAGCTGCAGCCCCTGCAGGCCTCCACCTCTCTCACCCAGCCTTCCTCCACCCTCTTGGCTTTCCTTCCTGGGTGCCAGCCAGCCCCATGACTCTATGTTAGGCTGAGTTGGGACTTGATGGAGCCTCGAACTTCAATGCAATTACTGTAATAAGGGCCAGGAGCTCGTGCGTGGTGTGGAGCCGACTGGAGGAGCAAGGATGGCTCCCTGAGTTCCCCAGGCTCCAGGTCTTCCCTAGCCATGCACAGTGAGCATCATCCTTTCTCCATCCACTCCCTGGCATTCCTGTGGGCTGTGGAGCTGCAGTGCCAGCACATGGCTCAGAGCTGCCTAGGAATCTCTCCCATTCTTTTGCCCTCTTTCACAACCATACCACCAACGAGGAGGCCAAATCCTGCCTCTCTGCCAGCTGCTCCCTGCTGGAGAAGCAGGCTTTGCCTGGAGGGAGAAAGGTGTGGAGGCAGGAGTGCTTGAGCTTTTGGGCCCTCTGGGTGCTGGGCACTTTCCAAAGCTCACATGCAGCTGCAAAACCTAAAAGAGTTCTGCAACCTGAGCAGCCATCCTGCTCTAAGGGGCCAACAGGCAGGCATGGGGACAGTGCTGGCTGGCACGTAGGGATGACCTGGCCTGAGGCTGTGCCCCTTGCTGCTCCTGCCAGAGTCCAGTCTGCTACCCTGCAACTTTATTATGGGCACTTAACTCACCACACAGGGCTGCTACTGCCGTGACAGAGCTGCCACTAAGTTCAGATGAGAGCTCCACATGTTAGCCACACAGAAATCCCTGCCCTGGGGAGGTAGGTGAGAGGATGGGATAGGCAGGCATCTGTGGGCAAGGGTGCAGTGGGTGGTCATGCCTGTACCACTAAGAATCTCACTGTCTCCCCTGATTTTGAGGCAGCTCCTGCTATAGGGGTTTCTTCAGCTGGAGAACCCTTCAGAGGTTTGTTTTGCTGGGTAAGGGTGAAGAGGGGAAGAGCTTTTCCTGCCACCAGGTGAAATATGAGTGAAGCAGAGCTTCCAGTGCAGTTGACAGGAAGATGGAGGCTGGTTCCAGGGAGGCTGTGAGGGGGACTCAAGGTGCAGATGACCCTCTGGGTTACCCAGAGCAGTGAGGATGAATCTGGAGAGAGGCAGGAACTAGGACAGAAGTGGGACAGCAGAATGAGAGCCTGAGCTCCTGCCATCTAACATAAGCCTTGGAAGAAGGCCTAAACAGGTGCTGAAGGGCTGTGAGCTCAGCGCCAGTGACGTTCAGAGCTGCCATGATCAGCCTGTCCCTAGATCCTTTCCAAGGCAAACATCAAACAGTTTCCATCAGACATTGCTCTCCTTGGGTGCCAAATGTCACTCCCTTTTATGCAAGCCAGGGCTGGTGTCCACATGCTCCCATTCCCAAGCCCCAAACACTGAGCAGCCCCTGGATAGGAGCAGAGAAGGCACCTGGGAAGGCAAAGACTGCCTGCCCCTTGAATCCCAGCAACCAAAACACAGCTCTGTGCTGCTGCCTGGAGAAAAGCAGCCTTGCTGACCCTCCCTGCAGCTGGCTAGTCCTGCTGTTTTCACCTGGAGAAGGGGATGACATGACACAGTTGTTTCCCAAGCATTTGCCACCACCCTAAAAGCAGAGGGTGGGATTCTGCTGCACAGGGATAATGCTGACCAAGGACAAGCAAGTCCAGGCAAGGCACACAGCACAGCACTGCTCCTTGTGAGTGGTGGATGCTAACCCTCCTCGAGCTCTGGTCCTGACCCTTGGCTTCTGTCAGGTTGTCCTGTAGCTATGGCAGTGACTAAGAAAGGCTCAGGCCCCAAGGTCATTTTCTTAACTATGTTTTGTATTTCTCTCCCAGAACTGTTCAGATTTTTACCTCCTTCTCCCTTCTTTTCCCAAGGCCACAGGAATGATCAGAGGACTGGCAGCCCTGCCACGTGAGGAAAGGCTGAGAGAGCTGGGTTTGTGCAGAAGAGAAGGCTTAGGGGAGACCTTTCCACCATAGACAAGTACATAAAGGGTGGCTGCCAGGAGGATGGAGGCTCCCTTTTGACAAGGAGTCCAATGGGAAAGACAAGGGGTGATGGAGACAAGTCACGGCTGGGGAGATTCCCATTGGAATTGAGAAGAACTGAGAAGAGTTAGAGATTGGAACCATCTCCCAAGGGAAGCAGTGGATTTCCCTCCATGGGACAGTTTGAAGCCTCAGCTTGGCAGGGTGCTGGGCCAGCTCATTTCAACTCTCCTGTTACCTAGAAAGGTTGGAGCAGATGAAACTTGGGGTCCCTTCCAATCTGGCACTCTGGGATGCTGTGTCCTCACTCTTTGTCTCTCCCCTTTCACCTTTGTCTCATTTTAGTTTTGCTGTCCTGTTTTCCCCCTCTTTATTTACAGGGGAAGGGGAGAGGGGAGTAAGTCAAGAGCCACACAAGTGCACACACACTCACACACACAGGCTGGATGTTTCTCTTGCTCAGTCATTGAATGAATAAACAGCCTTGTTCCAACATGTTTTCCCATTTAACTTCCCAGGGGCTTTTCAGAATGAGAATTCCTCTGAACAACCCGACACAAGAGCTGAGCTCACAGTCATTTGCTGAGCATGATGGCCTCATTCCTCAGGCTTCCCCCCACCCCCACCCCCCCATCCTGTGCTCTTGATTTCCAGGAACCCAACAATGACACAGACCAGGGGCCCACGCACCACCTACCTCCCTTAAAGCCTCCCCAGCAGGCAGGGAAGCCCAGCGAGGTCAGGCTGCAGCTGAGCTGTCTCCTGGTGTGATGGAGCAGCAACCCTGGCACAGACAAAACCTCTGATGGAGGTTTCAGTGCAGGGAAGAAGCCACAGGCAGCTGAGACCTTGCCTGCTAGGGTTCATGCACATCTGGGAGACTGCTCAGACCAGCCCTGCTACCCTGGCCAGGTGATGACTTCTCACCCCTCTAAGCAACTTCCCTGCAGGTGGACCTGTCTCAGGAGCCTGAGCCTGCTGCAGAGATCCAACTCCAGACTGCTGCAACTAAGGCTGTTGCAAGAGGTGTAGAAAGATTTGGGGTGGGCAGCACATGTTTGGAGTGATGAGGCACTGGCCAGGGCTAGAGCTGATCCCACAAGCCTGCCAGCTTGTTGGCACCAGCACCTGCACTGTGAACAAGCCCAGCACAAGGGCAGGAAGCACCCAACCCTTCCTCAGCCTCACCTGCAGTGCTCTCCTGGGGCAGAGGATGCCCTATCCTGCTCTCCCTCCAACCATGCTCAGCAGCTCAGTGGCCATGCAGCCCTGGACACCTTGGAAGGGACAGAAACACAGTTTCTGTCTCCAGGGGAGGCCAGGGCAAGGAGTGCTTCTCCATGCACACTTTTCTGTGCTGCCCTTGCAAGAAACAAGCACTGCCTGAGGAGAAGCTTGGCTTGATATTGCCAAATCCAGAGGATTTCAGAGTGCTTTGTGTGCTCCAAAGGACAACAGCAAACCGTGCCAAAAGTTACCATTTCCAAGCATTAGAGGGAAAAGAACATCCTCATGGAAGAGTACACAGAGGTCCTGGGGGCTATAGAGCCATGCTAGTACCTACACCCCAGGACCAAATCCTTTTTATTTCTGGAAGGAGAGAGACCTGTTGTAGCTATCCAGATACCAATAAATTCAGTTCTGCCAGCTGCAAAGCAGAAAGTGTTTTATTACTTCTTCTACAGCCCCCAAACCCATAAGATTGTATGACCTGTCAATTCTACATAAATAATAGCTACCTCTTGTAGCCTGCTTTGTTCCCAGAGATCTCACAGCACTTTAGAAGCTTATAAAGAGGTTGGAGCAGAACAGAGCACAGAAATCATCATCTCCACCTAAAGAATATTCCTTCCTGGTGTGAACAAACAGCTCCATCCAACTTCCCCATCCCAGCTTGTACTGGTCACCAGTGCATGAAAAGGAGGTGGAAAAGAAAACAAAAACTGAAAAACAATGACACAGAAACCAAGTTAATCATCAAAGGAGGTGGAGGGGGGAATAAAATCCCTCCTGGCCTCTACAGGCAACCAGCAGAAGCCTTGAAACAGAGGCTTAATTAATTAATTAAACCCAATATGGACATGGTGCAACAAGTCTTGGAAGCAGACTGAAGGCATGCAGCATCAGCCATACAGTTACACAGTCTGCTGGTGAGTGTAGCAAGCTCATCTTGAGTCCAGTTGGGGCCCTGGTGTCCAAGACATTGTTTCAAAGGCCATCTGTGACCTCTGCTCTTATGATGTCCAGAAATCACCTTCTAATTCCTAGCCCAGACTTTTTAATGATGAAATTCACCTTATTTGCTCTTACATTAGCACTGCCCTTTAATTCAAAGAGATTTCCTTCTTTAGCTGGAATTCCCTTTCCTGCCCTCAGCCCGAATTGAATGCTGACTACTCCTTTTCACCTTCAGCCATTTCAAAGTTGAAGACTCAGCATAGCTACTTGAAAGGGGTCCTCCTCCAGGCAGTACCTATCCTCCAGTCACCACCTTTGTCCTGTCACACCCCCTCTCACTCCTTCAGTGAATCACCTTCCTCCTGCACACACTCGCTGAGTATCGTTGTTGCACAACAGGCAGTTAGAGCCTACCTGTAACTTCTTCCAATAATTAAGATTCCCCATGGTCCAGCTCATAGCCTACAGGCCTGATTTAAGCCCTGGGAAGCTTGTGTTTGGCCTATCATTGTGCCCTGGAGGAGCTATCTGAATGCTCATGGTACCCTAAAAATTCAGATCTTTGTATCTGAAGCCAGGTCCTGACTGAGCTCTCAATTCAGCAGGAAAAAAAGCATCCCCTAAGCAACTGGATCCTCCTGGTTCCCTTCATCATTAGACTCAATGATCCTAAAGGTCTTTTCCAACCTTAATGATTCTGTGATTCTATTCTCTGAGATTATTCTCTTTCCACTTCAGGTGCTAAAATCTTGTAGCATCTTTTTTTGGTCAGGCTTAAAATTACCTTCAGTTCGGTCCCATGGAACCTAAAGGCAGACCTTGAGCAACCTAAAATGTCCTTGCCCATGGCAAGGAGGTTAGAACTAGATGATTTTAAAGTTCCTTCCAACCCAAACCATTCTATGACTCTATCATCATCTACTCCGAGACACAGAGCATGGACATGGAGGCAATGAACCCAAATTGTTACAGACATCCAAAGTTTATGCCACAGAAATTGAGTCTGTCTTGGATAAATCACAGCTCTGGGAGTACCTCTGGATCTGCTTTGAGCACACCTGTAGCATCCTTGGATTTTTTTTTTTTTTCTCTGTACAGGATAGCTCTGCTGAGCTTTCTGGCTGCACTGCTGGCTGAATCTGATAGGTGTGAAAGCAACACAAAGCCCTGAACTCGTTCTGCCTGCTCTGCTCTTACACTGGGAGCTGGTTAGTGCATGGTCATTGCTCAATGATGTCTTCATGCTTCAGGGATTGATTTCATGTGCTCTCTTGCAGCAGGAATGGCCTGCATGCATTTCAGCAGGATGTTTGCTGGGCTGTGGATTTCTCTTATATAATGGTGCAAGAAATGAGAAAGGACTGAAAATATGTAGGATGTGAAAGGGAGTGTGTAACAGAGTGTGAATTAGTGGGCAGAGCAACAGAGCAGGCAATTAGCAGACAGGTTGCCTGCTCCAAGTTGGGTTGGAGTTGTTGTGAGAACCAGGGCCAGTGAATCATGGGCTGGTTGAGCTAACTCTCTGTGATTCTCCATGACTTCATCAGTCAGTGGTGTTTGCAGCTCTGCTCCACAGCCTGTCTAAAGGAGAGCCCTGGGGTTGGCTTAGCTGTTTCTATGCTATCTGGTTTGCAAGGGACCCAATTTTTTAACTTCTCCCATCCTGGGGAAATTTATTTTTTAGGTACCTCCCCATGAATATTTTTGTGCAGCACAGTGGAAACACCTTTGGTGCAAGCAATAAACTACACAACATTTACAATGAGGAAAAAAATGAGGTCAAAATAAGAACAAAAGTGACATAGAATATTAAATAATAATAATAATTAAGGGTTGCTGTACCTGAAAGAAAGCTGTGAAGGAAGGGATTTTATACAAAAGGGCTTGTTGTGATAGGATGAGAGGGAATGGATTGAAGCTGGAAGAGGGGAGATTTAGACTGGAAATTAGGAAGAAATTCTTGCCAGTGACTGGGGAGACACTGGAACAGGATGTACAGGGAGGTTGTGGATGTCCCCTCCCTGGGGATGTTCAAGACCAGGCTGGATGAGGCCTTGAGCAACCTGGGTTGGTGGAAAGTATCCCTGCCCATGGCAGGGGGATTGGAAATGGAAGATGTTTAAGGTCCCTTTCAACCCAAACCATTCTATGCAACTATGAATGTATGAAAAATAAGAGAAAAAGAACAGAGAAAAAGAGCAAACAAAAAGGGCTGCAGGGAAATTTGAGGGGAAAAAAAAAAAAAAAAGAAAAATTCATTTTTGCAGAAAAATTTCAGCCAGTTGCAGAGTCTCTACCTCAGTTTCCCTAATTGCTACATGGGGTTAGCAACACAGAGCTATTTTGCAAAGGTGTTGTCAAGTTTAATTTGTGAACCTTTGCAAACCGCTCCGAGTTTTGCAGATGAAAGGCTCTGCAGATGCCAGCCGTGGGTGGATGCTCTGAGTCAGAGGCACAGCCATGGCCACATTGTGCACTGGAGAGATAGGAGACACTTGTCCTCTGCAGAAGAGGTAGGGGTAGCTGGTGCAAAAAAACCCCAAAACCCCAACAAAACTCCCAGATGATGCTTCAACAAGTGTGAAGTCATGCTACAGAAATCAGGAGCCACCCTCTGGGAGGAGCAGAGACAAAGCCTGCAATAGACACATCCAGACTGTACTTTATTTTGGCTTCTAAATTGGATGGAATACATTTGTGTGCACAGGGTTGCTAAATATGGTAGGGAGCTGAAGCAGAAATTGTCTAACAAACCATCCTTTAACTCCAAGCCTCCTCCTGTGATTGATTCCCAGGCAGAATTAGCCAGCACTGGCCCTGGTTCTGAGCACCAACAAGATCATGCACACCTCAAGTTTCAAACAGGTGTGAACTGCAGCTTTCCCAGAAGGGACCTGAAATAACAAGAGAGAGGTGGGCCCCATCTGCAAACAATTTTTTTTGGCATGAAAAAGACATGGTGAGGTGTGATGAGGTGCAGCAAGATGATAGGGGAAAGACTGGGCTTGGCTTTTGGCTGCAAAGCTGCAGTCCCTAGAGGCTTGGCAGCAGGAGTGAGGCATTTAGCTCTTGCTGGTCACACATGGACCTGCTGTGGCTCCACAGGTAGCTGTAAGCAGGACCTGCTCAAGGCACTAATGTGGGATGCTGTGAGAGTGAGCTGAGGTTGAAAAGGGACCAGTGAAAGTGACATTGCACACATCTGACTGGCAGCAGCAGGGAATGTCCCTTGCCCACACACGAGTGACTTCCTTTCCTTCTGCAGACTTGAGGAAAGTTCAGGCTGTCTGCAAACAGATTCTGCTTCAAGAAATCCAGTGTGCACTTGGCTGCCTTGGTCTCTGTGTGTTCATGCATCTGACTCCCCCCTTTCTGCCTGACACAGAGCATTTGACCTGAGGATTCTTCCTCATTAAGTCTCCATCCAAGTCTGGAGAAGAGCAGACTGAGGGTGGATCTTATAATGCTTATACATACCTGAGGGGTGGGGGTCAAGAAGAAGGGGCCAGGCTCTTTTCAATGGTGTCCTCTGATAGGACAAGGAGCAGTGAATACAAACTGGAACCCAGGAAGTTCTACCTCAACAGGAGATGAAACTTCTTGACTGTGAGGGTTGCAGAGCCCTGGAGCAGGCTGGCCTGAGAGGTTGTGGAGCCTCCTTCTCTGGAGACTTTCAAGACTCATCTGAATGTGTTCCTGTGTGACCTGCCTTAGGTGACCCTCTGGACTTGATGATCTTCAGAGGTTCCTTCCAACCCCTGCCATTCCATGATCCAATGATTAAGCAGCAAGGACAGATGCCACCCAAGCTATTCAAAACCCAAAGCAGAACCTGCAGCTTTCTGGAACATACCAACTCTCATGGAGGGCTGACAACAGCCATCTGAGCCTGACTGGGGCAACATTAGATCATAGACATTGCAATGTCTTACATCTCAGGTATTGCCTTCATCATGAACACTGCAACAAATGGAGGAGCTAAAGCCATGGCTGGCATCAAAGCAGGCCAGGCAAAGCACAGCCTAACCTGCCTTATTGGAAGGTGCCAGTCCTGTGTGTGCCTTTGCATGGTCAGAAGAATCAAGCTCAGTTACTCCCAACTCTGCCTAGATTAACTGGCTTGAACTCATTGCCTCTAAGCTTTCTGTCAGTAAAACCAAGTGGAAAAAAGTCAGCCCTTAATCTTTTGACTGCCTTACCCTCTCCAGAATCTTAGCAAAGTGTCATAAAGCAAGAGAAACCAAAGCTGCCTTCTTCCAAGTTAGACCTCTGCATGCAGATGTTTGTTGTTAAGTATTAATAATCCAGCTTGGAAAGGCTCTGCTGAGCCTCTTCTGTACACGTGAGAACCAGCACCTCCACCCTCCAGTGTTTTTAATCACTTGGAGATCTAGAGGACTGTTGATGTTATAAAGAAGGCAGGCAGCCCAGGAAGCCAGGGAAAAGAAATATTTATGTGTCAGCCATTCTCTTTCTTTTATGAAATCTGATTTTAAAGACAATAACATTGCCCTTTCCTATGCCAGAGAATCACTTCTGGCTCACAGAACCCTATGCTCCTGTTAAGAAAAACCTCTGTCCACCACAAATTACTGCAAAAGGCCTTTCCCAACAACTGTTATCCACAAAAAATACTCCATGCTGAATCATTTCTCATCATTTCTCATGCATAGAGAGCCATAAGAGCATACAGGCAGCATGAGTGGATGGATCTATGAGTCAAGGGTCCCACTTGCATTTAAGCTGAGAAGCAAAACATTTTTCTCTTTCTTTTTCTCTCATTTTGCACATCCAAAGCCCTTAGAAGCCATATCAGCAAGCCAGGTGTTTCCTGGCTATCTCATTCTCCTCTCAGATCCAAAATGTGTGCTGTTCCTGTTTTGGGATGCACCTCTATTTCCTCCACACCTAAAAAACGATCTGCAGAATGCAGCCCTGGATTTTTCCTCTACTACTTAGGACACTGCCAGTGAGGGTTTTGGTGTGGATTTCTAATAAGGAATTATTCCAGGCTAAAAGTTACATGCTGCAGCCACAGCACCGTTGCATTCTGCAAAAATAAAGCCAAGCACAAATCCTAAGCGTGGTTAATTTACACCCTGGGCATTAATCTCACAACAATCTCACTGAAATTCAGAGCATATTTTACACTGAAATGCTAGAATCTGAATGGAAGATCAATCATCTTCTTTTGAAGGTGATAAAATACACCAGTGTTTAGAAAAAACCTTTTTCTTCTGAAATCTGCTGTGATTCCAACAAGTTGAACACTTCCCAGGAATACAGCCAGTGGAGACAGATCTATTTACAAGCCTCCTGTCAGTTCTTTTTTTTTAATTGCAAGAAATACTTTGGCCATCTAGCTGTAAACTATTTCCACCAGGTGTGTCTGTCAGTGGGCATGTAGCCTGGAGACTTGAAAGGAATTCTTCCAGTGAGGGTGGGGTGACACTGCAACAGGCTGCTCAGGGAGGTTATGGGTGCCCACTCCCTGGAGGTGTTCAAGACCAGGCTGGATGATGCCTTGAGCCTAGTGGAAGGTGTCCCTGGGCCATGGCAGGGGGGTTGGAATTGGATGATCTTTAAGGTTACTTCCAACCCAAACTGAGCCACCCAAGAGACATCTGAACCTGTATCTCAGTGAGAACATGCAATGAAGTTGGCACTGGGTTTTTTGTTTTGCTGGTCACCTTAGTGGAGACTGCATGGCCTGTGGGAAAAACAAGGCAGGCCAAATTCTACCTTTAGTCAGCTACGTTCTTCTGGTATACAGCTGGGCTACTTCCAGCTCTAGAAGGATGGACCTTGCAAAAACTCAACATCAAAACAAAGATAACAGGGTCCCTTAAACCCAGCATTATCCCTGTGTTTCCCCTCCCTGTCCTGCTGAACACAAGTAAGCCCTGAAGGGAAGCCAGCTGAAGAATGCTTTATTCTAGGCACTCGTGTTAATTACAACCATCATCATTTTGGTCCATGGGTATGACCCAGTTAACAAACCCACCTCCAGCAGCATCTCCATGGTCTCTCTCACCCTGCCCATCTCTGCAAGGAGCTAACCTCAGCTCCTGGCAACAGGGAGTAGAATTATTTTTGAAACAAGTGGTTGAACTGGTTGCTACATCTTAATGATTTTTTTTTTCATAGGGCGCCTTTTTTTTTTTTTTTAAAACCCATTTCAATGTATATAAACAGCTCTTCTTCCCAAACCTGGTTAGACAAGAACCTGCCTGGGTGTGGACTGCCTTGTATAATTAACAGCACAGCTGTAGCTTCAGACCTGTTCCTTTCTTTCTCCCTGTGTCTACCCAGCATAACCCAGGCGCTCTCCTCCTCCTCCTCGCAGGAGCTCCAGGTGCGTCACTCGGGCAGAAACTTTCCTGCATTCCACCTCCCTTCCTTGCTGAGACAACAACTGGGCAGACCTACCTGCTTTGGAGGGACAGGAGCTGGAGGAAGGAGCGAGCAGTGAAGCCCTGTTTAGACAATGGAAACAGGGAGTGCAGCAAGGACAAATGGGACCACTGGGAAGCCAGAGGATGTGAAGAGTCCGTCTGCCCCGAAAAAAGACGAAGAAGTGAAGAAGACCACGAGCCCTGGAGGAGGTGAGAAGGAAGCTATGAAGGGCACTGGTGGTGGTTCTTTGGAGACAGGGCAAATCAAGAACTCCCTCTTCTCTGGGAGTGACTGGAAGAGGCCCATTATTCAGTTTGTGGAGTCGTCTGATGAGAAGAGATCGACCTACTTCAGCATGGATTCAGCAGATTCAAAGAAGATGCAATATGGCAGTGGACAGATAGGAGACATGAGGAGACCACCCCTCTCCTTTGCAGAGAAAGGTGATCTCAGGAAGTCCCTCTTCTCCTTAGATTCAAAAAAGAGCTTCCTGCCTGGTGAGGGGGAAGGGAGGAAGTCATTGTTCTCTGCAGGGCAGATGGGGGACCTGAAGAAAACTTCCCTTCCTCTGGTGGAGACAGGGGATCTGAGAAGATCCACCTTCAACAAGCCTGACAGAGCAGCTGGGTCACGGCCCAGGGTGAAGCTTGAGGATGTTCTGTGTGATTCCTGCATTGATAACAAGCAAAAGGCTGTCAAGTCCTGCTTGGTGTGCCAGGCTTCCTTCTGTGAGCTGCACCTCAAGCCCCATCTGGAGGGAGCAGCTTTCCGAGACCACCAGCTTCTGGACCCCATAAGGGACTTTGAAGCAAGAAAATGCCCTGTGCATGGGAAGACCATGGAGCTGTTCTGTCAGACAGACCAGATGTGCATCTGCTACCTCTGCATGTTCCAGGAGCACAAGAACCACAGCACAGTGACAGTGGAGATCGAGAAGGCAGGGAAAGAGGTAACGCTCTTTTTATTTCACCTTCCCATCAATCTTTTTGATGGAGCTCAACTTTTGCTCTCCAGCCTGTAGTCTCTTCTCAAATCATGTCTGCAGTGTGGTAGGGGTGGTGGCTGGGAAGCATGTAGTGGAGAGCTGATATTGCTCAGGTTCTGCTGCAGTGCTCTCCTGACCACTGGTTACAGCAGCATGGCGCTGGTGTTGTGCAGCAGATTGGCTTGGGGTGGTGGAGGACCTGGTTTCCACCTCTGATTACACCACAGACTTTCAGCAGAAGGTGAATCAAAACCCTGTGTGGTAAGTTTAAAAAAAACCCAACCAACCAACCAACCAACCAAAAAAACTGTGTCAAGTTTTGAGAGTGTTTGTGTGGTGTTACCCAGAGCCAGAAAGGTGGAGAAGTTCAGGACCTCCAGAATACAGATCAGTGTCTGCTCAAGTCAGTGGTGGCTGCTGGAAATTGCCATCTCAGCTACTTGGAGTGAGATCATGGGGTTGTGTTGTTCTGTTCTGGATATAAGAGTTGAGCCACACCTAGGGGAAGAGTCTTTTGAAGTTCAGATGAAGAAAAAAAAAAAAAAAAACAAACCCTGGTGCAAACACAAAACATTATCGTTTTCCCAGCAGTGTTACTACTTCAGGGTTTAGAGGATGGAATCTGGGGAGATGATGCTGGCATGTGGAACAGTGCTCACTCTAGTGAAAAGTCTTCCACCTTTGTTTGCTTTGAGTGTCATGCTGTTTGCTTTCTGGGTGGAGATGTGATAATTCCACTAGTTCTGGTAAAGATCAGGGGCTCACCATGTTCATTGCTGTACATTCCCATTTTAAGAGCATGTCCTGGCCTAGAGACCTTCTGATCTAAGCAGACAGGACAGGAGAGATGACAGAAAGGAGACTTCTGAAATGATAATGTAAAGCACTTTGCCTAGAGTCACACTGCTCATGGCAGGAACTGGAAAGGAACTAAGAGCTGCTAAATCCTACTCTTAGGCACATCCCAAGCTGGTGGCTCTGATGTGGTGAACAAGCAAATACAAGTACCAGCTGTTGGAAATTCTTGAGCTGCTCTTAACTTGGAAGAACTACTTAACTCTAAGGTGCTGGGCAGATTTAACTCTGAAGGCTGAAAGAGCGTCAATATCTAGAGCTTATTTCTGTCTTCCTGTGCAAATTTTGGGTATTTTCTTGCAATGCCATCTCCAGCTTGCAGCTTTGCTGGAGCCAGACAAGGTTTCTGCCCTGTTTCAGCCAGTCTTCCTTTAAGGAAATTCCTGCAGGGCTCGCTAGCCTGATGTTTGTTTCATAATTGCTTAAGCTTGTGGTTTTGATGTCAGCTCTGAACGTAGCATCAGCCTAACTCTCACCAAGCTGTGTCTAGTGTCTGCCAGGTTGTCAGATCCCTCTTAGGCCTGGAAAGAGGTTAACAGTTGCTCCCTGAGGAACCAAAGCTAGTCAGAGCCTTCTTTCTGTGGCTGGCTGCACCTAGAACACCTTGCTTTTAATCAGGCAAAGATGACTTCATTTCAGGTTTAAATTATGTCTGATTTTTCACTCCGAGTCCTTGTGGCACTCTTGTTAGCTCCATGCCTTAGATCCTGTTAGATCCTGTACTGTCCTGTGCTGTTTCTGCTGCTGCTAAGCCTGAAGGATTTAGGGCTTTATCAATATGAATCATACACAAGTGCAAGTTTCTCCTGACAACAAGTTTTGCTCGTGTTGTAACTTGAGTGAGTATTCAGTCAGACAAAAACAATTAACAGGATAGATGTTGCTTACAAATGATTATTCCTAGCCCTGATTTATTCACTATAGGTGGAGCCTTAGCAAGAACCACAAAGAGGAATAGCATTTCCAAGTCCCTTGTGTGCACCACCTATCCTTTTCAAGTCTTGCAAATCAGCTGAGCTGGAATGTGACCACAAATTGGAAGAGGAGGAAAGTGTGGCTGGTGCTGCTGGTCTTTGTGGAAAGAAAAAGAGAAAAATACCCTCCCATCAGGTCGTCCCCATCCTGCCCCATTTTCACAGCCTGGCATCCCAGCAGCTTGAGGGTAGATTTACTACCTCCACATTTGCTAACTGTGCCACTGGACTGGTGACCAGAAATCAGCTGTATCCAGACAGACCCTTGCACACAGTGTTGGTTGTCTAGGAACAATTGGTTCATCTGCAAGGGTTTCCCCTTCCCTGGCTGTACAGCAAATCCAAACCTGGAGAGGAGTCCAGCAGAACTAGAAGGGAGTTCTGTGCTGTCATACAGTTAAACCTGGCTGTCAGTTGGGGTGCTTAGCAATTTGGTGGCACAAAATTCTCCATAATAAGGTGCAATATGCTTGGTTCAGGTCTATCTATCCCTTCCACATTGCAGTATTAATGTAGGTCACAGTCTCTTTCATGAGCTTGTTTTTGCTATAAGCCTGCAGGGAAGAGAGGTGCTGGGCTCCAGTGTTGAGAAAGCAAGGGGCAATGTGAGATCCTTCTGCAGAATTAGGTAATTTTGGCTCATTCCACAATGCAGACAGAAACAGTGCAGCTTAAGAGAAGAGGAATGCAAACAAGCCAGTACACAGACACCTATTAGGCACCTATTAGGCAAGCAGTAGAAAGCCTGATATCTCCTCTGTCTGAGAGACAGAGCAAGAACACAGCAGCACTTTTCAGGAGCCTGGGGTGAGCCTCACTCATCCCCCTTTTCCTGATGTGCTGCTGAGAAGACAAGAGAGAAAGGCACAGGGAGGAGCAGGGAGACAACTTGGCAGAGAAGACAGAGTCTTTTTTCCTGAGTTTCCAGCCGGTGCTATTTGTGTATTTTACCCAGCAAACCTCTAATGCCTTCCCCAGACCCACTTTGCATCAGTTTCCTGCTGCAGATTTAAAGGCAAAGGAACACCCCCAGCAGGATCAGTAGAAAAAACAACCTAGAGAAGGTCTGAATAATAACCACACACAGCTGAAAAGTGAGAACTGCCCATAGCAGCTTGTAGACTCAAATGAAATGCTCTGGCCAGCTTGATTTATCAGCAGGACTGGAGTCCTTTATCCTTCATTTTGAAAGGGGATCTTTTATTCCAAACCTGTTTTAAAGGCCTGTTCTCAAAACAAGACAACTTCACAGATGCCCATCAGTCAGAGAGCTGTAAATAACCTCCTGCTACTACCCAGCACCAGCCTTAGCACTCAGCATGTCAGGTCAGTTCTAGTGACAAGCACTTGGAATTTTTTTTTTTCCCTTTCAATTCTTTATCTTGAAAGCAAAGTTCACATTGCACAGCAGCTTCCAAGAGGCAGCAGAGAGAACTCTCATGCAGAAATGGAAGCTGGCTGGGTGTTCCTGGTTTCAACAAAGTGAATTTTTAAAAGGGGAGACTTCACAGAGTTTGAAATAGGCTTTGAAGTCAGCTGCCCATGGAGATGGATCCAGAGGGATTTCCATCTGAGCCCTCCCTGTATTCTCTGTCTGAACAGAGAGCAAAAAAGGGTGCATCCATCTGGCAGTGGAAGGATTTTTGGCCTTTCTCACTGCTGCACAACTAGGGTGCAATGTGGCTGTGAGACTTCATCTGCACTAGCTGTGGTTGCTTTGTGGACACAGCTTAAAAGAGGTGCCCTTTCCACAGAGATGATGCATGGACCTTCAGGATCTTCTTCCTAGCTGGAAGGCTGGGGAAGCTAACCTGCTGCAAACAGTGATTCAGGCTGGATTTCCCTGTTTGCCTGCATTCTGCACTTCCATTCCAAAAATAAGCTCATGAAAGAGACTGGAACCTACTTTAATACTGCAAGATGAAAGGGATAGAGGGCAGAACCCAGAGGAAACCTACCAGTCACAAGGAAGGAGTTACCTTCAAGTTGTGCAAAGCAGAGAACCTTTTCTGGCCTCAGCTCATGTGGGCACTAGTGGCATTCATTCTGTGATACTCAAGACCTGCCTGGATGCATTCCAGTGTGGTCTGGTACAGGTGGTCCTGCTCTGGCATGGGGGTTGGACTGGGTGATCTTTTCAAGTCCTTTCCAGCCCCTGGCATTCTGTGATTCCATGATTTTGTCAGGATGCTGGCAGATTCTCCAGAGGTTGTAGCCCACTCCCCTCCAGCTCTGTTTAACAAAGGCTTAGCTGGTGAAACCTAATGACAAAACCAGCAGAAATAAGGTCTCAAACAATTTGCTTATTTCTCAGCCATGTCATTTCCAGGCCCTGTACTGGAACAACTAGTTCAAACACTTCTTCTCTGGCTTCATTATTGCATTTGGTTGCTGCTGTCAGGTAATTAGCATAGCTCTCCCAGGCTGGTGACACAGGGGTGTTCCCTGATTCAGGGCCTGGGTTCCCAGGCCATTAAGACATGATGATGCTTGTATTGCTGGCTTGCAAAAATGAGTTGCATCATGATGCAAGACTCAATCTCACATCTCCAGGCCCTTTACAGCACAAGGGCTGGGTTCAGTCGTGGATGTTTAGGTGTGCACTCTAAACCTAGGCTTGGGCCCCTTGACTGTCCTAGTTAGCTTAGGCTCTAACAGAGGATCCTCTGAGCTCAGAGACTCTCAGTACTAACATTTGTCAGCCTGCTCTAGTCAACCCAAATGGTCTAACCCTGCATTTCTTAGGTCTTCTTCACTGCTGTTGTTATTTCTGCATGGTAGGGACTCCTCCCACTATGGGTGGAGCTGCTCTATTGTCTTGCACTTCTGAATCTTCAGTCTCGCCTGATGGATTTGTTCTGGGTGGTTTATCACTGATGAGGATCTGGGATTGTTGACCCCAGAAAATCTGAGAAACACAAAGAAAGTGAGGAGAGAAGTTTCTCCATAAAGGATGAAGCTGAAGAGTTGACTCTCCCTACTGTAAATGTTACACAGGATGTACACGGGCAGCAAAAGCAATCTCCCAGCCCCAGAGTTAACAGGGACTTAAAAACCTCATGAGATCACCTTTGCTGAATCCTTTCAGTTGTGGGGCATCTCCAGAACACCATACTGAGTATCCCTCCTCATGCCCATGCCATTCTACTTCTACTATCCCACAGTCTCCCTGAACTTCTTTTTAACATTTTTAGTTGTAATGTTTGTCCTATCATGCAGTCAAACACCTCCCTAGCTGGTGTCTGTCCCAGTGTTTCCTCTTGCCCTCAGTAGGAGTGTTTTAACCCATGCCAAACCTAGATGACTGTGGTATTTGCATTCTGGCTGTTGGAACTATCTCTGTAATTTCCATTTGCAAATCAGAATTCTGACTCTAAATTGTAGTGTGGGGCTGCTCTTAAATAATTGTTGCATCCCATCCCAGAGGCACTCCAACTACCTTTCTAGGTGAAGGGATATTTTAACTGCAACAAGCTGTTAGAAGTTAGCTATCACTTTTGAGCAAGTAATAGTTTGCAGAAATCCTTTGAGACCCATCTTAATTAAAAAGTACTGTAGAAGTCTAACATTGTTATCACCATCTTCCAGCCATCACCTGATTCCCCTCCCTCCCCCCGTCGCTTTTCTTTTCAAATCCCTTGTGTTTATGTGGCTGTGAAAGGTCTGCTCCTCTCAAAAAAAAAAAACAACCAAAAAAACCCTTCAGTTCTTCTCTGTATGATTTCTCCCTGTAAGAACATTCTGATATTAGAGATGAAAGGGAAAAGAAGACCTCCCATTGCTTAGGAGGTGTCAGCTTTTCACTTTGCTAACATTTAATGCCATTTGGATGTAGCTGAGGGATGCAATCTGCATTCTGGTGTAATTTCTCCCATCAGTGACTGGAGTGCAATGGGAGTGCTTTTGTCTCATTGCACTCCCCTGCTGTGCAAAGATGGGTGCACACCTTTGGGTCTTGATGCAAAGGACAACTCTCACAGTGTACATGAGAATGGAAAAAAAAGAGCATTCATTCCTCTAAGTTGCTGTCTTGAAATGTGAAAGCTATAGGATCAAGCTCATGCCTGTACTCTCTTGAGCAGCAGTAGAGCAAATTTTCTCATCTTGGTACCCATCTGGTTCCCTGATGAGCCTGTACCATAAAACCCTCCCATGTCTCCTCTGAACCCATGCAGAATAGGAGTTCCAGCTCATGATGGCAGACTACTGATGGCTGTCAGGGTGTATGGATTACATTTGGAGGGTCAGTGCTCTTCTAGCTCTCAAGAAACAAGGACAATTACACTGACAATGTGAGGAGGCAGCTCTTCTGGCATTGAGATGCCTTTGAGTACTTTCACCTCTGTTGTTCCCTCTTTCTTCTGCTTTATATGGCAATAAAACAACTATCAATTTGCTTTCCCTCTCTAAACAGAGATTTTTCTAAATTGGAACAGCTAGAGTCAACGGCTCTCAGATGCAGATGTGCTTGATTCAAGCTCAAGAAGATGCTCAGACCCTACAGTGACTGGCACCAAGACAAGAGCCCTGATGGGCTGATTGCCTTGGTCTGAGCTGGCTGGCAGCTTGTTGTCTGCTCTCCTTGAGTGGAGAAGTAAAAACTTTTAGACTCCCACCCTGAGGGCAACTATGATCACAAGGGAAGACCTGGATTTTCATGTTGTATCAGGCTCCTGGATGGGCAGTAAAGCAGCGAGAACTACACCTGGTATTTTAACAGCAGGGAGATCTCAGTGCTGCTGGAGCTGCTGTGGGAGGGGATTCATCCCTTTCTCATTTCCCCTGTCTCTAACTGTTGGCCTAAATGTCAGAGCCTTGGGATAACACAACCATTTGCCAAAGGATTCCACCTGAACAGGGAGGTTTCAGAATTTTCCTACCATGGCTTGGTTCGATTGTGGAGTACTTCTGCCAACTGTATATAGTTGAGGCAGAAGGTGCTGGGGAGACCTTAGGGTGGCCAACCAGTACCTGGAGGAGGCTACCTGCAAGCTGAGAAGGGACTTTTTACAAGGGCTTGTAAGGACAAAATGAGAGGGAATGGATTGAAGCTTGAAGAGGGGAGACTTAAAATGGAAGGTGGTGAGACACTGGAACAGGTTGCCCCTGGTGATTGTGAATGCCCCTTCCCTGGAGGTGTTCAAGGCAAGACTGGATGAGGCTTTGAGCACTCTGGCCTAGTAGAAGGTGTCCCTGCCCATGGCAGCGGGTTGGAACTGGCTGATCTTTAAGGTCCCTTCCAGCCCAAACCCTTGTATGATAGTTCCTAAACAGCTCTTGGGATGTCTCTCGTAAGCAGATTGCCTGTAGTTAGAGCTGTCCTGTGAGCCACCTGTACACACACGAACCACAGGCAGATTTTGAAATGCATGAGCAAAGGCTTTGTCATGGTCTGTTGGGCAGGGATGTGGTGAATATGAACGACTGAGGGAGGGGCTGCCCGGAGGTAACGGCGCAAGTCAGGTGCCGGCGTGACCCAGGGGCCTGGCATGCACACCAACCACCATGTGCCACCAGGGGCTCCTGCTCTGGGAACTGCCTTGCACTCGCACCTTCTGCATCCCAAGCCTCACCCAATGGATTTGTCCTGGGTGCTTTATCACTGACGTGGATCTGGGGCTGTTGACCCTGGAAAATCTGAGAAACACAAAGAAAGAGAGGAGAGAAGTTTCTTCATAAGGGATGAAGCTAAGGAGTTGGCTCTCCCTGGGACCTGCTTCTGAGCTTCTCTGGGAATCCACTGCAAAATGAAATGCAAATCCCAGCGAAGCTGCTGATCTAAGCCAAGCACGGTTGACTCTAACTCCTCCCTCCTCTTCTTTGTGTTGCTTTATTATTTTTTTTTCCAAGCAGTCCCCAGCTTCATCATAACATGAAAGCTCCCAATTCAGAGCAAATTAATCCACGATCCTGTCCAAACAGAATCTCTGCTGGAGGCATCATCCTCCTGTTGCAACACTCGTCAGACGTCATTCCATAATTACATGAAAACTGTTACTGCTGCAGAGGCACACCCTGGGATGGGCTCTTCACTGCATACACAGCTGAATTTTGAAACAGGCCTCTTCTCCCTCCAGCTAATGACTCCAAGGTGATTAAAAGCGGCCCCATGACAGTAGCCTAAGTAGGTGGGTGCTGCTCTCTTTGCTGAGGGAGCTGAATCTCTTGACCCAGCCAGCAGCACTGGGACCTTGCCCAGTGTCAGCACATGATCTCCATTTCAAGCAATGCCAGGAGCCTGTACCTGCCAGCTGTTATTGTTCAGGGCCCAAGAGCTGAGTAGAAGCACAGTGCCTCTTTGAAGTTGGCCACCCTCAGCCACAGTTCATGAGGCTCTCCTTTTTCTCACAGGCTGAGCTTTCACTGCAGAAAGAACAACTGCAGCTGAAGATCATTGAGGTAGAAGATGAAATGGATAAGTGGCAGAAGGAGAGGGACCGTATCAAGGTGTGTATGGGGTTTTATTTCAAGCTCAACTCTGTTTTTCCTGTGCTTGTCACTTTCTTTCCACTCCCTCACACCTCTCTCCACCTTTCCTCAATTTGTCTGACATGTCCAGCTCTTACTCACTCTATCCTTTACCTAGTCTCTACCTCATCACTTTAAAACTCACTGATGCCAGATCTTGGAAACAACAACTCCTACTGAAGTCATCTTGCAACATACCCTGTGGGAGATCAAGAAGAGGCAGCACAGCCTCCTTACAAAACCATCCAAGGCACCTCCCTGCTTTGAGTTCTTCAATCACCTGTAGCCAGGCTGATTCGGAAACAAAGGTGTGCTGCTTTTTTCCCCTGCTAGACCACACATGAAAATAAACTCCAGGAGGGCTCCAGATTGCCCAAACAGAGATAAGGCAACAGGAAGAGAAACAGGTACACCAACAAATACCTTGTTTGGAGTGGAACAGCTCATCTCCATACTGAGATAGATCTCCCTTCTAGTTCTTTCAACAGGAGTGTTGGGAATATGGCAATGGTGTTATTGTTATTTTTTATTTTGTGTATACCATAAGTGAACAGAGCAGTGAAAACACTATTTGGAGACACCCCAAAAAATTTGCATAATATTATTAGGCAAAGCCATTCTTCTCCCTTTTATGTGGTGCATACACACTGGCTTGCCAGTTCTTGCTTTTGATTTGCTTTATGATGATGATTATTACCATTATTACCATTATTACTGTTGTTATTATTATTGGAGACTTGACCTAGAAACTTCACCTCTGAATAGAGCTACATCCACAGCCCTTCTGATGCATATTTCAGAGGGACCTAGAGCTCAAAATGGTAGGAATTTGGCTCAAAAATTCTTGAGGAGCCAGCACCATGCCTTAGAAGGTTAAACAGTGTTTTAAAGGACCACCTAAGAGTGCTCAGCTCATGAACTGAAATAAAAGACAGGGTCTTACCATCGGAAGGCAGCATGCCCTTTAGATTCCATACACACAGTCATGACAAGAACAAGGAGAAGTTCTTTTGTCACAACATTTCTGACACCAAAACTTACATCCCTGGAGTCCCTGAAGCCACAGCCTCAATGCTGAGAACTATCCCCACCCTGCATCCCTCTTTAACAAAGCACTTCCTAAGGAGTTCATATTTTATTTCTCCTGCATCTTTCCTGCTGCCTCTTCTCTCTGCCCCTTCCCTCCACAGAACTACACCACCAATGAGAAAGCCACAGTGGACCAGCATTTCAAGGAGCTGATCCGTGACTTGGAGAGGCAGAGGGATGAAGTGAAGGCTGCCCTGGACCAGAGGGAAAAGATTGCATCAGAGAATGTGAAAGAAATTGTGGATGAGCTGGAAGAGAGGGCAAAGCTTCTGCGGGAGGACAAGGAGAACAGGGAGCAGATCCACCAGATCAGTGACTCTGTGCTCTTCCTGCAGGTAACTGAGCTCTCATTTTCTTTTCTTTTTTTTCTCCCAAAGATAAATCCTCAGTTGGTGTAAGATGCACCAACCTTCTCCAGCTCAATGCACACATATGGCAGGGACCAGCTCTGACACCTGAAGCTGGGTCTGCTCTGGAAGGTGCACAATGAACTTAGGGGTGCCAATGCCTGGTTCTTTTGTAGATGGCTACAGCTCCCTGGCAGATCATTTGTCTGTCCTCTCCATCTTCACTGCTCTCTTTTGCATTTCATACTATTTAGAACCTAACCATAGGCAGTTCCCTGGGGTATAGCCTCCATATCCCATATTCCTCACTAACCTTTCTTCCCTTTTTTTTTTTGGCAGGAATTTGGGGCTCTGATGAGGAATTACGTCCCACCTCCATCTCTCCCAACATACAGTGTGCTGCTGGAAGGGGAGAGCATGAGCCCATCCATGGGACTCCTCAGAGATGACCTCCTAAACGTCTGCATGAGGCATGTGGAGAAGATCTGCAAGGCAGACCTGGGCCGCAACTTCATAGAGAGGAACCACATGGAGAATGGTAGAGTACCTGAGATCTGCCCCCTGCCTCCCCAGGCAAAGCCTAGCACAGAGTCAGAGCAGATGAAGTGTGATGAGTGGAATCCTATCCCAAGGGCAGCAGTGGATTCCCCAGCACTGGACAGTTTTAAAGCCTCAGCTTGGCAGGGTGCTGGGTCAGCTCATTTCAACTCCACTATCACCTGGAAAGGTTGGAGCAGAT
This sequence comes from Indicator indicator, assembly GCF_027791375.1. Taxonomy (NCBI): domain Eukaryota; kingdom Metazoa; phylum Chordata; class Aves; order Piciformes; family Indicatoridae; genus Indicator; species Indicator indicator. Next base: position 2,588,373 of record NC_072043.1, on the reverse strand, counting down.
GATCCTTGGGGTCCCTCCCAACCTGGCATCCTGGGATTCTGTGAGTGTGCTTTCACAGAGGAGAAATTATGCAAGGGCCTAGGGAAAGCAGGAGAAACATTAGCTCTGTCTGGAATTCATTCTGGAATGTCAGAGCTATCCTACCAGACCTATGTGAGGGTGGAGCCAGCTAAACTAGCAGAGATTTAAAGTCTCTCACATGTAAGGGAGTCAGAGGTCCAAACTAGTCCCATTGCATGTTACAGCTTTGCAACACTTCTTTGTGTCTGAGAATGGTGACCCTTCTTCAAGAGGCCAGCAAGGACACTCTACCTCCCCCCAGGCTCCAGCAAGCCCCTGCAGGTTTAGCACAACAGGTTCTCAGTGAAACCCTGCAGAGATACACCAAGGCACCTTGAGAGGGTGGTGGCAGAGATGTGAAGGTAGCCACCCCAGCATGGCAGTTTTGAAATCCTGTCATTAGCCTGCTTGTAGAGGTCAGTTAGCACATGTGCTGTGCTGGTGTGACGTGCCATTTGAAAACAGCCCCTTTCAGCTGCTGCCTGCCTGCCTGCCTGGCTGCAACATGAAATACACTGCAAGCAGCTGTCACTGAAAATCTGATAACAGATTTGCCAAGGCAAAAGGTCTCCCTTTTAGCATTCAGGTTAAGCTACAGCTTGAACCAGCATAACTCTCTCTGATCATATCCCTGACTGGTCTCACCTGCCCCAGCCAGGTTGTTCAAGGGACATGCAGTACCAAATGGTCCTCATGCTTCAGTGATGTTTAAGGAGGGGTGATCTTCCTTACGTGAACAGGGAATTCATGATGAATACCACAGCACTGTGAGGAACCTTCTCACTTTCTATGTCTTCCAGTTACTTCTGCAGAAAGGACTTGATCTGGCTCTGTGCAGCCTGGTGTAGCTGGAGGTGTCCCTGCTGATTGCAGGGGGGCTGGACAAGATGGCCTTTGAGGGTCCCTTCCAACCCTTTGAATCTGTCTTGCATCATAGAATCAAAGAATCATTAAGGTTGGAAAAGACCTTTAGGATCATCAAGGTCACACATAAGATTAGGAGGACAGGGCACTAGAATGAGACTCCACAACCAAGGTTCACTTCCCAGCTCTCCCACAAACAGCCTTTGTAACCTTGGGCAAGTTGCTTAATGCCATGAACTGACCTCTTGCACTAAGAATAAGGTTATCTCACCAGACTGCTGTAAGGATCTCATCTATTAATTATGGTGGAATCTTAGCTCCTAGAAAAATAAAGGTCAAGAAGCTGGATAGGTCACCAGAGGATAAAATGCACCCTGCTGCTCAGGAGAATGTGTGACTCAAAAAGAAGGAAGAAGGTCCCTTCACACCACACAAGCAGCTGAGGAACTCTGCAAGATCAGTGTTATTTTACTCAAATTCACAGCTGCCATACTAACACACCACCTTTTTCCTGGGCAACAGCCATGCAAAGCACTCCAACTTCCTTCCAGAAAAGACAGATCCATATTACAAGATGACATGATAAAGGCAAAGGGGAAATAACCACCAAAAAAAAACCCAAATCCAAACCAGACAAAAAGAAGCCCAAGAAAAGATGCATAGGGATCAGAACACCATAACAAGAAACTGACCATGATTTGTCTTCCAACATTCACCACTGCAACATCCCTGCTCACATTCTCAACACTCCATGTGCTAAGGTCTGATGAGAAATCTATAATCTGGCTATAACCTAACTCAAGTAGCTGACAGGCAACTCAGAGCCAAAATCACTTTGGGACATTTTTGGTTTCTTCTTCTTTGTTCATCTGAGACTTTTCAGAATTTCCAAAGGGGTTTTGGATGCCTGACTGCTCCCAGCACTTCTGAAAACGAGAAGAGCAGCAGCAAAGCACTTTGCATTCAATGTACCATAAGTCAGGAAGTTATCTTCCATCTCCTGAGCTGGTTTTTGCCCATCCTGAAGCAAATACTTTTTACTTGGCCACGTGTAGAACCCAATAGAAGCGTGCATATGGTCAGTTCTAGTACCTCTGGATAAAGAGGTACTCCTTGATCACTTGGTCACCTTTAATGAGGGTTCCCTCCATGTTACTGATGTCACAAGTCCTCAGTGGTACTTGAGATCCATGGGATTCAAGTCCCAAAACATTTCAGAGCAGGGCAAGAATTGAATACTGCCTGAAACCTGGGCACTTTGCAGAAGCTTTGCCAGAGGTTTCATGGCCACAGCTGGGACTGAGCCTCATTAGAATAATAATGGTGTCCATTTAGGTGGGAAATGTTATTTAAGGTGAGTCTTAAACTTCAGGACTCTCCCTTTCTCAAGCCATAGTTACACTTGAAAGAGGACATCACTCTGCATCTAGTGACTGCAAGGAAACAACTCCACAATTACTTAATGGATTTAATTAACTCAGACTCCCCCTGAGTCATTGCAACAAATTCATTTGCAACCAGCTTGATCTTCTAGGGTGAAAAAAAGAAAACTTCCCAGGAAGAAGTATTGTATTAATGGAATGAAACCTGCTTAACAGCAGACTCCAAAGGGAATCCACTTTCTTCTAGTTGTCATAACTCAGTAGTGTGACAAGGAGGCAAATAACAAGAGAGCAACCAGGGAGCTTAAATAATGCAGAAATAAATTTGAGAAATAGAATCAAAGTTTGTTCAGTGATTTAAGAGTGAAGAATGGAACTATTTAAACATTGGAGCCTAATTTGCTCCTTTATAACACTTGAGGCATCTTTATGAGCAGTTGTACAGAGCATCTTTTCACAGATTCACCAATTGTATTGGGCTGGAAGGGGGCCTCAGAGGTCATCTTGTCCAACCCCCCTGCAGTCAACAGGGACACCTCCAACTAGACCAGGCTGCCTGTGGATCAGTGTTAGAAAACCAAAACCAGGGTGTGCAGGACCTGACAAAAGGGTAGGCTTGATCCATTCTGCATGCAGGCTGAACCCAGCATCCTTCTCCCAAAGCTCAGGTAGCTACAGCTGTTTGCAACTCAGGTTTAGCATCTTTCTTTAGCAGCTGGAGAAACCAACCCCTTGAGCCTTCTCAGCACTGACCTTCTTGAGCTTTGGAATACTTGCAGTTCAAGATCTGCTGGTGGAAAGCCAGCCCTGTGCACAGGTTAAACATAAAGAAGCCAGCCCCAAACCACTGCTTTTGAAGTGGGATATATTTTTAGCCACACAGCAGTATTTTGGTATGCCAATGCCTCAACTCTGGAGTCTCACTATGGATTTTCAGGAGACAGAGTCTCTACTGAATGACCAAATGCTTCAGCTGTGCTATGCCTCCAAGGGAGTTTCCTCTTGCATCCCAGGCTGAAGCTCTGGGCAGCTATAGCACAGCTTTACCCCCCAGCCAGAGTCCCACAGAGGAATCATAAGGTAGAGGAACTCGTTCTCAAAGAGCAGAACCCTCTCTCCTGCAGCACTTGAGGAAGCCAAGCCCAATCAGTTACCTTCTTTCCCCCTTCCCCCAGCCCTCTCAAGGCCACCAAACTGCCTTCTGCAGCTCACAGCCTGCTCTGCTCCTCCAGGTGACCACCGGTACATGATGAACAACTACGAGTGGAATCAGCCTGACAACTTGAAGAGATTCTCCATGTTCCTGTCTCCCAAAGGTATGGCACTCTGGTGGTGGTCAGCCTCCCTCCAAACACAACACAGGAGAGGAACACCATTAATGATTTGTGTCTCCTATTTCCTGCTGCCCCATGGACAAGATCCATCCTTCTGCATTTCTCTATGCTGGGTCTCCTCCAGGCTGCAGAGCTCTGAGGAGTGTTTGCCTTTTCATCTCAAACAAGGCAGCAGCACTTTTGGCTCTATGAGGGAGAGTTGGAGCAACCAAACTCTTTCAAAGAGCATATTTTGTAAATACAGGGGAGTTTGAAGGTGTTACTAGACTGAAGTCAGTGTTATTCTCCACCAGAAGCTTATCCCACTGTGCTACCAAGTGTGAAAGCTACACTAAGCTTGCTCTGTATTAGGTTTTTACTTTCAGCATAAAGTCTACTTTTTCCCTACAGGGAAGGGATAGAGGTGAGGAAAGTGTCCTGACAAAGCAGGAATCTGAAGTTCCTTTCTGAGCTCTGACACTGACAACAAGAGCTCTGGTGTCGTGCATTTGTCCCAGTGGTTACATGACTACAGGCTGAGTCTTTGCTGCAACTGCTTGTTTTCACCACCTTCAGTTGTAAAATAGTAGTTGCCTGTTTGTAAATTTAGTGGTAGGACTCTCCAGACTTCAGTAAATTAGTGTCAGGACTCTCTAGAAGCAGAGTGCTAAAAGCCTGTAAAAAAAAACAAAAACAAAAACAAACCAACAAACAACCAACCCAAACCCCAAAAACTGAACAGAAAGGGTAGCAAAAAATAAGTACCCAAAGTGCCTCTGGTCTCTCGAGAGCGAGGCTCTGCCTGGATCTGCCAGATGTTTACAGCTGCTGTTCTGCAAAGTGGGCAGGGATATGGCAGAAATCAGCAGTGGCACTCCCTTGAAGGAGTGTTTGAAGTGCAGCGTTGCCTGCTCTGTCGTTAGGGTCTCCTAGGGATAACCCAGATCCCAACACTGAGCCTTTTGTCTGGATTTCCACTTTGCCCTTCTCCTCTGCTCCCAGCCCACGCTTGGCAGCTCGTTGGCAGCCCTGCCTGGCGCCGTGGGGGTGAGGATGCCATTTGGAGCAGATGCCAGGGGCAGAGGCAACATTCCCAGTTCAGCATCAAGAAGCTTTCAGCAGGACTGTTTCCTGCAGGAAGCAGCCTCTTCATCAGAGGCTGGAGAGAGGCATTCACCAGTGGTGGCTTTGCTTTGCACAGACCCTGTCTCCAAACACCACCAGGATGGTTAGAGCTGCTGCTCTGTCCCAGCTGCTTCAGGGCTTTACAGGCTCTGTGCTGTCAGGGAAACACATGTTCTGCTAAGCAGAGTGCTGGTGCTGGGGAGAGACCACAGCCCCCGTCCTGCATCTACAGCCATTGTCAGCCCTCAGGGATGGGGGAAGCTAAAAGCTCTGCAATAGCATAGGCTGAACTCACCCCTCTCCAACACGTGGGGCTTTGGGGTTGGGTGGAAATGGCTCAAGGTGCATCTGAAGAATGTGGTGATGGGAGGAACACAGCAGACAATGTCATATCCAGATGTGTCTGGGACAGGGCTGAAATCTAGTGAGACAAGAGGAGTGGAAAAGCCAATTGCAGCAGTGCCATAGCATGGCATAGGCTGGCTGCTCTCTGCTCTGGACCACAGGGCCTGGACTTCCCTAAGCTCCTTTCTGGAGGATCAGTTGTTGAGACCTGGGAGCAGGGGCTCCCTGGCTCCCAGATGAGATCCAGCAATCCTAGCCTCCTGAAGGATGTGCCAGGAGAGATCAACAGGGACTGCTAGATATTTCTGCCAGCAGGGACACTTGCTGGAGGCAGCTACAGGGTAGTGTGAGGCAGTGTGAACATATAGCAGCTTGCAGCTCAGTGACCTGCTGCTTCCTGCAGTGGACTTTTGAATATACAAATAGCAGGGGAGCATTTATTCCACCTACACATCCTCCTTTTCCTGAGAGCACAGACACTGCCTTCTTCCAAAGCTACTCATGCTGAACTTTCTACCAACAAAGTCACTTTGGCCCCAAAAAACTGAGAACAGGATTGCACACACAGTGTCTGCTGGAATGGGGATTGAAAAGCAGCTAAAGCCTCCACCTGGGTGAGGGCTCAAGCACAACAGAAAGGAACCAGCTGCTGAAGCCACACTGCTGGGGACTTTGGGAACAGAATGAATCAATAGGCAAAACAGAAGACTTGACCCACATAGCTTGCATGCTGGCTAGCAAAGGGATGAATAATGCCATGTACCCATAATCATTTCACACTCTAGAGCTTTCTATGCTCTGTCCGTGTGTCATAGAGAAGTCTGGCTCTGCCTCTGATTCACCTTTTCTACAGAATTCCACAAAATGGGAGGGGGAAAAAGATAAATAATAAGAATACCACTCTGTGCATTGCATAATATGCCCAGAATATCTGCTGCCAGTTTTGTAACACACCTTCTTTCTTGCTAGGCTGGATCACTGCAGTCTGCCCAAGGCCACAGTGGCAAGTTTGTTTTGCTGCACTGAGAAATGCTACCCAAAGAGTGCTCTGTGCTAATTGCAGTGGCCCATGCTAAGAAAGTGCTTGGATTTGAGCTGAACTTGTCTGTTTTTAATCTCTCCTTGCATCCAAGGAGCCTTCCACTGCTCTTGTCATTAAAGGCAGTATCACAGAGCATCAGCCTGCAGGGATGTCATAATGAGGCAGAGAGGAAACATAAAAGGTTTCGAAAGCTGCCTAAGAGATAGAGGAACAACCTGTTCCACTGCTCGACTCCTTTCTGTCCTCTTCCACTGAGCTTTCTTCTCCTGGTGTTGCAAACCATTTGGCCAAAGCCAGGAGGAGGTTGGAAAGATCACCTTTGAATGAAGAGTAGAAGGGACTCAGGTAGACAGAGAGGGAGCAGTAAAGTGCTTAATTAGGAACACTGCTTGAGCAGGAAAGCAGCCCACAGGATGGCAGCATAGCAGCTCCAAGCATTCATCTCCCTCTCGCTTTTCTGGGAGTCCAATGTCTCACCAAAGGGGTATGACAGCACAGCCTGATGTCCTGGTGAAACCCTGCAGCACTTTGCCTGGCACAGGGGCTCAGACGATGCAGGCATGAGTGAGAAATGTTCCTCTGCTGGTGTCTCTTGGGCTCTAAATGCAAGCCTCTTTGCACAACAGTCATGTTGGGTAGGCAAACCTGAGCTGGCAATTCAGTGCAACTAAAGACAGCTCTGTGGCAGTGAGATTGCTTTGTTTTTGAAATGAGTTTATTTACCATTCCCTAGAACCCAAGCAAAAAAAAAAAAATAAAAAAAGGGAAAACAAAAATGCAGACAAGCTTCCCTCTACTCTCTGGATGCAGATTTCTGGTTTGGGGCTGCTTCAAAATTGGTGGGGACTGTTTCATGGAGCAATGCCAGACACAGGCCTTTGAGCCAGCTCATCAGGAGCCAACTGCTGAACTGGATGCTCTTGTTTTACAGCCAATTTCAACCCACGATCATGGGAATTTTCCTCCTTCCAAGCAACTGAGGAAACACTTGGTATGGGTAATTCCAATTTCAGCTTGAAAGGATCTAACCCCCCGTGCCACAGCTTTCTAGCTGGCTAACCAACCTTTTGGCTTCCCTCTCAGCTGTCCTGTCACTTGTCAATCATTGTCTCACAGAACTTTATCTTAGCTGAATTATCAGCACCATCTGCATGCACCCAAACCCAGGGTCTCGTGGCTCTGGGTGCTATGTAGAGGGAAGAAAGGCACCCCTGGTCCTTATTGTTCAGACAGTGAAAGCAGAAGATGGGAACTTTGCAAAGATCCTGAGATACCTAACCAAGTGCACTCAACAGGAGCACCAACATCACCCAAAGCAATCTGTACAGGTTGTGGTAGAAGCAGGAGTGGACTCCAAATAGCCTCAGTCAGTTTCAGAAGCACAAGGCTGCTCCTGTCCATCACACATCTACCTCTTACCTGGGTCAGAAGTTCTCAAAGACAGACCCTGTCTGATGCTCAGTCTGTACAGCATCTGGCACAATGGGGAGGGGATGCTTTGAACCAGTGTACTGAAAACCAGCAGCAGCAAGTCATGACTTTTCTTCCCACATCCTCACCTTCCTTTTAATTGCCTGGATTTTCTTACTTTGGTTTGTTCATGCTTAGAGGGTCCTGCTTTTCTTTTCTTTCAGAGGTAGCCTATAAGCAGCCACAGCCACTCTGCCTGGGGAGCTCTGGTGACTCAGAGCCACACCTGTCCTTCCTGCTTTTCGTGCCACAGACAGGGCTGTCTGCCTCTCAGTGTCACTGCTCCAAGAGTCATTCTGGCAGCCAGGGCCTGACCCCAAGGAGCCAGGAGGGGAAGCCTTAATTTCATTCCAGTGAGCTTTGAATCAAGCCTTAGCTGTTTGGAGGCAAGGGAGCTTCAGCAGCTGTTTAGTTTTGCCTCTCTATGCCAGTCTCTGGAGATGCAATTTTACCTGTGTGGAAGCTGCTGCTCTTCAGTCACACCTGCACTCTGGGTCTACCAAGGGAAAGGCTCTTCCCTGCCTGTCTGGAACACTGAGATCTCCTCACACTCACACACTGTGTACACCAGGACACGACACCTGCCTGCTCTCATCTGCCTTTTCTTACCTAGGAGAAAAGGGACAAACCCACAAGTTCCCATTTCCCCCCCAGGCTAGCTGAAGGTAGTTTCATAGGATGTGGTTTTAAATGCTTAGACTTCCCCACTGCAGTGTGGAACACCATGGAATAACACCACCTCTTCTGTCTTCCAGTAGGCAATGGTACTAAGCTGCCTTTTCAGTTCTCCTCGGTGGGACAGAATCCTCCTGGTGACTTCAGCAAACAGTCTGATGGGAGCCTCTTCACTAAGACCGGTACCAGGCATTGAGTTTTTTTTCCCCTCCTTCCTTCTGCCTCTTTTTTTGGTGTTTTTGTTTGTTTGTTTGTTTGCTTTTGTTGTTTTGGTTTGGTTTTGGTTTGTTTTGGTTTTTTTTTTTGGTGATAAGATATTTAATCCTGTTCTTGCTCTCCCAGAGAAGGCCTGGAGCAGTTCTACACTTGGCCCACATCACCTGCCCTGACTGTCAATCTCTTAGGGACAAGCACATGAGCAAGTTACCCTGCTGCAGCAGGGAGCCAATTTATTAAACAGTGTTAAAAGAGTATTTAGAAGTATTTAAAAGTTACATCTAGTGAACACTTGAAGGAGTTTTAAATGTTGTGATGAGTAGAAGTGAGGATTTAAGGTGGGTTTAGAGGCATAGGGACTAGGGAGAGAAAGACAGTAGGAAATTGTGTTCATGGCCATTTACCTCTCTAGCTTCACAGGTGGTTTAAAATAGCTCTCATAGAATCACCCTGAAAAAGTAGTAACCACTGAGCACAACCTTTAAAAAAGATAAGCAGCAGCTGCCTGTCCTCCTTCAGCTGAACCAGAACCCCCCATTCCTCAGCTCATAATCCTCTTTTCACTACCCTCTAGTTCAAGGGCACCAGAGGTGGAATCCAAGAGCATCGGCACCTGCCAAGCAGAGTCAGTTCTGATTAATTTGCAACTGGGAGATGGTGGGGAAAGGCCATTGCCTGGCAGCACTGAAACTGGTTGTGATTCAGCAGGGCTGGGATTATTTTTGAATCAGGATGGAGCTGGTGTGGTGGAAAGGGGTTAGGGCTTGTCATGCTGCCAGGGGTACTGTCATTAATTTCTGACATGAAACCCAGGCCTTGGCTCTTTGCACTAATTAAATAGCCTATGGTGTTCCTTGCAAGAGTCAGAACACTTAGCTTGGGACTTGGCCTAAATTTAATTGGACTGATTGCATTCCACCTCTTTGCATTCCTCAGACATTAATTAGACAGACCTTCTTTACTCCCTTTTCCTAACTGATTGGGTGGTGGAATAGGCATCTGTCTGATGGCTGTGGTGTCCCACCCCAAAAATAGCTGCATTTCAGTATTAAGCAATGCAATACTAATTATGTGGCACTTCCAGTCCTGCTGCTCATCCTGAAGCTCTCAAAGGGAGACAAGGGATGGTGGCAGGGACTGATCTATAACTGGCTGTTTTATGTTGTCACAGCTTATCCTTCAATAGTGAGACATCAGTCTGCAAAGGTGACGCCACAGACATGGAAATCCACTAAGCAGTCTGTATTGGTAAGAAACATACCCCTGGTGTGAAAGCTTGTGCACAGCTTCAGCAAGAAAACTCTCTGTCCTAGGGACACCTGAGACTTCAGAGACTAGGGCTTGTGTCCTTTGCAGATGGGAAAGTGAAGGCTTCTATTATCCTGTTATCCTTTTTTTCCTATGGTTAACTTCATCCAGAGGAGGATCCAGATTAACTCTCCTGCCTCCACAGCTCTAGACTGTAGGAATAATCAATACTTCAAAATGGCCTTTGGAAAATATTTTCCTCTCATCTAAAATTTGATCCAGGCTCCTAGAAGCTATACAAAGCTCTGGGCAGCCTGATCTAGTTGAGGATGTCCCTGCTTACTGCAGAGGGGGTTGAACTGGATGACCTTCAGAGGTCCCTTCCAACCCAGACCATTCTATGATTCTACAAAATACTAGAGCAGACATACCTCTATCTGTAGTCCTTTTCCTCCCTGAAGGGATTTCATATGCTTTTAGTAGTCTGTGCCACCTAGAAAGCAAAGATTGTGTAAATTACATCAAAAGCAGCCATATAAAAATATCTTGCTAATTACATCCTACAGTAGGCAGATGCAACATCAGACATCCATAACTCACTACACCATCTGTAAGTCACTCATTTTGCACTGCTAGCAGGTAATAGTAGGTTATAGAGGGGCTGAGCAGTGATGTTTTAGGTCTTGTAGTCTCAAATATAAAAGGTTAGCAAACAGTTAATGCATAACCACCATCAGTGAATTCATTTTGCCCAACATCCATTCACACTGTGCTGCAGTAAGATCTTGCACAACCTGAATTAAGATCATCAGGTTTTTGCTTCCATCTCTGCAGGTAAAAATCTAATGTTAATATTTTTTAAATTCTGATTACACATTTGTGGAATATTATTTACTGCTCCATAGAAACAAGACTTCTAAGGAGAGGGTCAAGAATTAAGAGCATTCCCAGGCTGAAGGAAGAAAATAGAGGAAATACACAAGAAAAGTGGCTGCCTAAGGACTGCAGCTGCATGTCTGTGCTAAATTTTCAAGGCCCCACCAGGAGATGAATGTCAGTGAAAGGCATGTTCCTTGGCAGGCTGTATCACTTTCAGAAAATCCAGAGCCTTGGGTCTCTGAATGTGCTACAGCAAAACCTAAGTCCTAGGAGCAGCAAAGCTTTGCAGTGTCTTCTCTCTTGGTTTGATCACTGCCTTCCTAAAAGATCATAGAACCATGGAATGGTTTGGGTTGGAAGAGACCTTAAAGGTATGATCCAATTCCAAACTGCCATAAGCAGGGACACCTTCCACTAGCCCAAGTTGCTCAAGGCCTCATCCAACCTGGCCTTGAACACCTCCAGGGAGGGGCCATCCACAACCTCCCTGAGCAACCTGTTCCAGTATCTCACCACCCTCACTGTAAAGCTCATCTACTGTACAGATGATCTGTAAAGATGATCATTTACTGCAAAGATCAGCTACTTCCTCATGTGTGTGCTCAGATGGCAATCTCTTCCCAGGAATCTTAGCTACCCCTCTGTCCTCCCTAATGGTGGTGTTATGCTGGGGGAATTTGGTCAGGAAAGCGAAGTCTGTTAGTACTGGGCACAGGTGGATGCAAGTAGAGTGGTCTCAGCAGTAAACACCCCACTGCACAACAGGGACTGTGCTGTCCTCCACACACACAACCCATGCTTTCCTTCATCCCCACAGAGAATTCCCGGGTAACTTCTACCACATGAAGTCACCAGGCTTTTTTCTGTCTCTCTTTCTCCCTCATGCATACACTTGTAACAGCTATTTTACTTTTATATTCACCAGAAAGCCCTGAACTGAACAATTGAGTTGATAAAAGCAAGCAGTAAAAAAAAAAAAATCCCAAAATAGAAATGCATGCACTGGACTGCAGTAGCTCTGCAGGAGCTTTTCTGGTCTATTGGGTCAGTAATCTATGCTTTTAAAATAGACTTAAACATGTATTTAAGTAATACACATTTTAAAAGCTCTGTAAATATGCATTTTTACAAAGGATGATTCTGTTTGAAGAGGAATCTCTTTAATCCATGGGGACTTCTTTAAAATTAAGCCCCCTCCCCCCTCCCTTTTAATCTCTTAATTACATTGGAAATTGAAGCCATAAAAATGAAAAGAATTTCAACAAAAGGGAACATTGAGCAGGAGGTGTTGGAAGTCTGCACTGAGCAAGGTGGGTTGGGTTTGCTCTGCCCATGCTTCCAGCCTCCTGCCATGCCTGATATTCATAGATCCATAGAATGGTTTGAAAGGTTGGAAGGGAGCTTAAAGATCATCCAGTCCCAACCCCCTGCCATGGGCAGGAACACCTCCCACTACACCAAGTAGCTCAAAGCCCTCATCCAACCTGGCCTTGAACACCTCCAGGGAGGGACCATCCACAACCTCCCTGGGCAACCTGTTCCCCTGTCTTATTTCAGTGATATTAACTGTTGCAGGGCAAAAAAAACATACCAAGTGAGATCAGGACAGGGGATCAAACCTGAGAGAGATCAGACATTGCAAAACCACAGCTGTTCCTGCTTGCCTTGGTCCCTGCTTTGGTGATGTTCACATTTTCATCCAGGTTAGGTGTTTTGCCTTGAACAATGCAGTGAGTTCTCAGCATCAGTAACTTGGCTTTTGTGCTTTGCAATCACCTCAAGCCAACACTAGGCTGCACAGCACAACTTATTTGTGATGGTACAGATAAGAATGAAATTCCAGGGATAGGTCCTCCTGAGAAAATATACAGTTAGGGACTAAAGAAAACAGAGGTGGAGAGATGGAAAATGTCCTTCCCTGCAGGTTCTGCTCCTTCTCCCCGTCTGCACTTCTGGTTACACAAACATGTAGTACACGTGGAGGTGTGAATAAACAACACACCACTGTGTGAGAACTTCCATGCACAAGAGTTTTGCCTTGCCAACCAGGAGCACAAACAGATCCCACACAGCTTAGCTGATCGCTTGCAGAACAGTGTGTGGCTTTCAGTGTGAAAACTCCCAGGAGTTCTCAGGTTAGTGAGCAATTAAAAGACACTGACAGAAGCATAAAAATAAAGGTGACATTCCTCTTCTCCCAGAAACCTTTCATCAAGCCATGAGTCATAGTCTGAGATTTTATATGATGCAGAGACTCATTTGGCTCAGGAATGAGGTCCATGCAAAGCATAAATCAAAAAGCAACACCATTTGCATTGGATCACTCCAGCAGTGGTGTGGCTGTGCAAGAGGGAAGGCTGAAGGTGTCAAGGCAGGAGCATGTTAAGCTACATATGGTTGGGCAAAGTGGGTGAAGTGTAGGTGGTCAGCAAAAGAGGGCAGGCCAAACTCACATGCCCCAAATTCTCCATTGCAGTCACATTACCGCCCCTTTTACGTCAACAAAGGCAATGGAGCCACTTCCAACGAGGCACCTTGATTCCTGAAGATTTAGGGAAGAGCTGGCAGCACTTGGAGTGAAGACTCAGCTGCGGATTTTCATGGATGTACCTGCTACTATATTAACCTTACTGCTCTAATCTCTGCCAGGGAGAGGGAAGGTGCAGAAGGGAATAACCTTGACTAGAGGAAACAAGGAGTTTTTCCAAGTCACCTTGAAAGCTCTGCAGGCCTTAATGACATAACCCCACCCTCTTCTGTCACCTCCTTGTTCCCTCTCTGTCACTGCCCTTCCCTTTGCTTCTGCAGAGCAAGCTGCTCTGCTTCTCCTGGGAAGCATGCATGCTTGGGTGGCACCCCCCTGACTCTGCTATACCTGTTGCCCCCCTTGACCTGAGTGTGTTCATATGACCATAGCTGTTAAGTCCTGGTGAAGGTCCCAAGCTGGGGTGAAGAAGGGTGAAGATGGGCAAATACCTTCCTGGAATAGAGAGGCTCCAGCTAGCCACTGGGAGCAGTCACAGAAAAAAGCTCTTCCCATGCCCCTTTACCCTGTCACCCAGCCCTGCCTGAGGTGGGGACACACAGCTCTCACTGGGGTCAGATCCAGTACTGCCACCTCCCTGAGATCCCTGCAGACTGCCCCAGCCCTTGCCCTGGGCAGCAAGCTTCCTCAGAGCCCTTCATCAGCTCAGCTATGCTCCTGCTGCCTTCCAAAAAGCCAGCCAACAGCAGCTGCTACAGCCCGAGGCCAGCTACTGGTGGAGGGTGGAGAGGTCTTCTATCCCATTACAGTCCCCCTCCAGCCAGCTTTTCAAATTAAGATATAGGAAAAAAAAAAAGTCCATCCTACTAATAGAAGATTGATTAGATGCCATAGGTGTTGGGTGCTTTTTTTTGTTTGTTTTGTGGTGGGTTTTTGTTGTTTTGTTTGGGTTTTTTTCTAATTCCCCTAAACCAAAACTGATTTATATATTGTGGTTCAGGTATTGTTAGCTTCTTCTTTTTTTTTTTTTTTTTTTTTTCCTGCAACAGGTAATGAGAATTAGCAGCATAGCTTTTTTCCCTCAGGATAATATGTTTGATTTGTCCCCTGGATAGACTTAATCACGTCAGCACTCAACTTGCAAACCAACCTGGGCTGCTTAACCTTTTCCATCATCTATCTGAGACTATTTTCTGTCCCCTTGGACAAAGCTGAGAGGTTAGGTCCATGCTGTGCAAAAGCCCTTCCCAGGCCAGTCAGTCAGAGCAGATGGCCCACTGCAGGATGAGAGCCTTCAAATAGTGCTAAGCAGCTGCACAACACAGAACCAAGACCTGACAGCTACTTTGCATGGTTTGCTTTTGTCAAGTGGGTTTTGGAATGGCTTCCCCCCCAGCTTTCCTACCCCCTAAACTCTTGCAACACCTTGCTGAGAGAGGTCACACTTGTTGCTCCCTGAAAATGACTTGCTTGCTAATCCCTGTGCAAAGATACTTGCTGCTTTTTAATCCAACACCTCAGACAAAACTTCTGAGGCTGACAGTTGGCTGCTCCAGAATACTTGAAATGGCATTAATTTCATAATTAATTTGTTTTTTCCTCAATGACCACAAGGGAGAGGGGTAGCAGGGTAGAGAAGGATGTAAAGAAAGAGAAACTGGGATAGAGTTGCTAGGAAATACACTGAAGGGTCTGAGTATGTGTGTGGAATGATAGAAGTAGTCCCTACTCCAGGTCTCACTGCTTGCTTTGCCCCCAAAGCAGGCACCCAGGAATGACTTGGGTCCCTTGTGTTCCCATAAAAACTTCTACTGCCCACCTTAATTTCCCAAAATGTGGGCATGATCCCTCCTCTTCCTTCAAAACATGGATATTAAAATTCCCCCCCCCCCCACCTTCTTTCCTGCCCTAAGTGCTGGCCAAGATCTGCACTGCCCTTGCCCAGCACACAAATGACCAGCCTGAGGATGCCAGTGCCTCCTTCCTGCCACTGTCCCCTTCCCACCAGCTCTGCCCAGCCCCACCTCTGCAGCCCCCTGGCTCCCAGCCTGTTTGCTCCTCCCCTCACTTCAAGGGCCTCACTCAGACCCCGCACAAACCTTTCACCCTGGCACACTCTGGCAACAGGAACAGAGCTGCTCCCCACTTAAGTGCCTTAGCCTGGGAGGACAGGAGGCCTCCCCTTCCAGCCCCACTGCTCTCCCCACATCCCTTTGCCCTATCAGAGGAGCAAAAGATGGGGGGGGGGGGGGCAGAGCTCCTGCCCCACTCCACTTTGCAAGCCCCAGGGAACTAGCAGCACAGCTTCGAGGTGTATTGTGCATGAACTGTTTCTATCGTGTTTGTCTTGATCAGCAAAGCAAGAGGAATTCCACCTCCTCAGACAGGACTCGACTGCGCTGATGTAACTGAGGCCCTTCACGTGTGCAACACATACTGCAGAAATAAAGGAGAAAGCTCCATGTCTGACCAAAACCAGTGGGGAGCAGGTCTCTTTCTGTCTTGGGGGGGTTGTGTGACTGTAAGAGTCTCAGAGGGTGAAGTTGAGTCTCGGAGGGTGAAGTTAAGTCTCGTCTCGAAATATCCTTTCTAGGAGCAAGCAGTATGGAGAACCCATTTCCCCAGCTTCCAGAGGCTTTGTTTTCACTCTTTTCTGGGTGTTTTGAGTCAGGGTCATGTCAAGTCAGAGAAAATTCTCACATCCTTCAAGATCAAAGCCTGACTGATGGACACACTTCTAGTATAATACTTTAAGACTACTGTGCAGACGTGCCCCACTAGGTTAGTGCCCAAACATGGGCACCACCAAGTCCTTCCCTGCAAAGGCATTTCTAGAAACCCCTCGGCCTGGTTCCAGTGCCTCTCCCCTGCCAAAGCTAAACCCCACCAGGTCTCACTGGAGGAAAGCACTTGCTCACATATGCACAGACCAAAATCAACCTGGGAGAGACCAACTGAGCTGAGGTTCTGTTTTGCCCCAGCCTGGACCTGAGTCTCCCCACAAGGTTGGTTCTGAGGACCATTGTTGCCTTGTAGCAATACAGGCTTTGGTTCTGCATGGCTCAAATTTCTTGCCTAGATCATGGCTTCTCTTGTCTCTGAGGGAGAGAATAAATCCCTTTTGGGCTGCTAAAATGCAAATTCAAGGCCAGACATGCACAGCAATAGCCCTGGCAGTTGCTTAAAAGAGTGATTGTACAGGGGAACCTGTGAGGATAAGACAGCAGCAGGCAAGGCTCATTCCTTTACCCTGCATACTCTAAGGCAGGGAGCTTTCCAGAGGATGCCCAGCATATTTTTCCTCCCAGGTACTAGATACCAGCTCTTGCTCCCCAGACACTGCTGACAGTCATTCCTGAAGAGCAAGGATACTACCAATTCACTGGAGGAGACAGTAAATCATCCTTGTTTACCCCACATGGGAGCTTCCAGAGAACGGAGCTCAGCTCTTTCCCATCAATTCCGCTCACTGCCTCCATTACTGTTATTACTGTGATTAAAAAGCAATCAGAGAGAAATCTTCTTCCTGTCCTGAAATTGCTGCAAACATCTCGGTTCCACTATTTAAGCATGAGAAGAGCAAGTTACAAGCACACTCTACACTGCTGGGCTCTCTGACACTACAAAAAGCATAATGGAACTCTTCGCCTGAGCGGTTAGAGGCAGTGAGCAGGACTGGTCATGCTGGCAGCATGAGGATGGAGTAATGAACCTCACAGCTGCAGGGCTGTGTTGTGCCTGCTTAGGGAATCCAGTCAGAGCTGCCCCAGGCACAGTAGGAGGAACCTGCAAGCGTGGTCTGAACCCAGGGCTGCTGCACACCCAGCTGGGAGACTGAGCCCAGCCAGCCTGGTGGGAGAAGATGAAGCTGTTTAGGGGGTTGGACTAGATGACCTTTGGAGATCCCTTCCAACCCAGACCATTCTGATTCTCCACTCAGGCAGATCAGAGAGGCTGGGTATGTGGTCAGACATCAGCTCGCCATCCCAAGGAGATCCCTGGGAAAAGGGATGGGGGTGTTTGGTCTCTCTAATCCAGCCAATAGCTGCAGAAGAGCATAAGACACTCGGGCACTAGAAGCTGGGTCATCAGAGCAAAACTCAGTGACAGAGTTCAGTCAGGGTGTCCCAGAGGGAAGTGAGCAGCCATGATACCTCTTTGGAGGGCCTGGATGCTCATGAAATCAGGAGTGGTCTTCTTTCTCCTTTTCCCTCCTTAATGTTTAGGCTTCAGGGACTGGTTTTTTGGCCCCAAGGCAGCTGTCTCTCAGCACAGACTTTATGTGTAAACCCCACTGCCTGCCAGCTCACCCCTGTGCCCCAAGGGAATTGAGAATGGTGTGGGGGCAGACTCTCTTCTTGGCTATCAGCTGGCTGCTAACCATTCAAGCAAGCAGCTCCAAAAGCTGATCTCTAATAACCCATTCAGCTCACTCAGTTGCTTGACTTCTGCCACCAGAACAAGACAGGCCACTGCTTCAACCTTGCACATATTAACTAGGAAGTTTTAAAATGAACAATTCTTCAGGGGCATAAACAGGAATAATGAAATCTAATTGCTTGTGAATCTTTAATTTTTTTTTTTCAGTATTTTAATGACATAAATTTGCCACTCTCTTGAACAAAGACAACACAGAAATAAAGTGTTTGAATTTGCTAATTAGAGAGCGTAAAATACAGGGCAGGCATCCTTAATGAAACTGTTGGGATGTTCACTTCGAGGCTGTGGTAGCTTCTGAATTTTCCTTGGCAAGAATCTGATCTTTAGAATTTCAGCTCTTCAGGGTACAGACCTTGAAACGATGCAGCACAGCAGAGCATTTCCTCCAGACCACGCTGGAACCAAGGGACGCAGGGACACCAGATTCAGACCCCTGGTCAAGACCAGATTGTGCCTCAAGTATTTCATAGTCTTAGAGGGTAGCTTAGAACCTGCCTTGAAGCACTCACTTACTACAGGAAAAGTTTAGCAAGTGGCTCTGACCCATGTGGGGCTGGAAGCAAACAGGAAATACTTGGCACCTGTAGATAAGGTAAAACTGGTAGTTCAACTCCCTCAATGTGTCACAAGAAAAAGCTTTTTGTCTTCTTCAGCTTTCCTGGACCAGCCCACAGACAAGGAAAAAACACTCTCCAGCCTGGTGTAAGTGCAGCCCATGTCTCACAGCACAGCCACCCTAAAAGTACCCCCCCCCAAAAAGAACACTAAGAAATACAACCCAGCTCAATATGCTCTTTTCATTCCAGTTTTTCCCTTTACGTGGGTTTTTATACAACTCTCAATTAAATCCTGACAAATAATTGTTGAAAATAATTCTTCTGAAGAGAAAGAATTGTAAGGAAGCTCCTTTTACAGTTTAATATTTCCCTTAACTTGGGGAAAAATCAACCCCAAATATTTAAGCCAGATAATAGATGCATGAATAGCTGTGGTACTTAATTTGCACATTTTAATGCACTTGAGGTGGTAATTTTACACACTCCCATCAATCATGTGTCTAGTCCTGCAGTCAGGCAAAGCTTCCTGCATATTGGAGTAATGAAAGAGAAACTTTTGGTCCTTTCTATCACTTGTTTCAACACTTTCTCCCTGAGCAGTCAGGTGAGCATGGCATGCAGTCCCCTCCTGAGGAGACACAGGCACAGAACAAAGAAAGCATCTTCTCTCCATTGCTAATCATAGAATCAGTCAGGGTTGGAAGGGACCACAAGGATCATCCAGTTCCAACCCCCCTGCCATGGGCAGGGGAACCCCCACATTAGATCAGGCTGGCCAGAGCCTCATCCAGCCTGGCCTTAAGCACCTCCAGGGATGGGGCCTCAACCACCTCCCTGGCTGAATTCTGTGCTCTTAGGCATGTTTCAGGAGGATTTCAAGCAGATTGTGTCAGGCTGTGCCTCAGTTTGTTGGCTATGGTGCTTTACAATCATGCTAGCCAGTCTCCCTTTGATTGCAGTGTGGGACAGTCTTCTTAGGGCTGGCACCCTCAATCTCTGGAGAATTTCAAGAGCCTTCTGGATGCATTCCTGTGTGACCTCTGCTGGATTCTATGGTCCTGCTCTGGCAGGAGGGTTGGACTCAATGATTTCTGAAAGACCCTTCCAACCCTAGCATCTCCTGTAATCTAGTTAGTCCAACTTTGACTAGCTCTAAGAAGAACTTGGTGAGTCCCAGGTGTCCCTGAGTCCTGCTGGAGTTGGAGTGGGCTAAATGGGCCACCAGATCCTGAGCCAGCAGGAAGGCAGGCTGCTTTGCTGCTGTCAGACACCTGACATCAAGCCCTGCACCAGCAGCATCACCTCACGCTGCTTTTATGAAATATCTCCGCACCAGACCAACTTCTGAACTGCTGCTGGGTCCCTGCAACTCAGGGAGGGAGCACAAGACACCTGTCTGGATTTTAGAGGAACATGCACAGAAATCTTTTAGTAGGGTGCTTGAGAGAGGCCTGGCTCAAAGCCCACGACAAGAGCATTAGCGCTCAGGAGCCCTGCCTTGCACTTCTCTGCTCCAGCAGTTTGGCAGACCCCATTACCTTTTCATGTGCCATTTGGCTGCTGTCAGAAGCAACAAAGCTTCTTAACAGGGAAACCTTTAAAGGCCACAGCCTGCATGTGTGTGCTCTTTACAGGGAGCCTCCTTCAAAGAAAAGATTTACTTCACATTTTCTCTTCCAGTTCAGGACCTCCAGGGGACGACAGCTCCATAGCCATGCTTCCCTGCCTACTTATGGATTCTGTGAGTACCTTCCCATTGCAAATCCTGGAGGATTTAATATCCACTCTGTAATCTACTGGCACCACCAGGCATTATCTAACTAAACCTTAAATTGAAAGTGCTACTCTCTTTCCATTCTCCCCAAGCTGTTGCAGAAAAGTCGAGTTCTTGTAGCCTGCTGTAATTTACTCTCTCTCTAATTAAAATACATCAGGACTTGTGTGGAGCTGATGGGTGGAACAGTAGTGTCTCAGGTCTCCCAGCCAGGATCTGCTTTATCAGACCTGCCTTTGTTCCATCTCCCCATGCAACATCAGAAGC
Organism: Indicator indicator; assembly: GCF_027791375.1. Taxonomy (NCBI): domain Eukaryota; kingdom Metazoa; phylum Chordata; class Aves; order Piciformes; family Indicatoridae; genus Indicator; species Indicator indicator. Next base: position 2,568,231 of record NC_072043.1, on the reverse strand, counting down.
AGCAGATGCTGAATTCTCCACTCCTGTTTTGCTGTGGCTCTGATTTAGATTGTGGAGTCTCCTTCTCTGGAGACTTTCAGGACTCATCTGCATGTGTTCCTCTGTGACCTGCCCTAGGTGATCCTGCTCTGACAAGGGGGTTGGATTCAAGATTCCTTTCAACCCCTACCACTCTATGATCAGCTGAGAGACAAACTGCTGGAGAGAATCCAACAGAGAGCCACGAGGATGATTAGGGGAGTTGAGAATCTCCCCTATGAAGAGAGACTGAGAGCCCTGGGGCTGTTTAGTGTGGAGAGGAGAAGACTGAGAGGAGATCTCATCAATGTGTATAAATATCTGAGGGGAGAGTGTCAGGTGGAGGGGGCCAAGCTCTCTTTGGTGGTTCACAGTGATAAGCCAAGGAACAATGGCTTCAAACTTGAACAGAGAAGATTTCAGCTCAACATGAGGAGAAACTTCTTTACAGTGAGGGTGACAGAGCCCTGGAACAGGCTGCCCAGGGGGGTTGTGGAGTCTCTGGAGACTTTCCAAACCCACCTGGATGCATTCCTGTGCAGACTACCCTAAGTGATGCTGCTCTGGCAAGGGGGGGGACCTGATGATCTCTTGAGGTCCCTTCCAACCTCTGATATACTCTGATACTGTGAGTTTTGGTTCTACTGGGGCCAAGGATTGTCACCGAGGGTATCCAACTCCATGTCCCAATCCATTACCAAACCTCAGCAGCAATGATCAGCAAGGAAACCATTCAGTATAGTGTTTGGTTCTTCAAGAGATAGGAACTGATCAGTGCCCACAGAAACACTCTCCACCCACCTCACTTCCTGGGTATTTGATGGCAGGAGTGGCTACCTTGCTGGGTTAGCAAACATGCAACTAGGCTTGCAGTGGTGACCTGGTGGTGAGGAGAACAGGCAAGAGGGCCTTGAGATAGAGATTTAATTCAGATAGACATAGGTCAATTATAAGGATTTGTGACCTTGCCCTTCCTGTACTGCCATGTACAAGACAGACAAGTTTTCTGTAGTTCTTCTTCTTTTTTGGCTAAATCACCAAACTCTAAACACCTGCCAGCATTATTCATTTCTGATTTCCATTTTTATTAGCAAAAAAATCCCAGAAAGGCTCAGTCCCCATCAAGCAGGTGGAATGTATCAGATTTCCACATGGATAGGGTATAGATTCTGCTCTGTAGTGATCAATCCCCACTGACACAGAGCAAATAGGAAACAGAAACTTTTAGGGGAAAATCAGTGAGGAGGTACAAACCCAAAGTGCTAGAGGGAGTTGCAGAGCCAGTCCACCTGGGTCAGTAACCCATCTGACAGTATCAGCTGCTCCAATGGAAGCAGCCAGGAGGCAGATGTGGGATAAGCTGTGTTTTGGGAAAGCTTTCTTCATGACCCCATCAGTACTTAGCTTATGGTCTTAATTAATACCACTTTGAGTATTTTTCAAACCTATCTGCTCTGTCTCCCTATCAGCACAACAGCTGAGCACCAGGATCTCTGGTGCACTTAGTTTCCAACCATTTATGCCAAACATGAATCCCCATTTTACTACCATGGAGCCCAGAAGCAGAGAGAAGGTGAGATCTGATTAAGGTCCAAAGAGGAGTTTATAGCAAGGCCAGAACTTGAAGTCTGCTCTCCAGCCAAAAGAGGATGTCTATTTCTTCAGACATATCTAATCTCATTTTGAATCCACTTGTCTCTTAGCTCAGGTGTATGTGGCATCAAAGAGCCTACAGTCTAGCCTCACAACAATACCTCTCTGAGAGCAGCTGTGGTGCAGACGTCTTGCACATCTGAAAACCACTTGGCAGACAAAAGGTGTTATTAGTGCAGGCAATACAGGGTGACAGCAGAGCTCCACTCTGTGTCCAAAGAGGCTGCAGATATCACTGGGAACATTTGCCTTACCAGCAAAGGCAGAGAACATGGCAGATGTAAGGATTTCCTCCACACTTTATACTCCAGCGTAGCACAAGAGTCACAGAGGCTAAGAGGTTACCTTTTGATCACAATGAGGAGGTTGGCAAGGCAGTATTGGGGGTGACTGGAGCACCTGAACAGCAAGAAGATGCCTTTTGAATGGCTAAATGAATTCCCCATGGGAAAACAGTGCAGACATTTGCAGACATTGATCTACAGAGCATGGTTAACAGGGTTGATATTTTGTGTGCAATGCTTTGGACATGATGGAAGGATTAATTAATACACACAATTGAAGAAGTAGAGGAAGCTAAGCAGACTAATATCTTTTTTTTTTTTAAATCAGAAAAGGAAAAACTACGATGAGAAAAAAAATATTTCCCAACTGAAACATTTATTATTTGATAGATGGTTAAGAAAAATAAGTTTCAGGGAGATGTAATGACAGAATAATCCCAAATCTATTAGCTTCTGCTCAAAGAACAACTGCATGGGAAGCAGAGGGATATAACCAAGAACAAAAATCTCATCCCAGCATACTCTCATATTCAGTAGGCACAAGGGACTTTTGCCCTTCATAGCTCGCATAACAGCTTTGTGTTTTCATTACCCAGAGAAATTATTCATCTCCTTGAACCTCTCCTAGATATTTCATATCCAGTGCAGCAAGTTTCACCTAAATAAATAGAAGTTAAACAAAAAAATAAAAGATCTATGACAGAGGACTGCCTTAGGTTAATGTAAGACATGAACAAGGTCACAAATCAGTTTGTGTACAAATACAAAGGCAGAGCTCTCATCTCTCTGACCCAGAGCAGCAATTCTGGGCACTCATTTCTATCATGGCAGGATCAAACTCCTCAGTTTGCAGTCAGGCTCACCAAGATGGTCCATGCTGAACCAGCCATGCAGGACTCCCAGCCTGTGTGCTATATTATTATGCTTTACTAGTATGGCAGTTAGGAACTCAGGGCATCACTTTGGATCATCTGCTGACAGAATTCTGGCCAATGCAGGTATGCTAATCATTAGGAGGGTTTTTAAGGGCACTATCTTTTCATTTCATAGATAAGAGAGGCTAAGAGTGTGCAAATAGCCACAGTGGCTTGCCTAATGAGCATTAATTTGTTGAAGGAGCAAATTAGTTTCAATAGGCAGCCTACACTTTTCCTGGCCAAGGGAGGGGTAGTGTCCAGACTCTTCAGTTCCTGAGGCACTGCTGTCAGTCACTCATGATGAGAAAAAAATTCTCTCTTTCAGTGCAGCTTGTCTCAGTGCCAGGCAGGCAGTAGCACAAACCAATAGCCATAAATTGGCCACTTTCACAGATAGGGCTGGATTGGAGGGGACCTTAAAGAGCATCTAGCTCCTGCTCTGACAAAATGTGATAGCCACACATTGGTGCCCTCGCAGTGACCGCTGCCTCTTTGCCCTCCTCTTTCACACAGCAACCTGCCTGCCCCCAGCAGCTCTCCCTTCTGACTCCCAGATAGATGTGAAAGAGCCCAAGCCACAGCAAGGAGCAAGGCTGCAAAGTCCCTCTCCAAGACAACTGCATATCATGTAGAAATCACACAAGCACTCTTGATAAACAGCAGGCAGCCCTGCTCCTGCCAGCTAACAGGATTAATCTGAATGCACACAGACACAGCTGGGCAAAATAAAAACATTTCACAGAGACTAAATTACACCACTTAATGGCAACCTGCCTTCCATGCTCCCACTCCACCCACTGCTCTCCTCTTGCTGCTGCAGCCATGGCAAGGAGGAGAAGCTGCATTCCTGCCCCTCCAGCCATCTGGCAGGACCAGTTCAAATGGCAAGCAGACCTCAAAGGTAAAACCCAGACATCTAGCTCTCATTAGAGCAATGGGCAGGAGGCAGCCAGGTCTTCATGGACCCGGACAGATGCTGACAGGAAGAGATACAGCTGCAATCATAACTGGACTATGTTTTGAAAATGAAATTTGGACACAGGGATTGCCTTTCTGCCTCCACACTCCCAATTTCCTCCTGTGCACATCTCATTTATCTTGCTTCTCACCAGCCCCTGTGCAGAATTAAAGAAAACTCTGGCTGTCATGACTAACACTCCAGCACCATGTTCCCAGCATGTAAGGTGCTGTGGGTCACAAGATGCAGAAAATACTACAGCAGGCACCAGCTGGATGTGTCTGAGTGGACAAACCTGCCAGTGCTGGAAATGGCCTGGCCTGGCCCTGCCCCATAGCCAGATCCCATTTAGAACCAGTAAGCAAAGCTTCGTGTGGGCTGGCCCTGGGCTGACTCCACTCATGTTGTGCTCACCAGGAACAAGAGTAGCAGTCAGCTAGGAAGTAATTGCCTGACTCATATGAATTTTCTCAGCAAGGAGAAGCTGAGGCTCCTATCCCTTAAAGCACAGAGACCTCAAGATAAGTAAGAAAAGGCCATGCTCAACTCTGGCAAGCTGCCCTTCTGCTGGCTACTCATTCAGGACAGGTTATGAACCCTCTTTGAACTCCAGATGTAAGCTACTTCCAAGTGTTTCCTGATGATTCCTGTGCACTTAGAGGGTACCTCCTTCCTTCTCCAGAGACAATGTTAATGTCTGCTGTGGTAATAGCAGAATCTTAGTGGTTTCAAATCAAAGAATTCCAGAAACACTCCGAAATTACTGTAGCATGCAGTGAGAGATGGGTTTTCTCTTAGCAGAAATGACAAGCAGCCCTTAGAGACCTCAGAGAGCAGTGTTGGGAGGTTAAATACAGAAGCAATAATCAGATTTTGAGAGACTGTGAAGAACACAGTCTCCAAGCAGACAGCTGATTACCAGCTTTCTAAACTAGCAACAGAAGTGAAGGTTCTGCATGGAGCACTCGAAGGGGTGGGCAGTGCTATATGGCATTAAAGTTGATCAGAATCTCAGCAAGAAAAAGTTAAGAGTGGTCATCTAATACTGGTCAAGAGGATTGTGGTTAGCTTGTGGCTTCCAGATGGAATCTCCTCTTAATTTCATGAATATTCATTGGTAAGATTTAAGCCACAGACAAAACATAGTAATGGGACAACTCATGTTTCCAGCTCAAAGGATGTTAACTGTCTTTGCTCTCTTCCTTTCGGAGCATTTATAATTTTGCTTGTGGGATGCAGTTCAGCTGCTAAACATTTTCCTGCCTGGAAGCAGGTCCCTGTGGAATGAAAAGAGATGGAGCTCAAGCAATGTAGAATTCACTTCTGTGCAAATGGCTATTTCCTCTTTAAGGATAAGTAAGTCTGTATTTCATAGCACAAGGGAAAGATGCTTTCTATTTAAAGCAGATAGGTTAAGAGTTCAGGAAAGGAGGATGAAAAGAGATCATGGGAGGAAAGGTTCTTGGAGATGTAGGGATTTTAAAAGTAGAGATAGGCTGGCACTTTGCAGACAAGAAATTACACAGGGCAATTTGTACTAAGAACTGTTCTGACCCATCTTAAATCGGTTCTTCAGAGTCTCCCCTGAGGCACCACAGTAATTTCCTTCAGCTTTTACTCAAAGGCCAGACTCTCCCCTAGGCAACTTCTTTTTCACAGGTTGTTTGTGTGATCTTAAGTAGCAATTGCATTACCAGTAAGATCAGTTTCTTTCCTCTCTGCCAACCAGCACATTACAAACACTGTTACCTGCCACAGAACACAAGTTCCTGCCTGGGGCTGTTGTTTCAGTTGCTTTTACAGCCCCGAACCCCACGTCAGTCATGCAATGGTCAGATCCCCAGCTGGGCTGAGGCTACCACACCTCAGAGCAGCCTCCAGCAGCGATTGGAAGAGCTGTTTGGCCTCAGCTTAGGGCTGCAGAGCAGGATGTTCGTTGTCCTGGATCATCCTGAGCACGTCACCGAGAGGCTACTGTTCAAAGAAGTGCCTAAATACCTTTGTGGGTCTAGCCAGGAAGTTTTTCCCAGGGGTGATGTCTCCACTAGAAACTGCTCTGCATTTCTACAACAGTGAGGGTGTTCTGCTATCTGGACAGACAGTGCTAAGCCCCAGAAAAAATCCTTAGGGACACAGAATGGACACTTAGCCCTCCTGTCTATTATTCCTTATTCCATTGCTTTTTAAGCAGCTCTTATTAAAGTGTTTTTGCCACTAACTTTTCATTCTAATTAATAATAATAATAATAATAATAATAATAATAATAATATGAATACTATTACTAATAATACTTTGTCTCATTGCTTGGTTTCTGTAGGGGGTGTGGGGGAGCCTCTTTGTTGGATCCATTTGCATTGCCTATTTTTCAGACATTAACTAATCACACCATGTGCATGGCCAGGTGCACAGTGTTCAGAGAGATCAGGCTGCTGATCCTCTTTGATACCCCTTTTTATTTTTTTCTTTCCTTCCTTCATATTCTTCTTAATTGAGTGATGCTCACCTGCCCTCCCCCTTTTCAGCCCATCTGCAAAACAAAACCAGACAACTCACTGGCTGCCTTTGCATATTTATTCTATTCTTTCCTAAGAGACCACAGAAATAAACCTCAGGGTCCCAGCAGCAAATCAAGAAATGCTGCAGTACAAACATCTAAAAATATTTTTTACAATAGTCATCTTGGTATTTACATATTTGGTCCCAGTCTCCCCATCTAATTAGACTCTGAATCCCATATTCACTTATGCTGGCAGAAAGCTCCATTGTTTTCATGCTTTGGGTCTGTGACTATCTAGAGGGCTATGCTGTAATCCCATTTACGTCTTTGGTGGAGGATGAGGCAAAACCAAGGAGAATTTAATACCTAAGTAAGGAGGAGCCTTGGCTGAGGATGGCCAAGGCAACCCAAACACAGTTGGTGCTATGGAGCCTCTTTGCAGGGCTCAGATGTAGGGCAAAGACCACCTCATTGAATTCACAGATCTGGTTGAAGATCTTCACATAAGCCAAGGACTAGACAATTATAACACAATCCAAAGAGAAGCTACTAGGCACCAAAAGAAACAAAAACACTGCCAAAAGCTGTGGAAGCATCAGTGACAAATGACAAGAACAGCAGAGGCAGGAGCAGTTGCCAGCAGATTGTGCAGGGATTTGAATTATCCAGAGCTTATTGCTGTTGCACCCTCTCAGATTCAAAAAACAAAACCTACTCGTTCTAGTTTGATTACCCAAAATATGCCAGCCAATAGGATTTGGAAAAGTTTAATCAAAGTTTTGATATGGAATCACAGTCAGCAGAAAACTGCTAATACTTACAGCTCCCCTCTCTGCAGTCACCACAGGAACCCTAAAACCTGGAAAGCTTCAAGGGTTGGGTGTTAGAGCCCAAAAGCTCCAGTAAGACCTTAGAGCAGCCTTCCAGTACCTGAACGGGGCTACAGGAAAAGTGGGGAAGGACTTTATACAAGGGCTTGTAGTGATAGGATGAGAGGGAAGCTCTCTTGGATGGATTGAAGCTGGAGGAAGGGAGATTCAGGCTGGAGATTAGGAAGAAATTCTTGACAGCGAGGGTGGTGAGACACTGGCACAGGTTGCCCTGGGAGATCATGGATGTCCCCTCCCCTGGAGGTGTTCAAGGCCAGGCTGGATGAGGCCTTGAGCAACCTGAGCTGGTGGGAGGTGTCCCTGCCCGTGGCAGGGGGTTGGAACTAGATGACCTTTAATATCCCTTCCAACCCAAACCATTCTATGGATCCATGAACATCCTGACAGGGTTGTCATCCCTGTCCCCTCTACCCCAGCTGTCCTGCCCCTCCTGGCACTGTTCCTCTTGTCTCAGACCACCAAGGCTCAGATGGCACAGGAGCTGTCTGCCTTCACTGTCCTTGCTTCACATTGCTGCCTGCACTGCCTTGTTGCTACTTTCTTCAGCATAGGAAGGTGGTGAGCACCACTGGAGGGCCCACAAGTTGTTTGAAGGAATCTATCCTATATTTGCCACCCCCTGGAGTTAAAATATAATGAGTTCTATAAATAATAAATAAATCAGCAATTCTTTTTCATGTCTTTAGAAAGGCTACTCTCTGAGGCTACATAGCTTTTAGAATTTGTAATGGAAGTGCAAGGGGGAAGCTAAGGAGGTTTTTTTTTTTTTTTTCTTTGAATTTGAAGATAAACACAGGATTTGGGGAGGTGAAGCTGTAAGAAAACAAAAATAATTTAAAAAATTGAGACAAAGTTTGATGAAAGAATCTCTCTCAGTGCAGAACAAACACACAAAGGAGAAAAGTGGACTAAGATTTACCTGGAATCTCCTAAGAGAAGTACTTACTCCCAGCAGACAAGCAGATCAAGTTTTTGAATGCATGGTAATTTGAATGACTCCTTCACATGCAACAGTGTGCTTGGAAATGTGAGCTTAGTGTCTGAGAGAGCTACAAAGGAGGAGACTAATTGGGAAGAGGGATCTGATATCTACTTACTAGCCTTGGCCTTGTGAGCCTATCTGTGCTGGGGAAACAGGGTGGATTGCCTTTAGGGTCAAGCAGTTCAACATGCAGGGCAAAGGGTATTAATAATAGAAACCCCCCCTGTGTCTGAAAGATTTATAGACTAGGTCAAATCAAGCAAAATATCATCGACAAAACCAGCACGTCTGAGGTGAGGGCCAGCCAAAGGAAAGCTGCTCCCACATCCCTAGGTTCTGTCTCAGCAAAGCCTGCTCTCCTGCTTCCTTCCTAATGAGGCATTTTGCAATGCTTATGAGAAAATTCCCTGGTAGAATAGAAGCACCAGGGGTGGAGAACAAGGATATGCTGACAGCAGGATGGAGGCAGGCACATGGGAAGCAGAGCAAAGAGGGAGGCTGGAAGGGAAGCAAAGAGGGAGGCTGGAAGGGAAGCAAAGAGGGAGGCTGGAAGGGAAGCAAAGAGGGAGGCTGGAAGGGAAGCAAAGAGGGAGGCTGGAAGGGAAGCAAAGAGGGAGGCTGGAAGGGAAGCAAAGAGGGAGGCTGGAAGGGAAGCAAAGAGGGAGGCTGGAAGGGAAGCAAAGAGGGAGGCTGGAAGGGAAGCAAAGAGGGGGACTGGAAGGGAAGCAAAGAGGGGACTGGAAGGGAGCAAGAGGGGCTGGAAGGGAAGCAAAGAGGGGGACTGGAAGGGAAGCAAGAGGGGACTGGAAGGGAAGCAAAGAGGGGGACTGGAAGGGAAGCAAAGAGGGGGACTGGAAGGGAAGCAAAGAGGGGGACTGGAAGGGAAGCAAAGAGGGGGACTGGAAGGGAAGCAAAGAGGGGGACTGGAAGGGAAGCAAAGAGGGGGACTGGAAGGGAAGCAAAGAGGGGGACTGAAGGAAGCAAAGGGGGACTGGAAGGGAAGCAAAGAGGGGGACTGGAAGGGAAGCAAAGAGGAGGGAGCAAGGGGACTGGAAGGGAAGCAAAGAGGGGGACTGGAAGGGAAGCAAGGCAACTTGCTCTGTTGCACAGACCTCAACATTTGCAGTGTTGTTTTGCTTCCATCAGACTCCACTTTAGAAGGGAGCAAGGATCACAGTATATCAGAGGTTGGAAGGGACCTCAAGAGATCATCAGGTCCAACCCCCTGCCAGAGAAGAATCACTTAGGGTAGTCTGCACAGGAATGCATCCAGGTGGGTTTGAAAAGTCTCCAGAGAAGGAGACTCCACAACCCCCCTGGGCAGCCTGCTCCAGGGCTCTGTCACCCTCACTGTAAAGAAATTTCTCCTCATGTTGAGCTGAAATCTTCTCTGTTCAAGTTTGAACCCATTGTTCCTTGTCTTATCACTGTGAACCAGCCAAAAGAGCCTGGTCCCCTTCACTTGACACCCACCCTTCAGATATTTACACACATTGATGAGACCCCCCTCTCAGTCTTCTCTCCAGACTAAACAACCCCAGGGCTTTCAGTCTCTCTTCATAGGGGAGATGCTCAACTCCCCTAAGCATCCTCGTGGCTCTATTAATGTGATCAACATGATTATGCCCAGGAAAAGAGTGTCAGCCACTGTAAAACAACACAGCCAAAGAGATCCAGTAACAGCAAAACAAGGACAGAAGATTTTTATTAGTAGTAGTTTTGTTCTTCTATTACATCATAGAATGGTTTGGGTTGGAAGGGACAAGTTGTCCAGGGAGACTGTGGATGCTCCTTCCCTGGAGGTGTTCAAGGCCAGGTGGGATGAGGCCTTGAGCAACCTGGGCTGGTGGGAGGTGTCCCTGCCCATGGCAGGGGGATTGGAACTGGATGATCTTGAAGGTCCTTTCCAACCCAAACCATTCTATGAATCCAAGCCTGTTGCTGCTCAGCTGGATGGTATGGGCAGAGCAGAAGCTGAGTCTTGCTGCCCCTGGACAGGCTTTCTACATGGACTGTGAATGGTGACCACAGACTGGAGGCCTCATTTAGAGATTTCCTCACACTTGAAAGGGTTTGAAACAAAGACAGAACAAGCAGAGTTTCTGAGATATTGAAAATGCTTCTCCACACAACTCTAATGAAGTGATTTTTTTCTAGTGCTCCCACAGCCATACCTGGATGAGAACTCGAGTCCTGTGCTCACATTTTGAGATTGTGTTTGTGGAATGAGTCATTTCCTGCCAATTTGGGAAAACCTGGTGTTTGCTTTTGAAGGCATAGAGGGTTTGTGGTTTTTTTTTTTTCTTTCCTTGGGTACTGCAGAATGCAGGATCTGGCAGGGGGGATTTTTCTCAAATAGAGCTGTGTCTGCACTTTGGGTTGCTAGGCAGGTTCTTACAGCATGATCATCACTCTGATAGCAGCTAACAGCTGCACTGCTGAGAAAACTTCTATTAAAGTTCCCCTTTTGGGGTTGGGCATCTCCTCAGTCTGCACACCCAGTCCCTTTAGTCCTTGTCTTCACTTTATAACACCTCCCTTTACTGTTTCTTCTGAAAGGTCTGGGATGGTCCCCAGAGGCCATCCAAGAAAAGAGAAATTGAATGAAGATTAAAATGCTGATCTAGAGCTGCTAATGCCCCTAGGGAGTTACACAAACATCCACTTGGAACGAGTCCCATCTGGATAACAGCAAAAAACATTCAAGAACAAACCCTGAAGGTCAGTGAACAGAGAAGCTTTCTCTAGATCTTGTCTCCTCTTTGACTTTCACCCTTTTTCCCTGGCACTAAGAAAAGGTTTTGAGACCACGTGCAGTAAACGTGGTCACAGGGCTTTAGCCAGGTGAAAGCTACCCCAGCTCTGGGGGGCACCAATGGGCCAAGAAAGCCTGGACACTCTTCTAGGACATTGAAGTCTCATGCATGACTGGCCAAGTCCTCTCACCTCCATGAGTGTAACTGTTCTCAGAAGAACATCTGGGAAATCAGGGCCAGTTAAGAAGAACTGAACTCAAACCATTCTGAAGCAAGGAGAGCAACTCAGGGGAGAAGGTGAATTTGGCTTGCCCCTTAAACAGCATTAGAAACAAACGGCAAGGTTCAGCTCTGCCTGTGGAGCTGCCTGTGGCACAGAGATGTGTGTGCTGAGCACCCAGCAACCTCACCTGGCTACAAAACCCTCTTACATGCAGTTCATCTCCTCCTAAGGTCAACTAACTCCTCGCCTGACAGCTTTGCTTTGGAGAAGGCATGATGCTACAGTGCCTGCTTATGTTATGCTTCTGTCTGCAGGTAATTCCCTCTACTTCACCAGTTCATCATATTCTCTTTTGATGCCTTCTCATCACAGATTTTTATGTGTCTGTTCACGTGTTAGGTCTGGGCAGGAATGTGGCTGAATGTTTAAACCAGATTATCTTGGGCTTTATTTATGCTAGCTGGGACATGCAGCCCAGCCCCTGGTTGACATTGTATGAATCCTTCCTGTTGCATTATCCTTACTTACAAGGAAGAGCTGTGTGTGAAATTAAGAAAGCCTGATGCATCTTGCAAACGTGTTTTATTTCCCCTTTGATTCCCTCCCCAGCCTGTCCCAGCACTGATCCTCCCTTTGAGCTGGTAACCCTGATGCTTCTTGTCTCTCCCCATTATCTGTTCATCCCTCTCCAGGACCACACTGATTTCCTACTCTGTCACAGGATCATAGAATTGTTCTGATTGGAAAAGACCTTGAAAAATCATTGAGGCCAGCCACTAACCTAGCACCACCATGGCCATTAAACCACATCCTGACCCTCCTCAATTTCTCTTCCTCTCCTTGGCCTGCCAACATCACCCTCCTCAATGTCCACACTATGGTCAGGGCAATTATTGTGTCTCAGCCTTCTCTGTCCTGTTTCAGGGCCTTCTAATCCCAGGTATCAGCCCCCCTAGTGTGCAGCCCTGGGGTCACATCTCTGCCAGGACAGCAGTGGCGGCACAGCCCTTCTCCAACAGGTCACTAAATTCCTTCTAATCCCAAATCCACCAGTAAGAAATGCCAGGTAATAGGAACAGGGAAACCTGAGAGCATCCTCCATCTGGGAGGGACATTGACTTTGCTCTCCCCTTCTCACCAGGAGGACACAACCAGCTGTTTCCAAGCTCTTGGTCCATATGCAAGTACTGATGTTCACGGGGTCAGGCTGGCTGCTGGGGTGAATCTGAGCTGCAGCAGAGCTGCCCACAGCAGTGCCTTGCTTGTACCTTTGCTTCTTTCTTGGAATAATAACAGAAGTAGCTGCCAGGTGCCTCTTATTGCCTTTCTGTGCTGGCAGGTTATTTATATGCAAATTTCTTGTCTGTTTGCTGCTTATAAACTTGATAACAAAACCTTCCACAGAGATGGGATGAGGGAGAAGCGTGCAAGGGCCTTTTGATCCAGCCACAAGAGTTAATACATTATTATTCACAACCAATTAGACATTTTCAGAGAGGAAGGGAGAGCTATGTATTGAGACACCATTTGTAAAACTGAAATTGTGGCTGGGAGCTGGGGAAGGCAGAGGAGAAAAACCCCTAGAAACATTCAGCTACAATTAGCCTGTAGTGAAACAGCAGCTCCTGTCCACCTCGGGGTCAGTGGTAACACTTTTCCTGTTGCAGCTCTGAGCACTGCACCATTTGGATTCCTATTTGGTTCCTAGAGTTTCTGCAGAAACTTTTGGGCTTAATTTTTCTTGAACTTTGACTTGAGACTGCAGTGAGATCAGCTGAGCCCTTCCTGTCCTTACCCTGCTATGGGTATTCCTCTCCTCCTCCCAGGATTTGACACTTCTGTGTTCTTTCCTCTCCCCAAAACTCTGTATAAGGACTAAAGAAATACCTGCTGGTTCAGTTTTTTGCCTTCAATTTCTGTGCTGCAATGCATTTCCCCAGTTTCTGAACCCTGTTTAGATACAGAATGTTACCTGGCCGAGTGCATTTTCAGGCAGGTTACTTGGAGACCCCTCCTGCCTAGGGGTGTCTTGCTGAAGGTAGCTTACACCAAGTTCCCCCTCTGTGCCTTTGCAAAATGAGCTTTAATTGAAACATCTACACTGTAGGACCCTCAGATGAAAAGTATTAGAGTGGCTGCAAGAACAATAAATTCACAGACCTGAAGAGGCTGCACTTACCATGGAAATCTACTTCCTACCCAGAATAGGCTGCACTTTCTCTAGGAGGAAAGTGATACCATTTTTAAAAGCCCCCATAATCTTGAGCATAATCCAGAAAGTTGCTGGGTCCTTAACAAATCCTCTCAGCTGTCCATTACACTGCTAGGAATGCCACCTGCATACCCTGCTCTCAAGTTAGCACCAGTATGAAGTGTTGAAGGCTGAAAGCTTTAGGAACACAGGAAGAGGGAAGAATAATTTCAGGGAGGGATAATTCTTTTACTGGTAGAAAATGACTAGCTTATAATTAGTGCCAGACTGACCCTGGAAAGGTAGGGGCAGCTTTCATAAAAAAGGAGCTTGAGGTAAGCCAAAGGTGAAAGATTCTTTAGACTGGAGAAGAGAAGACTGTGGGGAGTCCTCACTGCTCTTTACAACTCCCTGAAAGGAGGCTGCAGTGAGGTGGGGGTTGGTCTCTAGCATTGAGTGATAGAAGGAGAATAGATGGCCTGAAATTGTGCCAGGGGAGGGTTAGGTTGGAGAGGAGGAAAAATTTCTTTGCTGCAAGAGTGGTCAAGGATTGGAACAGGGAGGTGGTGGAGTCACCATCCCTAGAGGTGTTCAAGAAATTTGTGGCCAGGGCATTTGAGGACATGGTGGTGTTGGGCTGGTGGTTGGACTTGATCTCAGAGATCTTTTCCAACCCAAACTATTGTATGATTCTGTGAATAGGAACTTGCATCCCTGTGCTCTCAGGGCAGTGCATAACCTGCAGGCTCACAGCTCTGTACCAGGGTGAATCATTTGTCATCACTAACTCTCTCAGGCCCTAGCTGCTGCCTCCAGAGTTCTCACCTGGATATGAGGGTCAGCAAACACAGGGACTTGTAAGCTTGCTGCTCAAGCGAAGCAACCAGCCAGAGGCTTTGCTGCTGGCTCCTGCATCCCTCCACACCTCAAAGGGTCATCTCTGGCTCCCCATCACTCTTAAGAGGAGATGCTGAGGGGTTGGGCCACGTCAGGTACTGCGTCAAGCCTGCCACTCACTCCCTCCTCTTTCCCAAAGAGGAAGACTAGAGGCACTGCCTGTCACAACGAGTGTGCATCACCATGACAGACCCTGTCAGCTCTCACTTCCCATCTTGACAACACTAGGAAGTTCAGAGGCCTCCCAGAGCCTCAGGCACTTAAACCTGTCTTTCTTTTCAGTGACTGCCACTGCTGTCTAAGCAGGGAATGGTAGAAGGAAAAAATGGGAGAGAAAATCTATGCCAAGGAGGAGCAGAAGAGTTCAGCTAAACACAACAACATTGGTGACTGGTATGTAGAAGGCAAGGCTCAGCTCAGACACACACTGCTTTCCCCTGGCCAGCTGCTAGAAGTCATGCCTGTACTAACAAGCAAGCTAGGCAGCCCTGCTCCTTGTTCCACCTCACCCTGTAAAGACTGAGGGAAGGGGATCTGTGTCCTAGGGTCAGTCTTCCTGACTCAGAAATTGTGGTTCAGGTCTCACATAGCTACCTCTGAGTATCTCTTCTCTCTGGAATGACACAGAAGCACAGAGCTAATAGCAGAAGGCTTGGTCTGTAAGGCAGACAAGCCTCCTCTCCAGCCTCTGCTGCAAGTCAAAGCTGCATGTCTTTGCTGTCAGCAAGGAAAAGGGATGGAGACCTCTCCCCTCTCTCAGGCCTCACTTGGCATATGCCAAGCGAACTACAGCAGGGCATAACCAGGCAGAAGGAACAGCAAATGAGGCTGACTAGCTCCATTTGCTATCCTGGTGAGTGACTTCCCCTGCAGAGATGAGGACTGAGATCTCTGGAGGAACCTGTCACATAACACTAGGAGCTGCACAGGGATTTATGCTGGCAGGGGCACAATATTTCACTTCGATGACACTTGCTTTCTCAATATTTTAATCATGCTGTTAACCTCAAGACTTGAGAGACACAGGCAGCTGCCACCCTCCCCACTGTGCCTTGCCCTGACAGAGCTGAGCCCTGCAGCCAAGGCCCTGCTGACAGCACAGGGAGCTCAGCTGGCCCAGCTCCTGCGTCACAGTAGACATCACACCAGAGAGCAAGGGACCAATTACCCCTTCCCTTCCCCTGAATTCAGTGGTGCTCATGCCTCAGCAAAGCAAAACAGAGCAAACAAGAAGGGAAGTCAAGGTAGCCTGCACTACTCACTTCTGCATTCCTTAACTGCAGATAGCTAAATGCCACAATGCATTTGCTTCCCAGCCAGTCCCATGCTGCCTGCTTGCAAACAGTTGGTAATAAAAGGACTACAGAAAGGCAAGGAACTGCTAATGCTCAACCTCAGGTGCAAGACTGATAGCTAATAAATATTGGCAAACAAATTCTCTGCTATTTCAGTCACTAATGAATTTTTTAATGTCCTTGATCTTTTTTGCTTTCTTCTCTTAGGTTACAGAATCCTAGAATTGTTTCTGCTGGAAAAGACCTCCAAGATCATTGAGCCCAACCATCAACACCACACGATGAGAGGAAATAGCCTGAAGTTGTGCCAGGGGAGCTTTAGGTTGGAGATTAGGAAAAATTTCTTTGCTGCAAGAGTGGTCAGAGATTGGAACAGGCTGCCCAGGAAGGTGGTGGAATCACCGTCCCTGGAAGTGTTCAAGAAATGTGTGGACATGGCACTTGGGGTCATGGTTTAATGGATGTAGTGGTGTTGGGTTGGTGGTTAGACTGGATGATCTTGGAAGTCTTTTCCAGCTGAGACAATTCTATGATTCCAAGATAGAAATTTCTCTTGATCATATGCAGGTAGTTGCTCATCTGATGTTCATTCTGTTCTCAGGGGTAATCAGCAGGGATGTACAAAGGGATACGAAAGAGGAATTCATTCCACAGTACAGAGAGACAGAATACTCATGAATGTCTTCCTAATTCTGTGATTCAACAATTGGAGAGATGAACACTATAATGAACTGAGGTTTCCAAGTCTACCTTACAGCTTCACAAAGTCCTAGGAGAAAGCAAAGGCTCTGATCACTCAATTTCAACAGCTTCTGATCAGCACAGGGCTGAGCCATGGCAAGTGCCAAACAAGGGATATCACAGAGCAAGAGGGAAGGCAATGGCAAGACATCCCAGGCTGCTCTTTAGTCTGCCAAACTGGTTGTACCCAGCCCTGCATGACAGAAGGGATGCTCTGTGCAGGGGATTACAGGCAGGTGTCTGGTTGCTCACAGGAGACAAGGTGATAAATCCCTCCTGCCACTGACTACACTCCCGCTCTTCACCAGTACGTTTTGACAAGGAGAGAATTGAACAGACAGGGAAGAAATTACAAGGTTCATTTAGAAGGCAGTAAGGATGGAAAGATGGAACTTTCAATTTCCTTTGAAAACCACAACATAATAATTCTTTCAGAATGCTCTAGCACCTCCCTGGGCAGCCTGTTCCAATGCCTGGCCACTCTTGCAGCCAAGAAATTTTTTCCTAATCTCCAACCTAAACTTCCCCTGGCACAACTGCACTCCATTTCCTCTCATCCTATCACCTGGTACTAGAGAAAAGAGACTGACCCCCACCTCACTCCAACCTCCTTTCAGGGAGTTGTAGAGAGCAATTCGGGTTCCCTCTCAGTCTTCTCTTTTCCAGACTGAACAACCTCAGTTCCCTCAGCTGCTCCTCACCAGCCCTGCTCTCCAGACCCTTCACCAGTTAGGACACAGTCCTGGAGGGGATATGAGCACATGGACATGGCAGAGCTGTGGAGCCACTTGATGGAACAGGCACAGAAGCAAAGTACACCTTTGCACAGTGGTGAGCAAGGTAATCACAGCCTTTCTCAGTTAACTGTTTTCCTATTTTTCTTCCCATCATCATGTAAATAGCTGCAAACTGGCCTCAGCTGGGTGTATGAGGAGATGATTGATGCAAACAACTTGCATATAATTAGTGAACAAAAGAATAAGGGCAGTCTCCTGGGGATCTAATAACGATGCATGCATCATACATAGAGACACACACATAACATTTTCACACACATTTCCAGTTATGCCCATGGTTAGGTGTCTGAGAGCCATGAATAAACCTGAAGGTTCTTTTTTTTCTGTTGTATTAAGAGCTTTGAGGAGCTGCCAAAAGGTGCTTGCTCCTACAATGCAACAATTCCTGTTTGGATCAGAAAGACTACCAAAAAAATAAAACCCAAATAATGTGCTAGCTGTTACTTCAATACATTGTGCCATTCCTGCTCTTTTCATCCATTCCATTTTGGATCAGTGTATTTCTTCATGATATGGACAAGATCTTCATTTGCTGAAGCAAAGTGTGATGCCCCAGAGATCAATAGCAGAATGATAAATTTTTCTGTAGCTCAGAATCTGATTCCAAATCTCTCACCTGAATTACTATATTGATTGGTGGGGAAGGGGGTGGAGAAAAAAATGGATTACAAATAAAAATACAAGACAGTTAAATGTTATGCAATTAACACCAAGCCTCAAGAAAGATCACTTGGAGACAAAGGGCAGAACTCAGTAAACTGCTTTGGTTTCTACTTTTTGAAAGGATGCAAAGCCTTAAGTTTCAGTGCTCAAGGCAACTTGTAATTGGTGTGTGCTAGGAAGAAGCTTTCCCTGTGAGAAAATAGTTCTTTTAATTATCCACTGGTGGCTTCCATTCCAGCATCTGGAGCCATTTATTGCAGGAGGTAGACACTGCTCTGGTAGACCAATGGCTTGATCCTCTAAGGCTGTTTCTCTGGGAAAATAGCCAGGCTTGAATACCAATTATCTCATTAGAAATCTGGAATAACTCCATTGACTTGAATGGGAATGGTTAGGTTTGGAAAAACTTCATGGAGTGCATTCATCCAGCCTGAATTGTGCATTGAGGACAGTATATTTCAGTCTAAACTAGAAGCACCTCTAGCACAACACCACCGGGAACGACACAAGAGCACAGGGAGCACTTCGTGATGCTCTTTTGAGATGGTGTGACAGGAACATTCCTGCCAAAAAACCCAGCCACAAATTAGTTCCATAAATCTCTGCTATCATTAAGGATTTGTGGATGTGGAAGAGAAAAGGCAACTGGACTTATCACTTTGGAAGTGAGAGCAAGGTGTCCTCCAAAAGCAGAAATGTTTTGGGATAGATGAAGCTTGACCTTTAGGCTATGCTGTGGTACCAGACTTGCTTATACCTGCCCCTGAGAGAGCTGGGTTTGTGCAGCCTGGAGAAGGCTCTGGGGAGACCTTATCACCATGGACCAGGATATAAAGGGTGTCCACCAGGAGGATGGAGACTCCCTTTCATCAAGGAGTCCCATGGAAAAAACAAGGGGTGATGGGGACAAGTCACTGCTGGGGAGATTCCCATTGGATTCCAGAAGACAATTTTTCCCCAATGAGAAGCTAAATATTGGAATCACCTCCCAAGGGCAGCAGTGGGTTCCCCTACACAGGGCAGTTTAAAGACTCAGCTTGTCAGGGTGCTGGGCCAGCTCATTTCAACTCCACTATCACCTAGAAAGGTTGGAGCAGATGATCCTTGGGGTCCCTTCCAACCTGGCATTCTGGGATTCTGTGACTAGTATCACCCTTTGAAAACACTGGGGCAAGGTTGGATGCAGGCATTTATCTCCACCACATAGACACCTCTAAGTCTGATAGCTCACTGTTAGCTGCTCTGTGGCCGTAGGTCACTCTCAAATCTTCATTTATGTCAGGTAATACCATGCATCATTGATTTCAATTGAGGAGATGCTTATTAATAAGATTTAGTGTATTGGATTGTTAAGACTACAGAGAGACCAGCTACATCACAGTGATCCAGAGAGCTGGGATAATTCAAAGCATCATTAGATAATTTTCATTAGCTATTTGTCACCGTTTCCAATGTTAACACCCTGCTTAGGACATCAGAGCCATGCTGCAGCTCTGGGGATCTAAGACTCATATGGAAAAAGATGTGAAGATTGCAAAGGCTTCTGCATTAGAAGAGATTAAAAACATTAAATCTAGATTAATTTGGGGAGGAGATGAATAAAAGGTGACACAACAGAGGCATGTAAGGTGGTGAGTAGCACAAAAAAGGTCAGCTGGAGGCTCCTGGTTTTACTTTTGGTAATACAGGAATCCAATTAAATTAAAGGGCTATTAATTTAAAACTGATAAAAGAGTTTTTTTTCATGTGCAGTGCGATTAAGCAGTGAAAATCATGAGTATGAGGTACTACAGATGCAGAGAGTTTAGGATTGCCCCCAAAGAGGGAGAATTCACCATGTCACAAAGTGCCGTGGCCACACATTTCTTGAATGCATCCAGGGATGGTGACTCCACCACCTCCCTGTGCAGCCTGGTCCAGTCCCTGACCACTCTTGCAGCAAAGATAGTTCCTAATCTCCAACCCTGGCACAACTTCAGGCCATTTCCTCTCCCATCACCTGATACTAGGGAGAAGAGACCAACCTCCACCTGGCTCCAGCCTCCTTTCAGGGAGCTGGAATGCAATGAGGTCTCCCCTCAGCCTCCTCTTCTCCAGGCTACACACCCCCAGTTCCCTCAGCTGCTTCTCACCAGCCCTCCTCACCAGACCCTTCAACAGCTTCTTTGGCCTTCTGTGGACCTGCTCCAGCCCCTCAATGTCCTTCTTTCAGTGAGTGGCCCAAAACTGAACCCAGTATTTGAGGTGCAGTCTCACCAGTGCAATCAATCCGTCTGAGTCTGGTGACAGTGAGAATAAAAAGCATAGAATCCTACTGCTTGCTTGTTCTGGGGAATCAGATGAGCAGTCACCAACACATCCACTACAATAACAATGCAAAGTTATTTCAACCACTATTTATTAGCAGGCCAAAAAATGCTCTCCAAATTAGGCTCCTATTATGCTATGAATCCTGTATACACAAGGTAAGGTAAAATGCTGCTGAAAAGCACTTTTGAGCTCAATTTAAATTAAGCACAAGAGGAATAAGTAAGGCAAAAAAAAAAATTTGTAAGCAATGAAAGAAAATTAATAAAAGCTCTGAAGATAAGAAGTGCCCAGAGGCTCTTCATGTTTGTGTTTCTTTGGGGGTTGTGGTTTTCAGTTTTGTAAGAATCATTGTAAAGGAAGCAAAAGTGTCTTAGACACCAGCGAAAAACAAATCCTGAGCTTCATAATCGCAAACATTTATCCAGGAAATGCAATGCTGTGATGTGTGCTGATCCAATCAGGGATTAAAAATCTGCCATGTAACCACAGACAAGAATCAAAAGCTGCTCCAAATACACTTCCCAGACACTCAGAACTGCCAAGCTTTAGGCCAAGATTTATCAGCAGAAACCGTGTTCGAACATCGTGTTGCCAATAAACAGGCTTCAGAAAGCTGCAATCAGAGGATTCACAGAAAGCAAAAGTGAATCAAACTGCCACCAAACCAAGTTCATTTAGGATTATATGCATGAGGGCTCGAATGGAAGTGGTTTCCATTTGAAAATGTCATTCTTTCAACCAGCAAAACATGTAGTGGAACTGTGCTAATTTTGGCCACAGGGTGTAAAAGAATCTTGACAATGATGAGATGGCCTTGGGTTGGCAGTTTTAGAGTAATAGCCTCTGCTGTTTCTTTCTAAGATGGTTTCAATTCTGGTTTCTCACCTGATGAAATCCAATGAAAATGCAAACACTGAAGCAAATCATTTCAATTTTGAAAGCTGATCAAGTTCCACCTAAAATTAGGAGGGGGGTTTTGAATCTGTTCCTGTTATATCACTGCTTATAAAAACCTTCTCATGTCTGAGCTAAATGTATTCATGAACCCATCTGTTAGCTTCTATTTTAGCTTAAACAACAAGATATGGGCTGGGACCTACAAAAAGTCATCTGCAGAACAAACAGGAGCTCACTAGAGCTGCTTACAGGAGGGAACCAGTCCTCTGAGAGATTCTAAAATTGATTTTGCTTAGAAAATGAAAAGATCACAGGATCTCAGGATGTTAGGGATTGGAAGGGACCTCCAGAGATCAAGTCCAACCCCACTGACAGAGCAAGGTCACAGAGGAACAAATCCAGGTGGGTCTGGAAGTCCCCAGAGGAGGAGATTTTGGAATCAAAGAATCTATCTCCTGTCCTCCACTCCATCTGAAAAGGTGAAACATCTAAAGTTATTTGTTGCATGCTTGCCTTGCTTGTGCTGGACTCTAACTCTCCAGAGCCCTTTGCCCACTCATTCAAGGCAAGCACTACAAAAAAAATGGAACTTTTTTCTCCCTGGACAGCCTGTGTCCAAAGTGCCTTGGTGCCCTTCAAGTATAACAGAAAGAAACTAATTTTGCTCAGTTTCTAGACTTAAAAATCTGTGCCTGGGGAATGCCACTTTCCCCCTTCCCATTCAGCCCATTTCTGAGCTTTTCCCTCCATTCCTCCCAGCAGTTATGTGCCATGGTACACAATCTGTGGCTGCACAGTCCCCTGGAGACTAAGGAGGGAGGTTTTGACAAAGGTCTCTAAGACAAGGCACTCTAAAATTGACAAAAATGTAAAAGCCTGCTGAGCTAAATGCAACGTGAAAAGGGCAAAGCTAAAGTCAGCTCAGCAGAACCAGTCCCTCCTTTTGCTCTGAACAGACTGCCTCAGCAGAGACCTGGGCTGGCCTGCTGTTACCTCTCAGGTCTGAACAACAGGATTTTTAATTTAGCACCCAGGGGAAGGAGAAAAAGGTCTGTGCCTGATGACATTTCTTGCCTCTGATCCCATCTGTGGCCACCAAAAGCTCATCTGGCATCTCTGAACACGGTGTCTGTCTGGAAGGTGTCGTGCTGCCAGAAAATATTCCTAGGTGATTTCAGGAGCTCAGAAGGGAAAACTTTTGTTCTCCTTACCCTGCACATCTGAATTGAAAGGGCTGAAGGTGTTAAGAGCAGACATCACTGGTGCTCCCTGTCCCTCTGTTTCTTACACAAGAAATTGCTTTGATCCATGCAGAGATGAGAGGGAATGGTTTGAAGCTGACAGAGGACAGGTTCAGACTGGACCTTAGGAAGAAGTTCTTCAGTATGAGGGCATTGAGACTCTGGAATAGGTTGCCCAGGGAGGTTGTGGATACCTCCTCTCTGGAGGAGGTCAGATAGGATGAGACCTTGGGCAATCAAGTCTAGCTGAGAGGTGTCCCTGCCCATGGCAGGGGGCTTGGAGTAGATGATCTCTGTAAATGGCAGTCTGCATGTTTCAGAATCTCAATTCAAGAAATAAATCAGAGAAGGCTCTACCAAATTAAGCCTCCCTGATAAATTTGGGGTACAGAAATGTAAGCTGCATTTACCCTGAAGCCTTTGCTGCTGCTCTCCTGTGCAGGTAAGCAGTTTCCACCCCCTCCTCTGCCTCTATTCTACAGCTCACAGTGCACAGTGAGATTTGAAGAGCAACAGAGTAAAATAATGAAGCTAATGATTGCAAAACCAAAACACAACTTTGGCACACGTCAAGTAAAGCCTCCCTTGTGGGCAGGGATGTGCACAAGCTTGCCTGTGAGTGGTTGTGGGACCTGGTGAGAGATTGGGATGACTGACAGCAGACAGTCAAAGGCTGCAAGCCAGGTACAACAAAGAGACACTGATAAAGAGAGGGGCATTGGGCAGTGGCTGGTGCACTGCACTACCTGAGGAAGCAGCCAAGACAAAGGTTTTTCAGCCCACACAGCCCTGTAAGTTCTGCTCATTTCCTCATAAAATAGGCTCTAAGTGCTGTGAATCATCCAATTCCCAATTT
Source organism: Indicator indicator (assembly GCF_027791375.1). Taxonomy (NCBI): domain Eukaryota; kingdom Metazoa; phylum Chordata; class Aves; order Piciformes; family Indicatoridae; genus Indicator; species Indicator indicator. The sequence goes on along the minus strand of NC_072043.1, from coordinate 2,545,164 downwards.
AATTCCCAAAGTCACTCAAGAGAGGTAGAACAACAGAGGAACATCTGTGCTGATAAGATATATCGGGATCCAGATACTGAACATTATTTTAGTGAAAATTAAACTCTTTCCCCTTCCTCCTTCTTGCCGACAAGAATCTTCAAGCAACTAAGAAGGAAGAAATAAAAACATTTAGCAACACCTCAGTGGTTGCTTTTTCCCAGACAGCTGCTTGAGCAAGTTTTTTTTTCTGCCCAGAAGTTACAGTTGACTAGTTGTGCTAAAGTCATCAACAAATAGTGTAAGAGCAGCTCTTCTGGAAAAGATAAACCTCCATCTAGCCCACTCCTGGTCTGGGGAGGAATACAGAAAGAGGATAAAGATTGCACTTCCTTCCTCAGCTTCCCACAATCCCAGCCCTTGAGTGTAGGATTTGCCTACACTTCTGGGGTGTTTTCTACTTTCTGATCGCAGTGTGCAGAGTCCAAGCATGGACTGTGCACCACCATGGAGTGGTGGGGGGGTACCCACCCTCTGTTTCCCATGGCCTGATTTTCACAGCAGCAGTGTGGGTCAGAGAAGAGGCAGAACATGTTTGGATGGTGAGGGACTGAGGCTGCACAGCTGCATAATCCAGCAGGAGAGAGAGAGAGAGGAGAACTCATACTGAATGAATGGATTTCAAGGGAGCTTGGTGGGAATTGAGAGACTCAGACAAAATGCTAGGGAGGGCTCTTTAACTTGCTGCCTCTCTGTATGGGCTCATTAATTAAGGACTCATGAAAGCATCCTATAGCTCTCTCCCGTGGTGGCCAGGCTGTGCAGAGAGATGCTGCTGCTGTTCTTTCAGGGCTGTTACTGCAATACACACCCAAGCTCTGAACTAACAGGAGGAGCTGCTCCCCCAGGAGCTGGGATCTGGGAGAGCTGTTCCAGCACAACCACACAGCTGAACAGCTCACGGAGCTGCAACAAATTCTTTCTGTAATGATGTTACTCCTCTTTGATGGATCAAAAAGCACCACCTCCTTGCATTGCATGTCTGTGTGAAAGGTTGGGCTCATACAGCGACTTTGTCACACAAGGACTGCTGAGTAGAGACTCAATTCTGTTACTATAGACAAAAAAAAGAGTCTATTCCAGGATGGAAGGCCTCTCCAGCAACCCAGGAGACTCTTCTCATGGCTGTTCTCATGGGGAGCAACACCCTAGGGGCTGTACTGCAAGATTGGTGTATTGCCATCCTGTAATGGCAGAGGGGGAGAGTGTCTCCTCCAGGAGACTACAGGCTGAGCCTGTTTTGTCCTTCTCAAAAACTGACAATAATGTATTTAAAAATAGCTGTCTGCATCTTTCAGCTTGTAAGTGAATGTCAGCAGCTGTCTCCATCAGTGCAGGTTCCTATCAAATAGTTTCACCATAGCCAAGCTAGATATCACAGATATGGCAGAGTGGTTGGGGTTGGAAGAAACCTCTGCAGATCATCCAATCCAACTCCCCTCCTAGAACACGATCACCTAAAACAAGTCACACAGGAACACATCCAGGTGGGACTCTACCACTTCTCTGTGCAGCCTGTTCCAGTGTTCACCATCAAATTAAAGAAGCTCCTCCTCATGTTTAGATGGAGCTTCCTAGGTTGAAGTTTATGCCTCTCACCTCTTGTCCTGTCACTGTGGACCACTGAGAAGAGTCTGGCCCCATCCTCCTGACACCCACCCCTTAGATATCTGTAAGCATTAGTAAGATCTCCCCTCAGCCTCCTCTTCTGCAAGCTAACCACCCCAGCACTCTCAGCCTTTCCTCCTATGAGAGATTCCTCAGCAACATTGCACTCTGCTGCAAACCAGCAGAACTGGAGCTTGCTGGACCTGTGTCACCTACCTGCTGCTATCGTGTTTCACATTCCCAGCAGCACGTCACACCCAGTCAGGATGGAAAGTGTGTGGGCTGAGCACCATATGGAGAGGCACAGGCAAGTGAGGGAGATATGAAACATCTCTTTGGAGTCAAATTTAGCCAGGACACAACTTCATCTGTGGGGTTTGGTTGGTTTTTGTTTGGGTTTTTGTTCGGCTTTTGCTGATTTTTTTGTTTGTCTAGAGGAGGGTTTTGTTGTTGGGTTTGGGTTTTCATTTTTTGTCCCTACTCTAGGAAGGATTCTCACCTTACATCAGAGGAAGGCAAAGGGTAAAAAAACCAAATCTTACATCCTGCTTCCCCCTTCTTATATTGGCTTGTTTTACAGCACCACAGAATTCCACATTGAAGGGGACCCCAAGGATCATCTGCTCCAACCTTTCTAGGTGAGAGTGGAGCTGCAATGAGCTGGCCCAGCACCCTGTAAAGGTGAGTCCTAAGACTGTCCAATGGAGGGGAATCCACTGCTTCCCCTGGGAGATGATGCCAATCTCTAGCTTCTCCTGCGGAAAAATTATCTTCTGGATTCCAATGGGAATCTCCCCAGCAATAACTTGTCCCCATCACCCCTTGTCCTCTCCAGGGGACTCCTTGTCAAAAGGGAGTCTCCATCCTCCTGGCAGACACCCTTTATGTCCTGCTCCATGGTGATAAGGTGTCCCCAGAGCCTTCTCTTGTCCAGGCTGAACAGCTGCAGCTCATCTCAGCCTGTCCCCATATTTATGTCTATCTCAGTTCCCAGTCGTACTCTTCCTCCCCTTCTTGAATGGATATAAGAATCTCTTAATATTTTTAAGACGCCTAAAAACAATGAAGCCTGAAACACTATGTAAGCCTGTGTGACACATGAAGGACAACTCCTCTTAATCCTGCAGCTGAATAATGGCTCTTTGGATAATTAGCATCAGATATTTTTAAACAGTCAGGTCTCTCTGGCTGAGGGCAACTGTAAGGCTGAAATCAATCCTGAACAACTATTAGATTAATTCCAGAGATCTTTGTCTCTATGGACAAAGGCCTCCTGTCTTCCTGTGAACATTATAATGATGAGAACATTAATATTAGATAATTATGACTTTGAAAGATTAAATGAAAAATCGTGATGAGGAGGAAAAGGCATTAAATAAAACTCCTGTCTGTGTAGGCTGCTAAGAGTCTGCTGTTGATAGATCCAGACTGAAATAATAAAAGCAAGGAGAAGGGAGAGGTGGTGTCTGCCCCTGGCCAAAGTGGCAGAGGTGCAGCTCTGAGGCAAAGAATGCCAAGGAAACAGAGTTCTTCACAGAGAAGTCTTCACTGATCTGCAGCAGCAATGCTTAGCTTTTCATCCTCAGAGCTTTTTATCTCTTTGGGGCATGCCCAGGGTTTTGATTTGTCTGCTTATGTTTGTAACACTAAAAACAGAACAATTTCAGTCTTTCTTTGAAAGATCTCAGAATGTCAGGGAGAACGTCTGCTTAAGCTGTGATATGGACAACTTGTCCCATCTAGCACCAGACAGATGCAGTTGTACAAGACAGGGCTGCAAGCCTTGAAGTTAGGATGAAAACTGAGTGTCTGAAACTCAAACCTGAATCAAGCTAGTCACTGAAGACAGGGGGATGGAGAAAGTATCAGCAAGAGAACAGTCAGAAGATGGTACTGGAGTAGTCAGAGATAAGAAAGAAAAGGTCTATCTATCCATCAGGTGCTCCAGGTGTCCCCCCAGAAAGCAAGTTGTCCCTCTATTGTCTTAAAGTTATTGTCAGCATGGTTTGAGTTGGAAGGGACCTTAAGGATCCTCTAGTCCAATCCATCTGCCATGGGCAGGGATGCCTCCCAACTAGACTTGGTTGCTGACAGCCTCATACAAGCTGGCTTTGAGCACCTACAGGGAGGAGGCATCCACAACCTCCCTGGGCTGCCTGTTCCAGAGTCTCACCACTCTCCTACTGAAGAACTTCTTCCTCAGCTCCAGTCTAATCCTGCTGTCCCTCAGCTTCAAACCATTCCCCCTTGTCCTGTCTCTAGACACCCTCATGAAAAGTCCCTCTGCAGCCTTCCTGTAGGGTCCCTTCAGCTATTGGAAGGCAGATCTAAGGCCCCCATGGAGTCTTCTCCAAGCTGAACACCCCCAGCTCCCTCAGCCTGTCCTCACATCAGAGGTTCTCCAGCCCTTGAATCACCTTTGTGGCTTCCTCTGGCCTCAACTCCAACAGTTCTGTGTCCTTCTTATGCTGGGGATACCAGAACTGGGCACAGTATTTGAGGTAGGATCTCACCAGAGCAAAGCAGCAGAATGCCCTCTCTTGCCCTGCTGGCCACTCCTCTGCCTGCAGCCTAGGACACAATCTGCCCAAATGAGGTAGAAACAGTACTTAAAAGAGGTAGAGATCAACCTGCTCTCACTTGTGTCCTTTGCTGAAGGCTAGCACAGGGCAGAAGTTTAATTGCTTGCCCAGCCCCATCCCAGGGCATGAGAGAGGCATCCCAGGGCATGACAGAGGCATGCTTTCCTCCTACCTCTTATTAATTTGCTTGCTCAGAAGAAATGCATAAATACGAAAATCTTAGTAGTGTGTAATAAGCAGAATCCTCTTAGAGCAAATCTGACAGGCACTGGAGGTGTCTTAATGGAGCTGCATTATTTCAGCTGTTCCCTTTGGGCAAGCAGAGGGGAAAATGTGACTACAGGATGCTGGGGACACTGCGTAGCTGGGCTTTGCTTCCCACCTCTCCTATCCAGATGATTTCCCCCATCAGTGATCTTTTGATTCTGGCACTGAACTACCATTTCTGACCCCTTGATGAGAAAGATAAAAGTTTGTGTGTGCTAAAGTCCTTTTCTTGTCCTTAAAAATATAAGTCATTAAATAAGGCTCAATAAAAATCCTTTAAACCAGTTGCTTTTATCTATTTTTATATGGAATTTAAGGATTTGTGTCTTTCCCCCCCACACACCTCACTGCTGGTTCCTTTTTGATTGAATTACATCGAGAGCCAAGAGTTAAAATGTTTGCTGTAGCCATGGTAAAGCTCCTGTTGAACTCTAAAAATCACAGAAACTGCATTGCCCATGGAATCAGAGAATTGTTTCAGCTAGGAAATACCTCTAAGACCAAGTCCAACCCAACACCACCAAGGCCACTAAACCATGTCCTTAAATGCCATTGCCATACGTTTCTTGAACATCTCTAGGGCTGATGAGTCCACCACCTCCCTGGGCAGCCTGTTCCAATGCCTCACCACCCTTACAGTGAAAAAAAAAAAAAAGTCTTCCTAACATCCAACCTAAACCTCCTTTGGCACAAAGGGTAAGGCTACAGAAGCATCTCCTTCACCCTCATTAAGATTTTTATGCAGATTTAGCCTCCAAGCTGGTGAGATGCTGCATTTTCCAGCTGTAACAATCATGTCCAGGCATACCAAGCTATCAGTCATCAGACTGCCATGTCCTACCTGGAGTAGAAATCTGTTTGCAGCAAACCACTTAGGAGCTTCATGACTTGGGCCAATCTCCTCACTGCTCTCCCTTGAGGAGTATTGTGTCAGCAGATCCTCATCAAATCACTAATTATGATAATTAGGATGGCATGATCTACAAGTTAACAAGCATGGTGCCTGTATTTGAGAAGCAGTCAACTTCCTTATCCTTCACTACCCCTCAACTCCATTCCCCAGCCTGCATCAGGTCTAAAGACAGATCTGCCTGCCCTCCTCTTCCCAGCAGGCTCATGGGATTCAGGCAACAGGGATGCTCTGGTAACCAAGGGGAAGGAAATTCCCCAGCTGGCCCAGCTTCTGCAGTGGTTAATCAAAATAAATTAGGGTGTGTCAGAGAAAATGGAGAAGGCTACAAAATGGAACATAAGAAAAAGTCTTGAACTTGGATGTTTTGACAACTTGGCTTAAATGTGCTCAGGGCTTCAAATGTCATGGCCCTGAAAAACTCCTCTTGTCAATTTTAATAGCATGGATCAGGTCCTGATGCTGATTGATTTCCATTATCTTTCTCTCTCCTTCTGTTTTGCTGCTAACACCCATTCCCTTGGGATGAGACAATCTATTTTAGCAGACTGCTTTCTCTGCAGGGGATATTGCTTCATTAGCAATCTCAAAAGGTGGGAGGGAAGCAAGTTAGCTCTGGGACATATGGCTGAGAGATCTGTCCCTGGGGTAAAAATTCACTTAACTCAATGCAATTGAATAAGTCTAGAAGCAAATCTGGATTTGACCTGCTTCCACATGGGATGCATGCTCTCAAGTTCATTGCTGGGTTCCAAGCAAAGCAAAGCTGCATTATGGATATGTCATTAGCCTGTGGTGGGGCTGAGACCAAGGATCAGTCAGCGACAAATGGACGTATAGGGAGATGAAGAGACAAATCAAGAAGAGAAGACCCTGGGGAAACCTTAGAGCTACATTTCAGTATCTGGAGAGAACCTGCAGGAAGGCTGGGGAGGGACTGTTTAGAAGGGCTTGGAGTGATAGGATGAAGGGCAATGGTTTGAAACCAGAGCAGGGGAGACTTAAGTTGGGTATCAGGAGGAAGTTCTGCACAATGAGAGTGGTGAAATCCTGGAGCAGAGATGTAGTTGAGGCGCTGTCCCTGGAGACATTCAAGATCTGCCTTGCTGTGAGACCCTGAGCAGCCTGCTGTGGTTGGAGTTCTCCCTGCTGACTGCAGTGGAGTTGGACAACCTATGGAGCTTAACAGGAACTACTGTCACATTAAAAAAAAAAAAAAAAAAACCACAAAACCAAAACACCAACAAACCAAAACAGAACAAGAAACATTCTCTCACACCGGGATGCTGTAAAGTCAGCAGAACAAGATGGGGATAAGGGCATGGATGTACCAACTTTTCCTAACCCCTGGTTATTGGTAAATACTCACACATCCCTCCTGAAATAAACACATCTCACATGCAGATGCTTTGCACATGGCTAAACCTGCACAAATACTCATATAAATTCAAATTAGGCAAATACTTTATTGACATGACAGGCACTATGAGCACTGCCAAGACAGAAAGAGGAGAAACCTGTCAGGAGGAGATACAATTCAGCAGCCATGCTGGATATACACTGCTTCACCTGGCAAGGCAAGTGGGGAAGCAGCATAAAAGAGTGGGGAATGCAGTCCTGCACCAGCAGCTCTGCCAAGGTGATGTGGGGCAGAGTCTGAGTCTCCTCAGCCAATGCAGTCTCACTCCCCAGTGCATCCCCAGCACCTGCTCACTGCCTCAGTGAATGAGCTATGCCAGAACCCCCTTATTGCCAGCACACTTTCTGGAATGCTCTCTTCCATCCAACACAGGCTGTTGCCTCCCTTCCCTGAAGTAGGTTTCTTTCCCAATTATCACATATTCCTGCCTTCTCTCATTGCCTCAAAGCTGGCTTTTTGGACAACAATGGGGGGAGTGAGCCAGAGCCACTCAACACCTTGGCAGAGCTGATGGAAACAAGGCATTGGCAGGATCTGCATCCACTGAAAGGCCTGCAACCAACTGAGATCAATGTTTGTGAGTGTCAAGGTGCAAGCCTACAGGTTGTTAGAGATGTGGGTATAAACAGCTGGGAAGAATCCAGTACCAAAAATGAATCATGCTGAAATCTGAAGCTGGAATGGAATTTCCCCTCTGGGTTATAAGGGTGCAGCTGATGAAGATAGTTGTGGTTGAGAAGGAATTTTCCCCAAGGAACCTTGGCAAAGATTGAAATCAGGGAAGGAGGACCAAAAATATTAAATATTTTTTCCCTCTTGAGCACAAAGCAAGAATTTGGTGAATGTGCTGCTCACCTTTCTGGAAACATTCCTCTATAACAGCCCTCAAGTCCCTACAGATTACTAGTTTCCAGTGCTGTCTCTTAGCCTTTTGAGGTCTAGGAGGTCTGGAATTCAGCTCCATATCTAATAAAGATGTGCAGGAGAACCCTGAGCAAATGGCTTTCCCTAGTGTCTTTTAGCTGACCCCTCCACCACTTCCACAACATGAAAATGATTGGGGTGGGAGAGGCTGTGGGACCTTGCAGCCCCTTGCTCACCTCTGCAGCAAACTCAGAAGGAAAAGACAGAAGATGTAAACAATTATTCTATGCATAATGGAGAGCAGAGAGCAACAATGCCAAGAGACTTAATTACATACATCTCCAGATAAAAGCCAAAGTGTAGCAGATCAAAGTTAAATATTGCTGTCTGCTGCATGCACATTGACCTGCTGCTCTGCACCACGAAGATCTTTCTGCTTACATGACAACACAAGTTTGTTTAAAAAAAAAAAAAAAAAAAAAAAAAAAGGTTTTGAGCAACTATTAAAACCAAAGCTACTTTCTATTCCAAACATTCACATTAGCTGTCTTCACAGGTGACTGCTAAGCAGACCTCTAGCAAGAGAGCACATTTGGTTTGCATAAAATGATCAGCTCTTCAAGTAAAAGTAGATATTCATGACTTCTGATATTTCCCCTCCTCCTCAAGTTTGCTTTGAGTCTCCTCCAGCTGCTGATTCAGCTGTGATTCATGGGCTCAGCCCCTGGGTCACAGGATGTGCCTTGTGTGGTTGCCTTCATGCTCCTTTTCTCACTGAGCGCTGAGTGACACTGTGGCAGCCAGCACACGGCGCTGGCAGTGTGCTCCACGAAGGCAAAGGACCTTTAAAAACAGCACTCCCTGGGGTGTGGAGACCTGAGCTGAAGGCAGAGGGACTGCTGTAGAGGTGACAGTGCTGACCACTCCTGCAAGGAGACATAGCTGCTGAGAGTGAAGGGCTGGCACAGCAGGAGAGAAGCCTGCTCATTCATAGCAGTTATCACAGCCTTGGCATGCAGCCTGCCTGACTGTGGACATTAAGTGTGTTCCTCACCACTCAATCCACCCTTAAGGCAGTATATAAACTTCCATACACACCTAGATCACATCATCCATCCGTTTCCCAGGGTGGAGAACATGACAGCTGGCTTAAACAGCACACAAGGGCAAAATAAAAAAGGGTGGCCAGGAAATGAAGGAGAAGACAACATCCATCTGAAAGCGCAGAAGGAATTTTAATTAGATGGCAAGATGCAATTACTCACTTTGGAGTTTTGCCAGGTAATATCCATGCAAAGTACCACAGGTCTGAATGGACAAAAGGTTTGGGGACCTCTGTTTCCTCTCAGCGAGGACACAGAGCTACCTGCTCAAGGACAAAGGACAAAAATCTAGCTGGGCTGCAGGGCAGCCAGGCAGGCTGACAATGCCCTGCAAACACAAGTGCTGTCAGAACAGCAAGCACAGATGAAGGGCACCTCTTTGGTGCAACAAGCACAGGCAACCACTGCTTTCTGCACTCCACAGTCCAGCTCTGGATGGAAAGAATCAAGGGATAGAGTGCAAAACCTATTCCCTCCCCAAGCACAAAATGCTAAAACATATTTCGGGCAAAATTCTGGACTTCAGTGTGCAGCACTCGTGGCTGTCACTAAAAATCTTCCATCTACTGCTACCCCCTGACTCTAGCCCTATGCAGTGACAGCTACCTGTCTTCTCTGCCACATGTAGCACCTCCACAGAGCAACAGAGTACTGGGAGAGCTTTCCTGAAGTGCAGCATCCCAATTTAGTTAGACCAGCATGGCAGTAGAAGAGAGAATGATGCTGCAGGGAGCAGCATCCACTTCTGTTTGCCCTGTAAATGTAGGAGTGAAATGGAAAGAGTTGGGACTGTTCAGCCTAAAGAAGGGAAGGCTCCTGGGACACCTTATAGCTGTATTTCAGTATCTGAAGGGAACCTACAAGAAGGCTGGGGAGGGACTGTTTAGAAGGGCTTAGAGTGATAGGATGAGGAGCAATGGTTTGAAACTGGAGAAGGGGAAATTTAGGTTGGACATCAGGAGGAGTGGTGAAATACTGACACAGGTTGTTCATGGATGTGGTTGAGGCCTCATCCCTGGAGACATTCAAGATCAGCCTCGATGAGGCCCTGGGCAGCTTGATCTAGCTGGAGATGTCTCTGCTGACTGCAGAGGACTGGACAAGATGCCTTTTGAGGGTCCCTTGCAACCCAACACAGTCTGTCAATCTGTGACATGCAGGAAACCAGAATCCGACAGGCAGCCAACCTCCCACCCATGAGAAGGGTTTGAGTTAGAGGAGCTTGCATTGTGTTGGCTGATTGCAACTCCACCAACCTCTGGCTGGAAACAACATCAAATTGCAACAGAGTTCCAGCTTTAATTGAAATTTCCTGGGATCTGTTATTACACAGCAGTGATTGTTCTGCAGCATTAATGAGCCTTTGCTCAGATGATTATCCAAGTGTCTCTGCAGTCACTATTTCATTATTGTGTTATTAATGATCAGATAGGATTGTCACAGCTGAGATGGAACTTGAATTCAGACAACAGACAAAGCAGTGCCTGGCTCAGAGCACAGAGTCAGAAACATGACTGCTCTGAGTGACATCCTCCTGCTACAGTGCTGGTGACATCAGTACTGGTAGATGAAGCAGGAAGTGCATGGCAGGTGGGACCTTTTCTTTATTATTTTTGGGGCTACACTGCACTGGCAGCCTGTACAAACTGCCATCCAACTGCCCCTTCCTGTCCTGTTGGGAAGGTGGTTGCTCTCCAGACTTTGTCTTCCAAGAGGGAGTTTTGTTCTCTCTTGGTTTACTAATTTCATAATTACAGGGATAAAGTTTTTGGGTTTTGGTTTGGTGGGGGGATTTTGTTTGGTTTTTTGGGGGGGGCTTTTTTTTTGTTTATTGTTTTCTTTTTTGGGTTTTTTTTTTTTTTTTTTGGTCATTCAGCAAAATAAGGGCTGTAGCCTTCTCCTTTCCTTGCTGGTATAAAGAGCCTCCAAAATTCCCCCTGACTGTCTATCTGTCTGGGTTTCATGGTCTGCATTGGGCACTGAAATAGTTTTCATAGAATGGCTTAGATTGGAAGGGACCTTAGAGATCATTTAACATTTAAGAGCTGCTTACCCTGCCCACCTTCTGCTGCTTGGAAGCAGTTCAGATTCCTCTTGTTCAACAGATTGCCCTGTGCAGAGTCCTGCATGAAATCAGGCAGGATCCTGCAAGCTCTCCACTTTGCATGAAGCCAGGCCAAGACTGGAAGGCATTAATTTTGGTGAGAGTAGATTTGCAAGACTTGGCAGCATAGAAAAAGGACTTGGCTCACTACAGCTCTAATTGCTTTGAGAAACAGCTTTCCCCTGCCCCCAGGAACAGAGCTGGACAGAGAAACATTGCTGAAGGGACATAGTTAACATGTGCATCAAATGTACCACTCTGCCACTGCTGGTTGCCTGCTGGATGTGTAAGCAGCTGGGTGTCATCTCTGTCAGCTGTAGGACCTTCCCCACCTCAACTACACAACCCCAAGAGCCATCATTTACAGACAAGCCCTGCAACAACGTTAAATAAGCTCATAATAGCAGCTTTGCAAAGGCTCAAAAAAGGTCTGTTTTCATATGCCTGAAAGGGCCATTTCTCAGGGAAGAGTGGTAAACCTCCTGACAGCACAACACAGCCCACCACGACAAAAGAGCAGCCCATCCAACCCTCGCTGCTCATCAGCACCTCTCCACTACGCAGCAAGGACATTCCAAGCAGGCAGAAGCATTTCTCAGACAACTTCCAGCAGCATTGCAGTGCAATGTTCCTAAGCTAATGCAAATCATTTAAACACCAAATCCTTTCTCCTTTTGACCAGATTCCAAGGCTTCTGGTTTTGGTTGGGGTTTATTTTATCTTGGGTTTTCCCTTTTCCTTCTCCTTTGTCCCTTTTCCTTCTCCTTTGTCCCTTTTCCTTCTCCTGTTTCTTTTTCTTTTCATTCTCCTTCTCTCCTTTTCCCCTTCTTATTCTTTTTCTGTTTAATTTCCTTCTCTTTTCTCTTTTCCTTCTCCCCTTTCTCCTGTTTCTTTTCTTATTTCTATTTCCTTTTCTTTACCTTTTTATTCTCCTTTTCCCGATTGTGCATGCTCATTTTTATGCTATGTGAAGCAAATAATTCCCTTATTTCAGTTACTTCAGATATGAAACAGGGCCAAAATTTCAATCCCAAAGCTAGCTGACATTTATTTTTTCTTATGGAACATAACCAGAAGGAGAAAAAGAAGTTTTAAAACAGAACAACATAACTTCAAAAGTCAAGGTGAGTTAAGGGAACAGTTTCAGTCAACAGAAGTATCTGTAAAAAAAAAAATAATAAAATCAGAACTGCCAAACCTTTATTTTTGTCACTACAATTACTTGTGTTCGTTTGGGGGTAGAGTTGTGCTTTGGGGTTTTTTCCTTCTAAAACTACTTTTGTTTTCTTACTGTTCTAGTGAGGCAAAAATGTCCTGTTAGCCCATAAAAGACAGATAATGGTTCCCTGGCGGGCTGAAGGGGGGCTTCAGCCACTATTCATTTTTTGTTTGGCTTTGTTGTCCAAGGTCCTAAGCATAGACTTGTAACTCAAAAAAAAAAAAAATAAAAAATCCCTAATATTTGAGTTTGCTACTCCATAAATATTCCAATGTTTGAATAACCTTCTTCACCCAGGATTGCAAAAGGTTTTACGGTCTTAGTGGAGGAAACACACTGGCTAAGTGCTAGATATTGTTCTAAATGCTGAGAAAAAGCAATCTACATGTCCAGAAATCATTTTCTTAAAACCCTAGCATAGATTCTTGCACTTTATGCCTGTTCTCAGAAAGACACTACACACAATTAAGATCATTATGGTCTATCAATTTGTCATATTTCAGCAGGGTTTTTCTTTAAGGATCCAAGATAAGAAATCACTAAAAAGGCCTAAAACTGGAGGAAAATCATTTTACAAAAACAATTGCTCCATTTGGATGTCAAAACACACAACATTCTTCTCCTTTTAAAGAATATTAAGCACAAGAAAAATCACACTCCCCTTAGCAGCAGTCATTTCCCCCTCTGATTTTTGCACATTGTCCTTGCAGATCTATTGCTCAGAAATGATAATGAAGCCTTAATTCACATGGCAGTTGCTCTGCTGCTGAGAGACTCTACCTTAAATCAAACCCCCATTTAAGAGTATTGCCATCTCCTAGATGTGTTTCATCTGCATGCACCCAAGCAGACACGTTGCTGTGAGCATGGCTGAGATGAGGGTAGGTGAGATTTGAGGAGTTCTGTGATGGCAAAGAGCTCAGCACAAGAAAACAAGGCCACTGCTTTCCCAACTTCTAAGGCAAGCTTGGATACTTGTAGGCAGAAACTGAGCCAGCTGACTCAAAGCTAGCTTGGACCACTGAATCCCAGAATTGTTATGGTTGGAAAAGCCCTCTAGGATCATCCAGTCCAACCACCAAGCCAACACCACCACACATTTCTTGAACCCCCTCCAGAGTTAAGGACTCCACCACCTCCCTTGGAAGCTTGTTCCAATGCTTTGCATAAGAGATATCCAAGCATCTCCCCAGCTCTGCTGCAAAGCAGACTGGCTGCAGTGTACAAGAGCTATGGTATTCAGTGTGAAATACAGATATGATGAGACAACATTGCATTAAATATCTGATCCAGACTGAAAAGAAGTCCTGATCCATGACTTCATTGAAATGTGCTTCTGCAAGTTCTCCAGTGGTATTCCCTCTATCCCCAGGCCATTAGCATGCCACACTAGCAGGTCAAGGAAGATAAAAAGATCCCTGCAGCTCTCATCTGGCCCACTAAAAAAGGATGAGCCCATTAGGTTCTACATTCAATCACAAGAAATAATCAATCTGTAATTAAGAGACTTCTCTCCCACCTGTCTATCAGGTCTTTGCCTCTTCTACCCTCCCTTCATCCCCCAAACCTTCCAGCATGAAGCCAATGTAATGAGATTTCTCAGTAACAAATGACCAGTTTGTAATAATTATATTTTCTTCTGCAATTGCTGTAAAGATGATTTAAAGCAGAGAAGGCTCCAATTTATTAAGCATCAGATTTTTCTGCAGTGAACTTTTAAGTATGAAAAGAGCTTTGAGACCAAGGGAGCTCTTCTCTCCCACTCTGGGCTTTGCCATTCCTTTGAAATATTGATGGTTTGTAGATGAAAATTTGACTCCTTCACAAAAATAAATGAATCTTGTGGTAGGCAGAGCCCAGCTCTTTCATCAAGCCTTATGGCAGCACAGCAAGAGATGTGGAGAATGAAGTCAGACAGAAAATAGCAAATCCATCCTCAACCGGTTCCAGGTCCGTATTTTCCCAGCTAACAGCAGCAGAGGTTAGCAGAGGAAGGTCTAACTGCTGTGCACCTTTCAGGCTGTTGGGGAAAAGTCCAAGTCCAAAGGATGTTCATGTTCTCAGCTGTGGTCTATCTGGGCTTGGTGAGTTTACAGAGGCGTTGACAGCACAATAGTCATCATCAATAACAGCAAGCCCGTGGCTGCTAGCTCTTGGAAACCAAAAACCTGCTGTAACTATGTTCCTACGCATTGGCAGCTCAGTGACTAGCTTCAGGGGAAAGCCCTGAAGGTGAGGATTCCTTCTTTCAAGATACAGCTCTGCTCCACAAGGTTGACCTCTGCACTGGCAACTTGCCTTCTGCACTGGTGTTGGCAGGTGTGATCTTTGAGAGTCCTCTCTTTCCCTCAGGCCATCCCCCCTAACATAAAACTTTTATATGTCCATAGTCTCCCTCAAGTGTTGTTTGGGGTGGTTTTGTTTGATTTTTTGTTGTTCGTTTGTGGGAGCTTTGCCATCTGGATTTTAAAAGCAAACAAAACATCTGGAAGAGGCCTAGAAATGATGTTCTGACTTTAATGCTTCATTTGAAAGGCACTTTACTAGCTTTGATAAATCACAATGCTCAAGTTGTTCAATTGTGTGTACTTTAGGGAGACCATATTTAAATTAAAATCACAAAAAAAGTTTGGGAGGAAGTGAAATTTTGGACTACTGCACTGCCTGACAGAGCTGGGAAGAGCTGCAGCCCTGCTTCTCCATCCTGTTCCAACACAAAGCTCCCTGCTTTTCCCTGATTGTTCCTGTCCATTAAACTTTGGTGTAGTTTCTATCTTAAGTCTTTCCCCAGCAAATCTGGCTTGCTTTCATTTTTATTGTGGCAGATTATTTATATCAAAAAGGCAGAGTCCTCCAGCTGTGAGGCGATATAGAAACGTCAATAAGCCTAAAGAAATTGATCCCACATCATTAGTTTTCCTGTGGCTCTCATTTGGAGCCAGCAGTGTGTCCTGTATTTTTGGGTATTTGATATGCATGATGGGCAGAGAAGATGATGGGGATTTTAGTATCATCACAAAGCACAATGCAGGCATGAGAAAGCAACCATAGCACTTTGATCTGTTGCTTATCAGGGGATGCATAGTGCAAGAAGATCCTGGTGTGACACTGGACTTGATGCAGACTGGCAGTGTGCTGAGATACAAGCAACTGGTGTCTTGGTATCCTTAATGCTGTAGTGTACCTGAACACCCATCTGAGAAAGAGAGGGCTGAAGCTGGTGTCTGATAGTTGGGGATTAAGCACACTGAGCTGGGATGCTGAAGTTCAAAATGCAATCCTCACTCTGCCACACATTGCTTAATAGAAGCTTTGTCCCATTACAGACCTGGAGAGCTGACAATAACTCTGTACTGGCCCTCAATTTCTTCCAGTGAGCAATGAAGTCTTGGGGACCACATTTTATTAGGAGTTCTCACAAGTTTCCTGTGCAACTGGGCCCTGTTTGTCTTAAGGACATATTGGTACTGCTGCAATCTACTTAACACAGGAAGAACAAAATATAAGTAGCTGAACTTTGAGATCCCTGTAAGAAAAGATACTAGACAGGAGAAAGGAAGGTGATTCTGGAAACAAATGAAACTACAACTTAAGGACAAGATCCTGAAAGGTGCGCCTTGGTCCCTGATTCTTTTTTACATGACAACAATTATTCACCTTTTTTGGGGGAATAAGTAACATCTCCACAAACACCAAAGCCTGCAGCATCTTAATGCTTCCCAATGGAGCCTCAGCCAGGCTAGAAAATTTGAACCTGGCTCTCCTGTAATTTGGAGCCAGCCAGTTCTAGCCCACATCTGAACTCTTCTCACAGCAGAAGCCCACCTTGCATGCTAAAAATTGCTCAAACTGCTCCACAGTTGACTTAATCTTCCCTAGGAGCCTTTTCAGTTTAGCCAGCTGGGACAATCAGGTAGTCACAAGCCCCCATGGAGCTGGTCTATGGTTAAAAGCTACCAACTCCCAGTCAGCTGCTGCTGCTGAGTAATCCCATAATCTTCTTGTTCAGGCTGTGAGCCCGAGTGCAGGCAGCCCAAAATAGAAGTGTGGTAGAGGAATGAGAGAATCAAGTCCACACCATGAGATTAAGCAGATCTCTTCATGGATAATCATAGTAAAAAAAGAAAAAAGCAATATTGCCTCTTTTTCCTCTGGCTGTAGTCTCTTAGAGGAATGAATCACAGAATGGGCTGAGTTGGAAGGGACCTTCAAGATAATCCAGTTCCAACACCCTGCCATGGGCAGGGACACCTCCCACTAGCCCATCCACCTGGCCTTGAACACCTCCAGGGAGGAGGCATCCACAACTTCCCTGGACAACCTGTTCCAGTGTCTCAACACCCTCACTGTCAAGGATTTCTTCCTCATCTCCAGTCTAAATATGCCCTCCTCAAGCTTCAATCAACCCCCCCTTGTTGTATCACTATAAATCACTATAAAAAGTCCCTCTTCAGCCTTCCTGTTGCCCCCTTCAGGTATTGGAAGGCTGCTGTAAGGTCTCCCTGGAGCATCTTCTTCTCCAGGCTGAACAGCCCCAAGTCTCTCAGCCTGTATAGCAGAGGTTCTCCAGCCCTCTGATCATTTTTGTGGTCTCCTCTGGACCCACTCCAGCAGTTCCACGTCCTTCTTGTGCTGGGGGGCTCCAGAGCTAGACACAGTGCTCCAGAAGGTGAATTAAAAGATAGTTTACCTTAATGCAGTACACAAGTAGCTCCCTAAAAAGCCCAGAGCAAAGGTTTGCTTGAAGTTTTCCATTGTGTAACTTGAAGTTTTCACAAAGTCCTCATTTTATTCTATCTGGTTTTGCCCATACACACCTCACAAACACTCTGGGAATGAAAGAGGCAGATTTCTGTAGCACAGCAGCAATTGCTGGAACAGCTCTCAGCATGGAGTTCATTGAAATGCAGACCAACTCACTTTCTTTTACCTTCAGCTGAACAGAAAAGGAAATAGCTTCTACTAGCTGATTGACCTTTCAGCTGAAGAGATTCTCTCTCTAAAGCTATGATCTGTGACCCCAAGTGGAATGGTGTGGAAGGCCAAGGATAATTATAACCCAGCAGGGCCATCATTGCTAAAACAAGATGGAATTCAAATAATTCATTGATTCATAGAATGGTTGGAGTTGGAATGGACCTAAAAGATCATCCAGTTCCAACCCCCCTGCCATGGGCAGGGACACCTCCCACCAGCCCAGGTTGCTCAAGACCTCATCCAACCTGGCCTCCAGGGAGGGGGCACCCACAACCTCCCTGAGTATCCTGTTCCAGGGTCTCACCACCCTCATTGAATTTATTTCTAATATCTAAACTAAATCTCCCCTGCTCAAGCCTAAACCCATTCCCTCTTGTCCTGCTCCAAGCTGATATAGCCTGATCTTGTTGAGGATGTCCCTGCCTGCTGCAGAGGCAATTGGACTGGGCCTTTGGAGGTCCCTTCCAATCCAGACCATCCTATGATTCAAGGCACCAAGGGTCTGCTCTTTTCCTTCTTCACCACTCAGCAAGTGCCATTGGGTGGGAGCAACATTCACAGCAACTGATCCTTCCCATTTTTCTCCTGCTTATCTTCCAAAGAGGAGGGAATGGGTGCCTTTATTTATTTATTTATTTATTTATTTGAACAAAGGGCAAATTCGGGGGTCAGCAGGAAACTAAAGAAGTCTGCCTCACGGGGGAAGAGATTATTTTAATGAGACTTAATTCTATTATATGAAATATTATGAACAATCAATGTGCAATCATGCTGACATGGAGTGGTTAAAGATTTGAGTCTTTGGTATGCATGGAAAAACAGATTTTCTACACTTAGCAGGGAGAGGCACAAATACAAAAGAGGGAGGTGGGGGGGGGGGAAGGTAAAAGGAGCTGTGTTCTTGCATAGGGTAAATTGGCACAATTTGACTGTTTTCTGATTAATGCCAGTAAAAATATGTGGCCAAGAGTTCTAACCTGTACTCTGTTTATAGTGGATGTTGAAATCCAGCATCTTGTTTCAAAGCACATTTGTTACACAAACCTCCAAGCACATCTACAAAAGTCTGTTAATTTAATTAATTATCTCTAGTAAATGGACCCCTAAGGGCTCCCAGAGGTAACATGCATCTTGGCAAGGAAACAACTGATAGAAGCATCTGCCTTGCAAAAAAATTACAGTGCACACCCAGTGACAATGAGCAACAGAGGACCAGCCAGCTCTCCTTGATCCTTTCAGAAGAAAGGAGCAATCCCAATCAGCATCTCTGGACCTGAGAAATTATACCAGTGTCTGAGGTCAGAGATAGATTTCATGCAGCTGTGGGTATTTGTCCTGGAAACATTGCACAGAAATTCTTTACAGTGAGAGTAAGGAGACACTGGAACAGGTTGCCCAAGGAGGTTGTAGATATCCCCTCCTTAAAGGCATTCAAGGCCAGGTTGGATGAAGTATTGAGCAATCTGGGCTGGTGGGAGGTGTCCACAGCCATGGCAGGGGGGTGAAAGTGGATGATCTTGAAGGTGCCTTCCAACCCAACCCATTCTATGAATCCATGAAATAAGAATGGCTTTAAAGCTTTCATTCATTCTTCCTAGCACACTATCACAAGTCCCTGTGAGAACCACTGAGCAGGACTGGGTTATGGAGCAAGTTTTGCTGGCCCTGAAGCTCAGGATGAGGTTTTCATCCAGCACAGATAAATGTGACTTTGGTAGCAGCTGCAGTGAACCTTACTGGTATTTTTGTCACAACATCCTTTCATTCTGCCACAGGCCAGCTGTTTCTGCTCAGGTGTGTGCAGTGGCACATAAAGCTGCACAGCCTTTTGCTACACACTTAGGCAAACACTTGTGAAAGCATTTCCACTGTCTGAGCACGCCTGCTGGCTCTCTGTGTGTTCTCATGGGTGCACACACTCAAAACTCAGCTTCTCATGCATCTAGCTTGACAGTTTCTGTGCACAACAACCTCCTGCTCTTTCAGGTTACTGCTCAGGCAGTCAATTTCTGCTTTACAAGTTAATGAGGCCGTTTCTAACAAGATGAAGTCAATCACACCCATGGAAAGGGACTTCTGCTGTCTGATGATTTCCACTAAATTGACTAAAACAAGGCATAACTTTTTCCTTGGCTATTTACAATCACTCAATAAGCTCTAACTGGAGTAAATCAGATGAATCCCAGCTCCTTCAGTGAAGCTTTGCCAATATCTGAAACCTGAAGATAATGCTCAGGCTGCCTTGGGAAGGTCATTCTGCATGTTATCTGCAAAGATTTTGTCTCCTTTGTCTCAAGAAAAGCCTCTCATATGCCCTAGGGAGCCTGTTTTACTGCTTTTCTTCCTTAGGTGCCATCCACACACTTCTCCCAACTTGTTTAATTTTGTTTTGTTTTACCTCTGATGAAAGTGGACATAAAACAGTCCCAGTCTGTCTTGCTAACATTTCAGCACTGTGTTGTTCCCTGTTACTGCATAAAGGCTAAAGATGAATATCACCCAGACCTCAATGCCACTATAAGTTGCAGTTTTTTCATTAATCATGTCAGATTTGTTAGTACACCTCCCCACAACTCCATGGCTGCAGTGGAACATCCACTCTGATAATGAGAAGCCCTACTGCAAATCACTATTTTTAGCTTAACAAGCAAGAGGACAAACAATAACAGAGCAGAGATAACCCATCATGAAGTGCACTCTGCTGATTTATTTGGCAACTTCAGCTTAGTTCTAATCAATGACAATGACACTTTCTGGCACAGTAGTTAATGTTCTGTAGGATAATTTGTAAAAGTCTCAGCACCATGAGGTCTCCTCTGCGGGTCTCAGGCTAACAGCTGGTCACAGCATTTTGCTCTCTAACATACACAGACTCATGGAATGGTTTGGGTTGGAGGGGACCTTCAAGATCATCCAGTTCCAACCCCACTGCCACAGGCAGGGACACCTCCCACCAGCCCAGGTTGCTCAAGGCCTCATCCAACCTGGCCTTGAACACCTCCAGGGAGGGGGCACCCAAGACCTCCCTGGGCAGTCTGTCTTACCACCCTCATCGTAAAGAATTTCTTCCTATTATCCAGTCTAAATCTGCCCTCTTCCAGCTTCAAGCCATTCCTACATCCTCTCCATCCTCATGAGCCTTGTCATGGCATTAGCTTACTTGAATTTTCCTCTGTCTGCACAGCAAGAGCTGAGCTGCAGAACTGGGTGCAGTGTGCTTTGCCTCCCTCAGTGAACACCCAGTGACCCCCCCCTTCAAACTCTGCATGCCAGATGCCTACCACCCCGGAGAGCATTTCTGCCCCAGGCTAGGGGCAGCCATAATTTGATTTGTGGCTGGCAGCAGAGACTGACAGCAAGAGCTGAGCTGCACCAGGTCTTAGTTCCCTGATGGCTTCCTCAGCCACTGCCAGCCCTCTGAGCCGGGCAGCCAATAAATTTTTCATGACAGTTCTTCTCTCTGCACAAGGGCCCAGATCTCAGTGGAAGCCTCTAGGTGCTAGTGTAAGACAAACAATAAATAATTGTGTCTGTCAGAGCACGAGCAGCATGTACAATGCTGGAGACAGCTGAAATAGTTTTACACATTTATCCTTCAGGCTTGCATAGGTTGGGTGTCTCTTTCATAGGCTGAAATTTCATTAGCTTCACACTCCCTATTGCTTCTCTTATTACATCTGGCCAGGCCAGTTCTTCTCTAGAAACCCCTGGCTGTCACATTAGCTTTATCTGAATGTGTGTGGTGCTCTCAACGGGTTCCAGCATTCTCAGTGGGTTTGGGGGAAGGGATGCCTCATGCAAACAACAGGACTGGTCTTCAACTGGCTCCTAGGCAGACTGGGAGAGATCAGCAGCTCTCCTGTTTATCTTGCACTCTGAATAGGGCAGAGCTAATCCTGGGCAGAAAAGGCTGCAGCAGCACAGTAACCAGCCATAGAATCATGCTAGTGTTCAGCTTGGAAGAGACCTTTGGGATCATCAAGTCCAACTGCTCACCTAGACCCCACAATCCCACCACTACTGCCAAGCTACTGCCACTGAACCACTTTTTGCCTCCCCAAATGGCAGGGAGGGCCCAAGTGAAATAAAATCAACTGAAGTGGAGCAGCAAACACCAAACCCACCATACAATTTCCTAGTGAAGGCACAAAAGCTTGAAAGCAGTGGAAAGTAGGTTAAGATTTGCCTGAAGCCAACATACAGGGCAGGACTAGAGACCTAATAACCTTAGACAAGCCAAAATGTGTGCAATCTTAGATTGCATTTTTATTTGACTCTGATGCCTTCCCTCTTTTTATTTCCTATGCACCTGTGATGATTAATATTAAAGGTATTATTGCACTCCTGACATTCAAGCCAAGCAATTTCAGTGCTTGGAATAAGAACTGGAAAAAAAAAAAAAAGAAGGAAGGGCAGGGGGTGAGATCTGCTTGCTCCCAGATCCAAGCTCTTCTTCTATTTACATTAATACAAGGCAGAGCTGAACATGCAGAGAACACACAGGAAATGTCATCCCTGTTCATAGCTTTGTGTTAAAGGTAAGACCTGAATATTTACCTTCCCTTCCAGCCACTGAACTCCACACATCCATTAGCCATTGGGGTAGTCATGTTTAACCGTGAGGATAAAGACTAAAATGGCTTTGGGACCCTGAACATCTACTGAACCTTTCAGGTGCATCTCTCATTCCCTCAACCAGAAGGGTTCATTCACTCCAGAACTGGGAATCAAAGATAAGAAAAAGAATCAATGTGGGGTTTGTTTTGGTTTTTGGTTTTGTTTTTTTTTTTTTTTCTCCCCCAAGCTAAAGAGAAAAAGCAATTTTGCAAACATTACTTGAAATAAGGGTTTCATAAAATGACTTATGCTCTGCATTTTTTGCTTCTATTTTTTTTTCTCCCGTTAAATTGTTTCTTTCTTCTCCCTTTTACTTTTCTGCCACTGATTGACAGCTCCCTGATAATAAATTCTCTCAAGTGGCAGGCAGCTTTTTTCATGTTTCATTTCTGGCACTGCTAACTGGAAGGTCCCTCTATGTCTCCTCAGGTTTCTCTCCCTTTCCAATTGCTTCTAGGAACGATGGCAGCAAAAACTGCACCAGGTTCAGATTGCACTGGTTTGGAAGGGACCCTCAAAGGTCATCTTGTCCAACCCCCCCTGCAGTCAGCAGGGACACCTTCAACTACATCAAGCTGCCCAGGGCCACATAGAGGCCAATCTTGAATGTCTCCAGGGATGACACCACTAAAGTGCATCAGTTTCCTACCCCATAACCCCTCCAATACACAGCAACAGCAAAAAATAGAGCTGAAAACTCAGAGCAAAGCAGTCATTTCTTCTCTGATAATCTATGTGATGAGTTTTCCAAGCCAGCCTGGGTCACTCTCAGCCCTACACTACCCCAGCACGGATCTGCAGTTCCAGAACAGTGGCAGCTCTAGAGTTACAGTTCACATTGTAAGCTTAGTGTATCATTTTTTTAGGTAACCCAAAGGATTTGAGCACTCAAGTGACAGAGTAATTTCAATCAAAACTAATAGGAGATAAGCATAGTGTTTATTGTGTGGACAAACAGCAGCTCCTTTTCAGCCTTGATCTCAATAAAATATTTTCCCTTTGTTGTCCCATCACAGCCTAAAATGCAAATTGAGAAGAGGCTCAAAAATAAGTCCATATTTTCTGTGAGAGCAATTTGCACAAACACTGTTTTCCATGTTGACTTTGTTTGCCAAAATTAGAAGTGAAAGCCAGAGCAGCAGGATGGCAGACACTCCTCTGGTTAGAGCTGCTTCCACTCTTCTTGGGGTTTCTTATTGACAGTGTAAATTTGGGGCTTGTTAACACATTACAAGATATCAAGCATCACAGAATTTTTTTGTTGTTTTTTTTTTTTTCTTTGCTTTTCAATCTGCTGCTTTCTGTTGCTTACTTGTGGAGACAGTTTAAATCCGAGCAGAAGAGGGGGAAGCCTTTGTAGTGGGAATTCTGGCAGCCTGTCTGTGCTGGGTTTGCTTGCAGTTTGTCAAAAGGGGAAAGAAAGGTCCCTTTTAAATAACTGGAATGCACCACCATCAGGCTTGGAAGCTGAGGCTGAAGAGAGGCTGGTCATTTAATTCAGGGAAATCTCTAGGAAAGGAAAGAAGGGAGGGTTCTATTCAGCCTTCCATGCCTGACTTCCAGGCTCAGCTCCCTGCTTTGATAGGGAACTCAATGAGAGATTTCAACTTGCAGCTTGGAATTGCCTCTTTAACAGGATTAAGCTTCTAATTGCCTCTGTGGAAATTAGGCACCTAAATGTCTTTGAGGATCAGACTCTGGCCTAGAGCCAGACAAAATTTGCAGAGAGATTTCTGTGCCTCAGGCTGTGGGCAGTGTCTGATGAGAGAGAGCATTCACATTGCAAACTGTCCAAGCCCAGCTTGGCACTCGAGCTTCCCATTTTAGGGAAACCAGAGATAAGACTCCTCTCTTAAGAGGGTGTAGGGAAAGGAAAGACATTAAAAGATTGTGTGATACTCACCAGATTCAGCCCCAGGGAAAAGATTCATTCCTGAAGGACACAGAATTGCCAAAGAAATCACACCGCTCCCTTAATGCCAGCCTCATTCCCAGACTTCCATCACAGACTCAAATTGCATTGGGTTGGAAAGGACCTTCAAAGGGCATCTTGTCCAACCCCCTGCAGTCAGCAGGGACACCTCCAAGCAGAGCAGGCTGCCCGAGGCCACATTGAGTTCAAACTTGAATGTCTCCACATCCCTGGGCAGCCTGTTCCAGGATTTCACCACTCTCATTGTGTAGAACTTCCTCCTAAATCTCCCCTGCTCCAGTTTCAAACCATCACTTCTCATTCTACTACTCCAAGCCCTTCTGAACAGTCCCTCCCCAGCCTTCCTGTAGGTCCCCTTCAGATACTGAAATGCAGTTCTAAGGTCTCCCTGGAGCCTTCTCTTCTCCAGGCTGAACAGCCCCAATTCTTTCAGCCTGTCCCCACAGAAGAGGTGCCCCAGCCCTTTGATCCTCTTTGTGGCCTCCTCTGGACCTGCTCCAGGTTGGGGGTCCCACAGTTCCAGTATCCATCACCCCAGTGTGATCTGTGGGTGCGACCAGCACTTCCTTCTGCACAAGAAATAATCATTCTTGGCCATTTCCACTAATACTCTTACTGCCCACCAAAGCTTTATACAACCAAGGCTTTTTAAAAATTATGGCTATAAGTTAAATATTCAGGAGGAGAAAACAAGGACAGTTCTAGTCTTGCAGCTAGAAAAGTAACATGGGAAAACTGACTTCCAACTATTTTCACATTTAGAAAGATTTAGTACTAAATCCCACATGTTACAATG
This sequence comes from Indicator indicator, assembly GCF_027791375.1. Taxonomy (NCBI): domain Eukaryota; kingdom Metazoa; phylum Chordata; class Aves; order Piciformes; family Indicatoridae; genus Indicator; species Indicator indicator. The sequence continues at coordinate 2,520,725 of NC_072043.1, read as the reverse complement.
GAAAAACCTTAATCCCTGAGCTGTGTAAGGGGAAAGGGAAGACAGGGAGATATTGACAGGATGAAATGCTGGGCTTCATAAAGATTGGACTGAATAGAGCATTTCTGAAAAAAAAAAAAAAAATTACTGCCAGTTGGCAGGCTCAGCCAACTGTGGGGCATTAAATCAATGCCTGATTCAGGACTGAGTGGAAATGGAATATCCATTTAAAGCTGGAACCAGCAGGTGAACAAGAACAGGTTGCTCTGGCTAATTACCAGGCAATCAGATCAAGCATAGTAGTTTCAGGACTGGTAACCAATTTATCCTCCATAGAAGGTTACCCTTGAGGTTATCTCCTGCTCATATTGGCTATTCCTTGATTGGAGGTGTTTCAGTTTAGCCAAGTAAAAGCAGGCCACTGTTTCAACTTATCAAAATAGTCTGAAATAACACCAAGGGCCAGCATGTGGCTGGTGGCTGCAGGGTAAAAAGAAAGTCTACTCAGGCTAAAATGTGAAGTTGGAATGGACTTCAAGAGGAATCATTGAAAGCTTAACTATCACAAACCCATTCTATCCCCATCCTGGCAAAGCCCATTGTGACAGCTGCAACTCCAGAGTAGTATTCCATGCCCAGAGAGATATGGCTTGAAATAATCCATAATTTATACACAAAAGCAGCTTTTAAAAATGCACAAAATAAATCACTGCAAAAATAGCAGCTGGGGGAAAAAAAGAAAAAAGCCAATATAATTTGATATGTTTCCAGCTAACATTGGAAAGTCCTTCCCCACTAAGAAGAACTTCCTACTGCTGTCTGAACAGGACAAGGGAGAGCTGTAGCAAGCCTGAAAAGAAATGGTTCCTGAAAGCTGTCAGTCTGCAGGCTGTGTGTTACAGCTGTGATGCTGGGAGCTTCACACGAAAGAGTCAGGGCTCCTGGAATAGTTGGTTTAGTGTCAAGCTGACATTCAATCATGATGGGGCAGGTTGTCTTATCCAAGAGAGTCTCTGGAGGGGCAGAAAGGAACTGAACTCCAGGAATTCCCTGGGAAATGAGGGTAGATGGAGAATACAGAGCTGAGAACCAGTCGCCATCTTCATTCTGAAACTGCTCTGGCCTTGATAGAAACGTAATGGGGACACAGTCTGGGAGAGTTGGCTGTTCAGCCTGGAGAAGGTGGCTCCAGGGAGACCTTAGAGCAGCCTTCCAATACCTGAAGAGGCTACAAGAAAGCTGAAGAGGGACTTTTGGCAAGGGATCATAGCAGTAGGATGAGAGGGAATGGATTGATGTTGGAGGAGGGCAGATTGAGACTGGAGGTTAGGAAGAAATTCTTCACACTGAGGGTGGGGAGACACTGGAACAGGCTGTTCAGGGAGGTTATGGATGCTTCCTCCCTGGAGGTGTTCAAGTCCAGGTTGGATGAGGCATTGAGCAACCTGGCTGGTGGGAGGGGTTGGAATTGGATGATCTTTAAGGCCCTTTCCAACCTGATCCTTTCTCTCATTCTATGCAATACATATGTTTTGTCTCAGCAGCAGCCTGGAGCTGCCCTGAGTCAGTACACAGTAAAAAACCCCTCAGAGACATATCAAGTGGCTCAGCTCCAAGCTGGCACTGCGCAAGGTAACAGAATTTCTCAGGCAAGCACACATAAGGGAGGGGGAATTTTAATATCTTCTTTTTCCTACAAGTAATTTCCAGTGTTTATGCTCTGTGGAGCTCCTTACAAGTGTCAGAGCAGAACAAATGTCATTTTTAATGGACTTGCTAAATCATAAAAACAGTTTGCAAAACTGCATCTGATTAAAACATGAAAATGTTTCATTATTCACAAAAAGATCCCAGGCAACTTGCAGCAGACAAATGCTGGCCTGCAGGACTTCACTTCAGCATCAAAAGAGTAATCCTGTGATGTACTCCAGCCAAATACAGAAGCATTTTGCTGGAGCAGTGGAACAAAGCTCGGCATTCACCATTACATCATTAATTCTTGTAGCAACCTATGACAACCCACAACAATCTGCATTACAATGCACAGCTCAGCAGCCTGCATTGTCACTGTTAATATTCAAACACTTCTGAGATGTAGATCACAGCTCCTTTTGGAAGAATGACAGCTCTGAAATAGGCCAGAACACTTCTTTTCTAGGGCAGTTGTCACTAAGTTTCCTACTCTTCTAACCTGCCCACATTGACAGAAAAAAATAAAAATGCCTCTTGCTCCATATGGAAGGGGAGATAAAATTTCCAGTCCTTTCCCATATGGGCAAAGCAGATGTGGTAATAGAGCAAATATTACAAATTGGGGCTGCTTTAGAGAGCAAATAGCACTAAACCCAGAAAGGATACCCATCCAAATGATGATGCTATCCCATTTAGTGGCAAGAACATAGAGGCTCCATCCCAACTGCACTCTCTAGGTGGTGATGCAGAGTAATGATGCTTTAGCTTACCAAGCACTGTAACCTTTGGTACTGCTCCATGATTCTCTGACTGCTCTCTACACTGACTGATGCTGATGAGAAAGCAGAAAGGATGTGGTCTTTTAGTGCCTCCAGATATTCCCTAGATACAACAGGAGAAACCCAGACTCTGATAAAGCATCCATTTACACACTGCAAGCTTCTACTGCGGTCTTTGCTGTACAGAGAACTTCACTTGTAAAACATCACCTGCTAAAGGTTTGACTAGAGCCAAGTGTTGGTGCATGGAAAAGTTCATTAAGGCAAAAGTGCTTTGAAAGAGTTGGATAAAACTGTCAAGCCAAAGTAAAAGGCAGGCTGTCTGCTGGTGATGCTGCAGTATTTTCTCCATATGCCAAGCAGTGCTGGAGAGCTGCTGAAGTTCAACTTGTGCAAATTTCCTCCAGTTTTCATGCAAAGGTTAATAACTCCTGATCCATTCTGTTAACTCAGCATTTCTCCTGAACTGCAGCTTGATGAAGTGCCCTTTTCACCATGCCCACATTTCTTCCTGTCTGCCTCCCTTTTGCTAATCAGTTTTATCAACACAGCCTGAGGTGAAGAATGGCTTTCAAGATACATGGACTACCAGCTAGAATTCCTTGCTTAATGCAGATGATATCAGTCAACAGAAGCTTATTAATAAGCTACAGAAATCCAGCCAGGGCCCAGAATCCCATCTGATGTAAACTGGAATACACCAGACAAGCACCTGGCTTTGCAAGTTTGTAAATCTCAATGATCTTTAAAAAAAACCCCAAACATTAAGTTAAAAAAAAAAAACCCAAACATTAAATCATAACAAACCCAAACCGTTAAATCATTAAACCCCCAAAATACTAATTCATAAAAACTTCAACATATTAAATCATTAAAACCCCTCAAACGTTAAATCATTAAAAACCCAAAACACTAAATCATAAAGGCCCTCAAACATTAAATCATTAAAAACCCAAAACACTAAATCATTTTGCCTGGGAGAAGAGAGTATCAATGATATTGCTCTATACCCTTCACAAGAACCATTGATTTGTACTTTCCTATTTCATCCTAGGATTTTCAAACAGTGAAACAAGAGAGAAAACTGAGACCCTTTGAATTGCTGTGAGAATCAAACTTCCCATGTTTTTCCTGATGGGCTACAGATACCACTCTCCTCATCCTCAAAAAATGCATCCCTTACAGCTGAGGAGCTCAGTCAGCACTGTTGAAGGTGCTCATTTTCACAATCAAACTGGTTGACAATGTCTCAGCAAGCCTGAAAAGAGGACAAGCCCCCATCTGCCAGCACTTGCTCTGCAAGGTGCTGTTAGATGCCACACTTCTGTCATGGGGACACCCCGAAGTGCCCCTTTGCTCCCCAGGTTCTCAGCACAGCCAAAGCAGCACTTTAAGGGGTTGGAGTCACAGCATTTGAGTAAAATATTAGATAAAACCAATAGGATGACAAGGAACAATCCTTCCCCTCTACTGCCATAGTAAATCTGTACCATAAGCAGGACACTCAGCTAGCTCAGACACTGTGGTTGTGTGGCTGGGTGGGGATGATGCCCTAAGGAACTTCAGTGGTTTGACTTGATCTCTTCCAACATCAAGAGTTCTGATTCTATCATCCTGTTCTCTGCTTGCTACTGAACGTGGGACAATCAGAGCTAAAACCATGAGCCCCTCCCTGCTGAGATAAGCAATTAGTACCTCTCAGCCCCCTTCGTGACCCTGTGTTAGTCAGATGGGACCACATTGCCTAGAAACTGAAGTACTTCTCCTTGACATCAAAAGCCATTCTCAGGCTGTACTTGTGACCTTAGAGAGTTGTCAGCTTACCCCAGCCAAGAAGTTGGTTTATTGCAGGTGTTCTTTCCTAAATATTTGGTTCTTTGGTTAATAATCACTGAGACAGTTCATGAGCAATTTAAATCACTGCATTAGACAGCTTTGTTGTTCTCCCCACACACTGCCTGCTCTAGGAAAGCTTTACAACCACATTAATTTAAAGCTGCTCCATTAAGATCACTCACTGCCACGACTAGAGAGCAGAATGTTGGGAGGTACATCAAATAATGCCTTGCACATGGGAAAAGTACAACCCATAAATACAAGAAGAGCAAAAAAATGGCTTTGTTCTTTAAGGTCTACAGAGGTATGGAGCAAGACACAGAGAACCACTTTTGATGCATTTTCTAGAATTTATAGCATGGTTCAGGTTGGAAGAGACCTTCAAAATTATCCAGTTCCAACCCACCTGCCACAGCCAGGGACACCTTCCACCAGCCCAGGTAGTTCAAGACCTCATCCAACCTGACCTTGAACACCTCCAGGGAGGGGGCATCCACAGCTTCCCTGGGCAACCTGTTCCAGTGTTTTCCCATCCTCACTGGAAAGAATTTATTTCTAATACCTAATTTAAATCTGCCCTCCTCAAGCCTAAACCCAGGTTGATATAAACCATGACACCAAGGATCTGACTTTTTCCTTCTCCACCATTGGGTGGGACAAGTGATATTCCAGAGCTCAGGTAAAAAATGCTGAGCAATAGCTCTGTGCCTCCTGCCAGATGATCATGAGCAGCCTGCAGTCTTCTCATTTGCTATCCACCAAATGTATTTTTTAATTGATTTTTTTGGGGTTGGTTGGTTTGTTTTGGTTAGGGTTTTTGAGTTTTGTTTGGGGCTTTTTGTGTGTGTGTGTGTGTGGTTTGTTGGTTTTATTTTTTTCCTGTGGTGTGTGTTGCTTTGGGCTTTTTATTTCTCTTCAGACTACAGCATAAAAACAAGCCAAGAAAATAGATATAAATGTCCACAACATGACAGGATTATGCTGCAGAGCTGACATGTGAGAAAGTGAGAGAGAAGATGTACTGGAAACACTTAATAGAAACCACAGCCAATAAACACTAAGGACCAGGGAAATCTGTGCTTGTTTCTCACAGCCTTGTTTATGTTAACAAAGGTTTGGTAATGAATTACTGGTAAGTGGCCTCCTTTCATGGGAAATTATTCAAGCAAGTAGGTGCAGCTTAACCAACATTTATCTTCTTCTGGCTGCAAGGAACTCCAGAGATGCACTAGAGGGACCATAAGCCAGCACTACCTGTACAGACATCCAGAGGGGCTGGTGAGAGGTGACAACAGGCAGAGGCAAGAGGCTGCTGGGTGTATGTGAGAGGGAAGACTGCATCTGCTCAGGCTTCCTTCCTACCCAGTGGAAGTGCAGCCTTAAATTCATCATCCCAGTATGACCCTTGCCATTTTGTTGGCCTCCATGAATTTTATTTGATCACTGAGAAGCCCACTCCTACCTTGTTTGAACATGAGGAAGGGGGTTTGAAGCCCTAGGGTCTCCAAATCCTGGCTTAGTTCTGGGTACCACTGGCTGCAGTCTGCATCAAGCCTGACTGGGATAGTTTTGCAGCTGCTTCTTTCCAGGGCTCTGAACAGCACACCTCAGTTCCTCTGCCTTGCCTGCACTGGCAGCTAAATCCCATTTTTGCTTGCAAAAGGCTCAGGCACTAATACAGCTCTCGTCATTTCAGTTCCTAGATGGATAAATACTCCCACTGCCACTCTAAGCTGTCACAAGGATTTGTATCTGCCTTCATTACATCCCTTCCAGTCACAGTATAATTAAATCCAACGTTACTTTAAGTCTCAGCAAGCACAAGAAAATTCAAGAGATTAATCAGAATATTTTTCAAAGAGTTCCAAAAATATTCTAAATAGACCAGAAAAGCAGATGAGTGGCAAGCTCATTTATTACCCAGCCAAGCTCTGGATACAACAATCAATTGACTTGATAGATAACACAGATCTTCTGCCTCTCCTATTTCATTCTAGAAGGTCTCATTCAGAGCCAGATCAAGACACAATTCTCTCTAATACCATCTCACTCACTGGAGTTTATTTTTGGACGTGTGCTTGCAGCATTCTCTCAAGAGCTGTGCTGTTGTCATGATTTTGAATTAGGTTGTTCCTTTCTCATTTTCCCAGGCCTGTAATAAATTTTTTTTTCTTGGAGCACATGTGTCTCCTAAGATACTGTTCAATTCTGTCCTTTTCTGAAGTCTAGGAGAATTTTGCTGTTGCTTTCAGGGCAGTCATGATGTAATTGCAGATCTGCAACAGAAATTTCCCCTATGGTTCTCAAGGCTGTCTCAGAAGAGGCTGGACCAGCTTTCTATGACATAATCTGATGATTACAAAGCAGTTGCAGCTGCTTAAGCCTCTCAGCTACTTGCCTGTGATCACTCCAGCTCTGATACAGCTGAACACAATTCTGCATCAATAGGTTCATCTATGTCATCATTAAGAGTAACTTCTAGGACAACAGGTAATGAGTTTAGGATGAGAGGGAATGAATTGTGGGGAGGGCAGATTTAGACTGGAGATTAGGAAGAAATTATTCACAGTGAGGGTGGAGAGACACTGGAACAGGTTGCCCAGGGAGGTTGTGGATACCTTCTCCCTGGAGGTTTTCAAGGCCAGGTTGGATGAGACCTTGAGTAACCTGGGCTAGTGGGAGGTGTCCATGACATGGGGTTAGAGCTAGATGATCTTTAAGGTCCCTTCCAATCCAAACCATTCTATGAATCCATGAACTTCATGAGCTTCTTAGCAAGCTACTGTTCTGATTGTGTCCTTGCATGCTTTTGGTGCAATAACATAAGTCTACTGACTGGGCCAAAGTTGTAGCTGATTTATGTGAGGAGCAGGAGAACAAAAACAGACACTCATCATTTACAGATGGACCAACTGAGCTGTGCAGCAGGGATGCAATATCCCCACTGGAGCACCCAGAGAGCTCTAATCCAGGAAAATTTCAGTGCTTAGATCAGTGCCACTGTAGCTGCTATTGAGAATACTCATCACAAGTATGTAAGGCAATAAAGCAAGGTGCTTGCTCTTCATGGTGTAAGCGGCCTTGCAAAGGCATGAGGGGATAATGGAAGGTGGCAATCAGTCTCTCTGCCTCACCTGTGTCTTCCTGTTCCATTTCCAAACCATTAACTCCTGAGAAATGCCAGATGCCTTTTGCTGACCTTAGAGCAGCAATTTTGCAGAGCCCAGGCTGCCAGGGCTGGTACCACCTCAGCATCCCCTCCACACCTGCTCATGCATTCCCAGGCCACAGGCAAGCTCTGAGTCTGACAAGTAGCCAGCTCACAACTAGAGGAATTCAAAGCTCCTGACATACCTGACTGTTCCTGTGGCTGCAACACAGACCCCAGGAGAGGTAACTCATTCAGAAATAGACAAAACAAGTGTAAGCTCCAGAGGAGCTCAGCCTGCAGTAGATCACCTGAATACCCTATGAGCAAGAGGAATGCAAGATGGACAACATGCCTGCAAGATGGAAATGACATGGAGAAAGAGGTAGGTAGCACTGGAGAAAGGAAAGGATATTAAAAAGAGAACATCATGATTCAATGCCAAAATTAGTAGGAAAGCAAAGGTAATATGAACCATATCAGTCACTGGATGCTGTTCCACTGGGGCAGGCTGGAGGTGCCAAGGTTGAAAAGCCTGCCATTCATTACTTTTGATTTAGTGCTCCACAGACAAGAAGAACTTGCATGATGCATTGGTTGCATATTCTTCTATTGATCTCTCAGACCTAGTTTCCTAAACTTCCCATCCATCACCCTCCCCAGTCCTGCTCAAATTCCCCTCGAGAGGAGGCTAAAGAGAAGCAATGGTTCTGCCTCTCAGGGCCAAGGTCCAAATGGTTTATGAGAGTGAAGGACATAGCAGGACTTGGGTTGATCCGCTGCCTTCATGATAGATTGGCAGCATTTGCAGCTATTGCTTCCTCCCTGCCAGCATGGCTCTTCTGAATGGCAAAAGAAGCCTTGAGGAGGCTGATACTGTGAGTGAGATACTGATCATGAGAGAGAACACATCTCCAGCTTGTGCATCACTCACTCCACTAACACTTTATTCTACCTGCATGGAAACTAAGGCTGAACACCTCCTCTCAGGGTACAGACAAGCCCTGGGTACACCTACTTATCTGCTTCCTCCTGTTTTACCCTAGTCAGCAAGCACTATTTATGGCCTGTGTGGGTCTGACTCATGGTACAGGCAGTAATGTAATCTGAAAGTATGGTTAAGTCAGTGCTAATTTTGAGCTCAAGACATATGTTTGTGATTATAAAGTAATTTCTTTACACTCAGATGTTGGGATAAAGACTTAATATGGAAGACAAGTAAGTGCTCATCCTTGGGGAGTTTTTTTTACACTCATCAGAATAATTTTGAAGTAGCCTTTGCTAGGGGTAAATACAGCACCTCCCACAACTGAGCTTCCATTGCCAGCCTCTCATCTAGACTATGGAAAGAGGAAGGCTCTTTTAAACCCTCAGTGGCAAAATAGAGAGGTATGAGCATCCTCTACATACCCAATAGTAACTTCTGTTGCCCCATGCCACACAAGAACAACCTCTGCAGTCAGCAGCAGACAAAACTCATGAAAGTCAGTGGCAGTTTTTGCCCCAAGCAAGGGCTGAGAAAGAACATCAAAATGAACTGTTTCAGGGTTCAACTCCTACATGTCCAAGCAGCATTTTTTTGGCTGTGCTCTGCAAAACAGCTCACAAAAGCATCGATGGATCTGACAGTCTTGAAACCATCATCTTAATTCTTACAGGAACTGTAGAAGGATCTCTACAAGAATTCTCACAAAGCTTCTCCCCACCCCTTTTCTTGTAAAAGATGCAGATGTTCAGAACACAAAGCATTATACAATTCTTTTTCTGACATTTCAGGTATAAAAAAAAAGGGAGCCAGGTATGAAGAGGATATGTAAGTTAAGGGCAGTCTGTCTGTGCTCTATAAAAAAGGGGAAAAAAAGAAGTGGAAGTGTACATTATTAGGTGATCTTCACTTGCCCTCTCAATGCAAAGAGCAGCAGCATTAGGAGAAAGGGAGAGTTTAAAAACCGATAAATGACTCCAAGAGAGACTTAATTATTGGGGGAGGGAGAAGTGTCACTGCCTAACATGTTACATGCTGGTAAACCTCTTACTTTAGAATAAAAATGAAGAAGGTTTTCCCAAAAAAAAGTCTTTAGGCAGCTGCACAAATGGGACTGTGCTCTGTCTCCCTCTCCATGGATTAGCTCACCTATAGTACACCCTTCCATGTCATCACTGCAGACACACAGCAAGAGTCCCAAACATACCCTTTGGAGTTAAGGCAAGCACCAAGGAGGAGAAAAGGCAGCAGATGCTAACTGTGCCTTATGTTGCATTGGAAAGTGTCAAAGATTCAAGATAAAAGAGCATCCAGAACACTCAGAAATCACAGAATACCAAGTTGGAAGGGACCCCAAGGATCACCTGGTCCAACCTTCCTAGGTGACAGTGGAGTTGATATGAGCTGGCCCAGCACAGCCATGACTAAGCTTTAGGTTTAGAAAATAAACAGTTTCTCTGTT